>NC_133325.1:248302888-248605914 GCF_042186555.1 Aquarana catesbeiana | reverse complement strand
GCCATTTTTTTTTAAATTTTGGCGCGGGGTTCCCCTTAAAATCCATACCAGATCTGAAGGGCCCCATGCCTTTTTTTTAAGTGTCTATGCTTCTGAAATATTGAAAAAAAACTTTGCCTGTTCATATATTGTTAGTCCAAAAGTCGTTTTTATACTTTTGAATGTTGGATGTTTGTTATATTTTTCAGCCCTAAGGCAGACAAATTCAATTTTCTGCACAGGTAAATCAGAAAAGGAAGGTAGGTAGACAGAACCTAACATATATAAAACAAGTGTTCCTCTATTTTCCATTTGAGATTAATTTTACTGAGGTGTGGAAGGATGGAAAACCTTTTTATATTGTATCTAAATGTACATGTAGCCCAAAAAATACCCAAGGCATGGAATATATGAAAGTTAAACAATGTTTTAATCAGTGATGAGTGTTGTGCATACATAACTGATAATATTTAAAATGTTAAAGATTAAATCAATGAGACCAAAACTGTTTATACTAGACTTTATGCAAACAGAACACCTCGAGTGTACTGTCTTGCTATGAAAGATTTGTCTTTTTGTAAGCCTGAATATTGTAAATGAATTATCTTGCAAATCAAGGGGTGGACTGTAATGTAATATAGGTTTTTACTAGTTATGGATTTACAGGAAACGTATTATTAGTCTTTATACTATTAATTATGGCAGTTTATAGATAATCACTCTCTCTATAGGATAATGGTATTTTGGAGCGTTTGGTGCAATAGCTGGGAATGTTAGGCTATAGTAAAGTATGCAATTGAATGCAAAGAAAGGTCTACATCAACATTAGTGTTTAAAAAATGATATAATATAATTCAAAGTGTCCTGCATGTCTACGAGTCCATACGCTACTTGAACCAGACCTAATGCATAGGTTCTCAGTGAGTCACAGTGTTGGCAGCCAGCTGTCAGAGTAGAAGGAGATTCTGTATTCAGTGAGAAAGGGGAGAAGAAAGTGGTGCCAATCTGAGTGTAAGGTTTAATAAAAACAACAGGTTTATTTGGTGGTATATATATATCCACTGCATACAGTTTAGCTATATCTCACTGCAGGCCATTCCTGGTGTACTCTTTCTAATATACTTCTGGCAGGCAGATTATTCAGTTGGCTGCAGCAATATATACACAGATAGTCTTGTATATACAGTAGGGACGGAAAGTATTCAGACCCCCTTAATTTTTTCACTCTTTTTTATATTGCAGCCATTTGCTAAAATCATTTAAGTTCATTTTTTTCCTCATTAATGTACACACAGCACACCATATTGACAGAAAAACACAGAATTGTTGACATTTTTGCAGATTTATTAAAAAAGAAAAACTGAAATATCACATGGTCCTAAGTATTCAGACCCTTTGCTCAGTATTTAGTAGAAGCATCCTTTTGATCTAATACAGCCAAGAGTCGATTCAGACCCCCTTAAATGTTTCACTCTTTGTTATATTTCAGCCATTTGCTAAAATCATTTAAGTTCACTTTTTCCTCATTAATGTTCACACAGCACACCATATTGACAGAAAAACACAGAATTGTTGACATTTTTGCAGATTAATTAAAAAAGAAAAACTGAAATATCACATGGTCCTAAGTATTCAGACCCTTTGCTGTGACACTCTTATATTTTACTCAGGTGCTGTCCATTTCTTCTGATCAACCTTGAGATGGTTCTACACCTTCATTTGAGTCCAGCTGTGTTTGATTATACTG
Organism: Aquarana catesbeiana; assembly: GCF_042186555.1. Taxonomy (NCBI): domain Eukaryota; kingdom Metazoa; phylum Chordata; class Amphibia; order Anura; family Ranidae; genus Aquarana; species Aquarana catesbeiana. The sequence goes on along the minus strand of NC_133325.1, from coordinate 248,604,188 downwards.
ATTGGACTTGATTAGGAAAGCCACAAACCTGTCTATACAAGACCTTACAGCTCACAGTGCATGTCAGAGCAAATGAGAATCATGAGGTCAAAGGAACTGCCTGAAGAGCTCAGAGACAGAATTGTGGCAAGGCACAGATCTGGCCAAGGTTACGAAAAAATGTATGCTGCACTTAAGGTTCCTAAGAGCACAGTGGCCTGCATAATCCTTAAATGGAAGACATTTGGGATGACCAGAACCCTTCCTAGAGCTGGCCGTCTGACCAAACTGAGCTATCGGGGGAGAAGAGCCTTGGTGAGAGAGGCAAAAAAGAACACAAAGATCACTGTGGCTGAGCTCCAGAGATGCAGTCGGGAGATGGGAGAAAGTTGTAGAAAGTCAACCATCACTGCAGCCCTCCACCAGTCGGGGCTTTATGGCAGAGTGGCCCGACGGAAGCCTCTTCTTAGTGCAAGACACATTAAAGCCTGCATGGAGTTTGCTAAAAAACACCTGAAGGACTCCAAGATGGTGAGAAATAAGATTCTCTGGTCTGTGTGGAATGTGTGGAGAAAACCAGGCACTGCTCATCACTTGTCCAATACAGTCCCAACAGTGAAGCATGGTGGTGGCAGCATCATGCTGTGGGGGTGTTTTTCAGCTGCAGGGACAGGACGACTGGTTGCAATTGAGGGAAAGATGAATGCGGCCAAGTACAGGGATATCCTGGACGAAAACCTTCTCCAGAGTGCTCAGGACCTCAGACTGGGCCGAAGGTTTACCTTCCAACAAGATAATGACCCTAAGCACACAGCTAAAATAACGAAGTTCACAACAACTCTGTGACTGTTCCTGAATGGCCCAGCCAGAGCCCTGACTTAAACCCAATTGAGCATCTCTGGAGAGACCTAAAAATGGCTGTCCACCAATGTTTACCATCCAACCTGACAGAACTGGAGAGGATCTGCAAGGAGGAATTGCAGAGGATCCCCAAATACAGGTGTGAAAAACTTGTTGCATTTTTCCCAAAAAGACTCATGGCTGTATTAGATCAAAAGGGTGCTTCTACTAAATACTGAGCAAAGGGTCTGAATACTTAAGACCATGTGATATTTCAGTTTTTCTTTTTTAATAAATCTGCAAAAATGTCAACAATTCTGTGTTTTTCTGTCAATATGGTGTGCTGTGTGAACATTAATGAGGAAAAAGTGAACTTAAATGATTTTAGAAAATGACTGCAATATAACAAAGAGTGAAACATTTAAGGGGGTCTGAATAGACTCTTGGCTGTATTAGATCAAAAGGATGCTTCTACTAAATACTGAGCAAAGGGTCTGAATACTTAGGACCATGTGATATTTCAGTTTTTCTTTTTTTAATAAATCTGCAAAAATGTCAACAATTCTGTGTTTTTCTGTCAATATGGGGTGCTGTGTGTACATTAATGAGGAAAAAAATGAACTTAAATGATTTTAGCAAATGGCTGCAATATAACAAAGAGTGAAAAATTTAAGGGTGTCTGAATAATTTCCGTCCCCACTGTATATATATATATATATATATATATATATATATATATATATATATATATATCGACTGCATACAGTTTAGCTATATCTCACTGCAGACCGTTCCTGGTGTACTGTTTCTAAACTACTTCAGGCAGGCAAGTGATTCAGTTAGCTGCAGTGTTAAACAGGGGCATGTAATTAAACAGAAAAATTGGGCCTTTTCTGTTAAACAGAAAAATTGGGCCTTAAGCAGTGGTGGTGATGCCCTAAACCAAAAATATTGTTGGAAGCTAGCATCACCCAGATTGAGGAGGAATAGGATAGTCACTCAGCATAGGCAGTCTTCAAGGGATCCCACATCCATAGAAAAATCAATCAGTTACATCAGCATCAGGTGCTTGATAGCTGCTGCTGATCCAAGACTGATTCATTTTTATGAATGTGAGCCTATCAAGGGAGTCTGTGGACAGACGCACCCTATGATCCATTACAAATCCTCCAGCAGCACTGAATGTGCGTTCAGAAAGAACGCTGGATGCAGGACAGGCCAGTAGATTAATTGCATATTGAGCAAGTTCTGGCCAGTGGTCCATCCTCAAGACACAGTAACCCAGTGGATGCTCTGTTGGAAAGGTCTCCAAGTCTTCTCTTGCCCCTAGATATTCCTGCACTATGTAATGCAGACGCTGGCGATGGTTGCTATAACTGATCAGACCTTGGTGCTGAGGACTGAAAAATCGTCTAAAGGCATCGGGCAGCTGGCCACCTTCTCCACTGCTCTTCCTCTGACTGAATGAAGCTGTCATGGTTATGCAGTAATCTTTGTCTGTCAGCTTACCTCTCCTCCATGTGTTCACCTTTAGAGGCCAGCAACTCTCACCTGGCTACTTAAATAATCTCTCCTCAAAGCATGGCTCCACCCCAGCTCCTATTAGGGAACTCTATATTAACCTGTGCACTGCAAGCCTGCCTTTCTGATCAACCTTTGTGTGTTTAGCTTCCGTGTGCATCTTGCTGTGTCTTCTATGTCTGATTTCAGTTACCGATCTTGGCTTGTTCTCGACTATCCCGGCCTGCTTGTGACCCTGAACTTTGGCCTGTTCTATGTTTATCCTTGTCTGCTAGTCGCACTGACCTTTGGCTTATTCCCTTACTATCTCTGTCCTCCTGTAGCCTACTGTGGGCGTGAGCTGGGAGACCCTGGGGGTCACGACCTGGAGACAGTTGCAGCCCAGTCCATACTCACCACTAGAGGCTCTGGTGAACACATGCTGGCTCTTAGTCTCCGCGCCCTGGGGAATCTTACGCTCTAGCCCCTGTGGGATCCCGTGTTGGTGTTCCAGCGGACCTGCCTTCCCTATTATTCAATATTCAATATTATTTTGTAGCATTTTCCCAATGTTTGAATATGTGTAACTGTAACTTGCTTGGAATGCTCCTTAGTGTTCATTTTCATAACTGTTCTACAGATTCAAAACCTGAATAATAATCCCTTAACTTGGAGTTTTCTGCAGAAAATGTGACAGTTCTTCTAATGATTCTGTGGCTGAGGCTAATTGTAAGGAAAATGCATCCTCGTTAGGTAACTCACTTCCACCTATGTGAACCTAAAGCTTACACAAAACACATGGATGAAATACTTACAATAACAGCCCTTTTTGTTTGTTATTTTTTCTATTTTATTTCACTTAAAACAGTGTGTCAACACAAATTTATAAACTGAAGCTGAACACCAGGCAAACTGCTAAACACACATGTTATATACAGTATATATACTATATACTGTATCTCTCTCTCTCTCTCTCTCTCTCTCTCTCTCTCTCTCTCTCTCTCTCTCTCTCTCTATATATATATATATATATATATATATATATATATATAGTCTTTTAGTCTATATAATCGCAATCGCAATGCGATCTGGTCACCCCAAACACAAAAATATAACACACACAAAACTGGTCACAAAATATAAGAAAAAGTCCAGAGAATCGCTGCACTTAAAATTTCTTTATTGAACCAAAGTTCAAACAAGCAATACATGATGTGTACATTCATATTACGTTTCGGGCTCACAAGCTTACGCCCTTCTTCAGATCAAACACACATCTAAAGTCAGAGTTACACACATAAAAATAAATTAAATACCATCATTTTACACATTTGGAATCAATTATGTGATTAGTAATCGACTGAATACACACTAAATCCTTTTCTTGTACATCCTTATATCACAGGTGGAGAAATGGTTAGCAAAACGTAGAACCCTCCCATATTTCAACAGAAGCCTTCAACTTGTTTAACCTGTCAAAAAGAAACATGTACACAATGTATCACTATGTGGCCATCACATCGAATGAATTATCACCTAAATGAACAGATATAAATCCAAATCTGTATTCAGATGGTATTTAACCTATGGGTTAAATGATGGTATTTAACCCATGTGTGTAACTCTGACTTTAGATGTGTGTTTGATCTGAAAAAGGGCATAAGCTTGTGAGCCCAAAATGTAATATGAACTTACACATCAAGTAATGTTTGTTTGAACTTTGGTCCAATAAAGAAATTTTAAGTGCAGCAATATCTATACACACTGTATTGTCAAAAGTATTGGGACACCTTCCCGTTACACGCACATGAACTTTAATGGCATGCCAGTCTTGATCCGTCTACGGTTCAATATTGAGTTGGCCCACCCTTTGCAGCTATAACAGTTTAAACTCTTCTGGGATGGCTGTCCAGAAGGTTTAGAGTGTGTCTATGGGAATGTTGGTTATTCTTCCAGAAGCGCATGTGTGAGGTCAGGCACTGATGTTGGACGAGAAGGCCTGGCTCACAGTCTCCAATCTAATTCATCCCAAAGGTGTTCTATTGGATTGAAGTCAGAACTCTGCAGGCCAGTCAAGGTCCTCCATCCCAAACTTGCTCATCCATTTCTTTTTCGGACCTTGCTTTGTGCACTGGTCCAAATAATTTGGCAGAGGGGGCCTATGGTGTGGGGTTATTTTTTAGAGGTTAGGCTTGGCACTATAGTTTCAGTGAAGGTAACTCTTAAGGTGTCAGCATATCAAGACATTTTGGACAATTTCATTCTCCCAACTTGGTTGGAACAGTTTGGGGATAGCCCCTTCCTGCTCCAACATGACTGCTCACCAGTGCACAAAACAAAAAGGTCCATAAAGATATGCATGAGCAAGTTTGGAGTGGAGGAACTTGACTGGTCTTCCCTCAACCCGAATGAACACCATTGGGATGAATTAGAGCATAGACTGCAAGATGCAGAGATTTTAAGACTGCAGATGATGCTCCTTGGCTTCCTCTTCTCCACAGCCACCTTGCGGCCCACCACTGGAGCCTGGGTTTGAAGCATCTGACCCTCCATCTGGCCTGTGTGTAGTTCTCCCATCACAGTGGAACTTGCCGGAGCCATGAGATATCCACCACCGTAGCATTGCTTCATACAGCTTATTACCATCCTACTGTTTCACAAGGTACTGTTTTAATGGTGATCAAGTCGCACTAGTCGTTTCATTAATTTTAACTGCTGTCCATTACAAATTTTACTACAGTTTTCAATTAACTGACATATGATTTGATTCAATTGACCTAATTTAAGAATTTGTCCATACAGGATGTTTCTCATCAGCGCTTTTAGTTGTGGTCACTTTTGAATGTTTGACACTGAGATGTTTCCGCCACCTGAAAGGACAGCGGAAAAAGAAAGTTGTCCTAAAGAACAATGGGTTGGACTAGTGCCCTCCTACTATCTGGAGAATCCCAAAAGGCTTATTTTGACTTGGAGCCTGCAGGTGCAAAGAACTAAGATCATTTGCAAACAGAAATATTGGCATGACTGGGTGTAACCTTGGCTGTCGTGCTCAGCGTGGCCACAATTGGAGTTATTGGCTGGGAAACCCTCCCCGCTCACAAATATATGAACTTATCCACTTGACCAGAAAATGTTTGCAGCCAGAAACTCTGGACCAAAAATTGTGGAGCGGGTGGTCATGAACAAATTTCTGAGGTCTCTCTACCACCTTGCAGAAATGTGTGAGCCATGGAGATCCAGAAACAGCAGGCAAACTTGTTGACCTTGTGGAAAGGTATCTAGCGACTGAGAATATTACAGCTTCCCTCAAAGACTCACAGACTTTCCACCCCAAGACCAGACTATCCCCAGCTACGGGTGGAAACTACACCAAGGGATGGGGGTGGAAAGAGTGAAAAAAGGGGCACTAAAGGTATTTTTGGGACTGCTTCTAATTTTTGCCAAGAGCGGCCTGGAAGACCATTTCCACAGGAGAAAGTTAAGTTGCTACCACTGCCAGAAAGAGGCACATGTAACGGCAGTTTACCCAGCTATTGATGAACCAATGCACTGTGACTTTATTACAGATAGATGACAGTCCGTATTTGCAACTACATGCACTGCAGTAAAGGGAAATGAGAAACATTTATGCAAAATGTGTATAGATGGTAAAAATGTGGTTGTATTGTTGGATTCAGGTAGCCTGGTTAACTTGGTAAAAACTGAACTGGTGGTGGTAAAAACCTTGCACCCTAGGAAAATGGAGGTCATTTGTGTACATGGGGACACTCAAGAGTATCCGGAGACCACAGTGTCCTTTGAAACCTCCCTGTAACACTGTGTCATCAGGTGGGTTTGGTTCCCCAACTACCACATGATGCCATTGTGGGAAGGGATTTCCCCAAATTCTGGGAGCTCTTGGATTGCCCAGATTCACCATTAAGTAGTCCTTCAGAGCCCGAAGGTTCTCCTAGAAAATCCTCTAAGTGTAAGGATTCCCCTGAGTTTCCCTTGTCAGTATTAGCAGGGGAAACAACAGGGCCTAGGGAGGAGCCTGCAACCTCAGAAGAGGAACAGCGACCTCTACTGTTTAATGATCTAGAGGTACACAGAGAAAATGTTGCCACTGAAAAGTTGAAGGACCCCCCCATTACTAAGGGCTCAGGAGAATGTAGCGAAATAGATGGGAAATTAGTTTATCCTGAAGAGAGCATTGCCCTCCTGTACTTTATCATGGAAAGGGACCTGTTATATCAGGTGCCACAGAGGGTAGAAAACCATTGAGCAACTGGTGATGCCCAAACTGGTCTATGGGCACATTCTTGGGGGACATTTAGGAGCTGAAAAGACCCGGAGAAGAATCACACAGAGCTTCAATTGGTCTTGGATCACTAAGGAAGATGAAATGTACTGTTCCTCCTGTCCAATGTCAGTTTTATGAACCCATGCCACATTTACGCAGTCCTTTGTTACTCCTGATCATCATTGTAGTCCCTTTTGAGAGGATCACAATGGATTTGGTTGGCCCCTTACTGAAGTCCACCAGAGGGGACCAGCACATCTTGGTGATAATGGACTATGCCACCCGTTACCCAGAAGCGATTCCTCTCTGAAACACCTCTGCCAAAACCATTGCTAGAGCTATTTCAGTTTTTTTAGCTGTGTGGGCATTCTTAAAGAAGTACTAACTGACCAGGTCTAGAGTGTCTAGAGTAACCAAAGAGCTTTGCAAACGTCTTAAAGTGACCCGATTATGCACTTCAGTGTATCACTCTCAAACAGATGGGCTGGTTGAAAGATTTAACAAAACGTTAAAACAAATGCTGAGGAAGGTGGTTGAGCTACTGTATGGGAGGCACCCATGGGGACTATTGGACATTGCCAAGGAAACATGAGAGAGTGAAAGTTCCCCTCATAGACGTGTGATTGAACATGTGGCACAAATGCAAGACAAAATTGAACAAAAGATGCCTATTGTGAAAGAACATTTGGCACAAGCCCAGTTGTCTCAGCAGAGGATTTACAAATGTGGGACCCAGGTCCATTCTTTTGCACCTGGTGATAGGGTGTTGGTCCCCACAGTCAAAAGTAAATTACTAGCCAAATGGCAGGGTCCCTATGAAGTGTTGGGAAAAAATAAAATTAGCCAACCAGGAAGACAGAAACCTGAGCAGATACATCATGTGAATTTGCTAAAACCATGGAAGAACAGGGAACCCTTGGTCGATAAGACTAGCCCACTTTCCGCTCCCCCTTACCTGGTTATCCCTGAAATAGGGATAGCGGAGACTCTGTCCAAAACTCAGAAACAGGAAGCTAGAGAGTTTGTGTTCCGTTGGTTAGGTTGGGTGTCTGGGTTGAACATGACATTGTCACCACACCAGGGGAAAGGGTCAAGTTGAAACCTTATCGAATTCCCAAAGCCAGACGAGAGGCAATTGGCCAAGAAGTAAAAAAAATGTGTAAGCTGGGGGTTATAGAAGAGCCAAATAGTGATTGTTCCAGTCCTATTGTGTTAGTGCCCAAACAAGATGGAAGTTTGCGGTTTTATAATGACTTTCGCCACTTGAATAAAATCACTAAGTTTGACACCTATCCCATGCCCTGCATAGACGAACTGATTGATAGCCTAGGGACAGCCCAGTATATAACGACGTTAGACCTGACCAAAGGGTATTGGCAAATTCCTCTCTCGGAATCAGCTAAGGAAAAAATGGGATTTGTAACTCCAGAGGGATATTTCCAGTATTGGAGGATGCCTTTTGGGTTACAGAATGCTCCAGCCACATTCCAACAGGTAATGGCCCCATCGAGCCCTGGCCCTTCAAGAAAGTTTTACAATGAAACATCGCATCTTTGCTTTCTGAGAGAGCCTTGGCCTGTGCAAACCTTCTATGTGAGACGCAAAAATCTGTTTTCTTGAGTTACCCTGACTTTGTGGCCTCCTTTAAAAGGGTATTTGACATTCCCGCATGCTCCGCTTCTGCTGCCAGGTGCCTCATGTCCATCAGAGTACGAGAACTGTTGCCGACTACACCATTGAATTCCGTACTCTGGCAGCAGCCTGAGATATACCCACTGAGCTGGAGAGGTTGCCATCCTCATTGACTCCAGATTCAGAGAAAGACTCTCTTTTAAGGAGCGCTTGTAGAAGCCTCCTGTACATTTGCCTCCAAGCTTTGCAGTCCCACCCATGCCTCCCTCACCTTCCATGCCTCCTGGTACCGAGTCGGTCAGTGAAGATGAACCCATGCACTTGGGCTTCATGCATCTCTCTGCAGATGAGAGAGCCTTTAGGAGGAGGGAGAGATTGTGCCTTTATTGTGGCCAGGCTGGTCACTTTTTCAAGTCTTGTCCTACCCATCCAGGGAACTCCTGAACCTTGCGGTCCTTCCATGAACAGACTTTAGGAGGCATTGTTTTGTCCCCAGTTATCCAGAAGGATAAGCCCCTGGTTTTGGTCACCCTTTCTTGGTCTGAGTCGTCCATCGAGATACAGGCTCTAATCGACTCTGGGGCTGCAGGCCTGTTCATTGATGCTGCCTTTCTATCGCAGCACTTGATTCCGCTGCAGCTGCGTGACACTCCACTTGCTATTGAGGCTCTTGACGGGAGACCTCTACAGCCTGCCCATGTGACTCATGAGAAGGTTCCATTGTCCATGGCTGTAGGGGCTCTTCACCATGAGACAATCCAATTCCAAGTTATTTCCTCATCTAGGTTTCCGCTGGTTATTGGTTATCCTTAGTTACAGAGGCACAACCCTTCTTTTGATTGGTTCTGCGTTGAAGTTCTCTCCTGGTCACCATAATGCAGTGAGACATGCTTCCAGAAGGTAGCCAAGGTCCTGTGCACCTCTTCACTCTCCTCCCTGCCGGAGGACTAGTGTGATTTTAGCGATGTTTTTGACAAAGGTCAAGCCGGTAGTTTGCCTCCACACCAGCCTTATGATTGCACAATTGACCTTCAACCTGGTGCCATACCCCCTCGTGGCCAGGTTTACTCTTTGTCGGTCTTGGAGGATAAGGCCATGGAGGAATATGTTGCAGATACACTTTCTCAAGGTTTCATCTGCAAATCCTCATCTCCTGTTGGTGCTGGTTTCTTCTTTGTGAAGCAGAAGAGTGGTGAACTGAGACCTTGTATTGATTATAGGGGTCTCAATCATTTCACGATTAAGAATGCCTACCCAATTCCGTTAAATACAGAGTTATTTGACCGCCTCAAGGGAGCAACGGTTTTCACTAAGCTTGATTTGAGAGGGGCATACAATCTCGTGCGGATTAAGGAGGGCGACGAGTGGAAAACTGCGTTTAATACCAGAACAGGCCATTATGAGTACCTTGTAATGCCTTTTGGCCTTTGCAATTCCAGGAATTTTTTAACGATGTCCTTCGAGATTTGTTGCAGTTATGTGTGGTGGTTTATCTCGATGATATCCTCATATTTTCCAAATCCCTGGAGAGCCACCACACAGATGTCTGTCATGTGCTTTATAAACTAAGAGAAAACAATCTCTATTGTAAACTGGAGAAGTGCGAGTTTCATCGTGAACAGGTTCAATGCCTGGGCTATGTCATTTCCACTGCTGGTTTTTCGATGGACCCAGAGAAACTTTCGGCAGTCCTACAGTGGCCCGACCCGTGGGTTTACGTCCTTGGCAGCGTTTCCTGGGCTTTGCCAACTATTATCGGAAGTTTATTCGTAACTTCTCGTCTCTGGTCAAGTCCCTGACTGATATGACCAGAAAGGATGGTAACCCACAGAGTTGGTCTCCGGAGTCCATTAAGGCCTTTGAGATCTCAAGGCTGCCTCTGTTTCTGCTCCTGTGTTGGCACATCCTGATCCTACGTTGCCTTTTATCCTAGAAGTTGATGCTTCTGAGACTGGAGTTGGTGCCCTTCTGTCTCAACGTCCTAACTCTGAGAGCGCTATGCATCCGTGTGGCTACTTTTTTAAGAAATTGTCACCTGCAGAGTGCAATTACGAGATTGGTGACAGAGAGCTGTTGGCGATCATTTTAGCCCTCAAAGAGTGGAGACATCTCCTTGAAGGTACCACTGTTTCGGTTCTCAGTCTTACTGACCATAAGAATCTCAAATTCTTGTCTGAGGCTAAGTGCCTCTCTCCCAGAAGGGTGCAATGGGCTCTTTTCTTGTCAAGTTTTAATTACATTGTCTCATTCTTACCCGGTACTAAGAATGTAAGGGCTGACGCTTTGTCACAACAATTTTCCTCCACTTCCAAGTTGGAGTCGGTTTCGGTTCCTGTGATTCCTCCTGATTGTACTCTGGCTATGGTTCGCACACGTCTTCTCCTTTGAATGACAAAATTCTTGCTGCTCAGGTCAATGCTCCTCCTGAGAAACCTTGTGACCACTGCTTTGTTCCAGAGAGTCTCCGTACTGCCGTGGTCCAGACATACCATTCTCCCAAGGCAGCTGGCCACCCTGGGAAGAATCAAATCGTTTGGGCCATTTCCCAACAATTCTGGTGGCCTAGCCTATGGGCTGATGTATCTGCCTTCATAGCTGCCTGTTCCGTGTGTGCTCACAGTAAGACTCCACGACACCTTCCAGTGGGCCTCCTACAACCCATATCCAATGGAGAGAGGCCCTGGACCCACCTGTCTATGGATTTCATTGTGGAGTTACTCAACTCCCAAGGCAACACTGTTATCCTTATGGTGGTTGACCAGTTCTCAAAGATGTGTCATTGTATTCCACTTAAGAAGCTGCCCACTTCTAAGGAACTGGCTTCCATTTTTGCTTGGGAGATCTTTTGCTTACATGGGCTACCCAAGGTGATTGTCTCAGACAGGGGTAGTCAGTTTTTCTCTCGGTTCTGGCAAGCCTTTTGTGCACAGTTGGGAATTCAGCTTGCTTTCTCCTTTTGCTTATCACCCGCAGTTTAATGGGGCAGCAGAACGAGCCAATCAGTCCTTGGAGCAATTCTTACGTTGCTATATTTCTGACCATCATAACAACTGGTCAGACCTATTACCGTGGGCAGAGTTTGCTCACAACAGTGCCTTGAATTCTGCTTCCCGATTGTCCCCATTTATGGCAAATTATGGTTCCCAACCTTCCATGTTGCCTGACTTGTTTGTTCCGCAGAGTTCCTGCATTAGAGGAGCATCTCTGTGGTCTTCGTTCCACTTGGGCACAAGTTCAGGAGGCTTTGCAACATGCTAACGGTAGGTACAGACTCCATGCTGACTGCAGACGCCTGCCTGCACCTTCCTACCAGGTTGGGGACAGAGTCTGGCTGTCGTCCCGCAACCTCCAACTTCGTGTTCCTTTTTTGAAGTTCGCACCTTGGTTTATTGGGCCTTTCTGTATCCTTCGCAGGATTAACCCAGTGGCTTACACCTTGGACCTTCCTCCTAATATGTGCATCTCAAATGTGTTTCATGTCTCCTTATTGAAACCTTTGGTCTGCAATCGCTTTACCACCTCGGTGCCACGTCCTCACCCTATACAGGTTAAGAACCATGAGGAGTATGTAGTACAATCCACTGTTGACTCCCGTAGGTTCCGTGGGCACACACAGTACCTTGTGCATTGGAAGGGGTACGGTCCAGAGGAACGCTCTTGGGTCTCATCCTCGGACGTACATGCCCCTGTCCTCCTCCGTGATTTCCATAGATGTTTTCCCCTCAAGCCCAGTGGTCGTCCAAGGGGGAGGGGTCATTGAGGAGGGGGTACTGTCAGGGCTGGGCTCAGCCTTTCTTTCTCTGAGCTGGCTGCTCAGCAGTCGGCTAATTGCCAGCTCCCATCTCTCTCCACAGTTACCCAGCTGTTGTTGATTCTGCGCATCAGTCCTGCCTACTTAAAGTTGTCCAGCTCACTTGATCTCTGCCTTCGCCTTTGTCAACATCACAGAGACTTTCTCCTGCGTTCCTGTTGAAGACTTGCTCGGTTAACGTTCCTTCTGGCTCCTGATCCTGCTTGCTGTACTACTACGTTTATCTCTGGATCTCTGACATTTGCTTGGCTTACTACCTGATCCGGTTACTGAACTCTGGCTTGTTTTGACTACGCTTACTCTGTTTACCTTATTATTATAATTATTAAACAAGTGTGATTTAACTATACTTCTGTCTCGGTCGTTTTCATGGTTCCTGATAGGTTTAAACAAGAGGGGGGTATGTGACAGGAAGCTAGGGTTGTGTCCAGGGTGGGAGATATATTTGTCCCAGGTTCATGCTGTACACTGATTGCTTTTGTGTTTGTGCTATGTAGGGAGCCTGTTTGGGCTTAATGAGTGTTAACGAGCTCAGGTGTAACAGATAAAACACTCGGGGCCGTGGCCTGATCTGGGATGAAGAAGGTCACTTGGAGACTAGACAACTCCTTGCTGACTGATTCCGCCAACATTCACTGGATTACCACGTGCCTATCCAACTTTTTCACGGAAAACACTTTGGATTCAGTAGCACCTATTGTCACGTGGGCCACACATAAATGTGTTATCCGGGGTGAACTACTCTCCCTGGCAGCGCAACGTAATAAACTTAAGAATGCATATATTGCTGAACGGACCACACGCATCCGCACGTTTGAACAGGCGCACAAGGCATCCCTAGCTGTCTCCACTTTGTCAGACCTAACTCAGGCAAGGGAGGAACTCCTAGAAATGCTCAACGGCTCACTGAAACGTAAGTTTGTGCTGACACAAAAGCTATGCTACGAATTTAGCAACAAAGCCGGTAAACTCTTGGCAAGGGCTCTCCAAAACAAGAAAGCCACCCATACGATCCATAAAATCATCCGCCCCTCCGGTGACGTATTGGCACTAATGAGGACATTTCTGACCAATTTGTCCAATACTTCTCTAAACTATATAACCTTCCTCCCGCCCACATCTCTGAAACCACCATGGACCGTAAAATGGCCATCACTGACTTTCTCACACAATACAGCCCGAACCCCCTCTCCCCAGAAGACTTACAAACACTAGATCTACCCCTCTCTACAGAGGAAATCCTTGTGGCTTTAAAACAAATGAAGACAGACAAAAGCCCTGGCCCGGATGGCCTATCGGTCAGCTACTATAAATCCTTCCCGACCATTCTCGTTCCCCATCTCACTAGAGCCTTCAACAACCTTACACCAGAAACCATTGCCCACAGAGATATCCTCTAAGCACATATCACACTTATCCCCAAACAGGGCAAGGATCCCACACTGGTATCTAATTATTGCCCAATCTTGCTACTGAATGTGGACCTAAAACTTTACGCCAAAGCATTAGCTAATCGTATCCTCCCCTTCATTCCGAATCTCGTGTCACTGGACCAGGCTGGTTTTGTCCCAGGCAGAGAAGCTAGGGACAACACCACCAAAGCCCTCAACATCCACCACTGGCTCTCAAAAACTTCCACTCCAGGCTTTTTCCTTTCCCTTGATGCAGAGAAGGCGTTTGAAAGGGTGGCCTGGGTTTACATGGAAGCTACGTTATGGGCTTTAGGCCTACCACCTCGCATGCTACAAATGATCCTGGCTCTATATTCCTCCCCGACGGCTAAAATTCCGATTAACGGCAGCCCGTCGAACGCCTTGCCTTCTCTGTATCCAATGGAACCGTCAGGAATGTCCCCTATCTCCGCTAATATTTATTCTGACCATGGAACCCATGCTCCGAAAACTGAGAGACAATCCCACCATCCGAGGCATAGAAATAAAACACAGACATTATAAAATAGCCGTATACGCAGATGACATTCTGCTATTCCTCACTGACCCCATCACCACCATTCCCAACCACTTGGCAGACTTTTCACTTTTTAAAACCCTGTCCAACCTTAAAATCAATTTTGAGAAATCAAAAGCACTTAATATCACCATACCAACAACCACGGTTACCCAATGTAAACATAACTTCCCATTCGGATGGGAACATGAAATTCCTTATCTTGGAATCAAAATCACAACCAATTTGTGTGACCTTTACGCCAGAAACTTCCTACCGATGCTCTTGTCAATCCAGGACGACCTTCAGAAATGGCATCTGGGCTCCTTCTTTTGGATGGGCAGGATCGCCGTTTGAAAAATGAATGTTCTGCCCAGACTTCTCTACCTTTTCCAAGCAATACCCATTAAACTACCGATATCCTTCTTCAAGTCCTATAAACATGTATGTAGGTTATTTATCTGGGCATCCAAAAACCCAACGACTCAGCTGGGACAGGTTGGTCCTACCCAAACAGCTAGGTGGCCTAGACCTTCAAAAATATCACTGGGCCAGCCACCTGACCAGGCTAGTAGACTGGCACGTGCACCGTCGCACCAAAGACTGGATTACGCTGGAAGACTCCTTTGCAAATCTCCCACTACCCAACTCGCCCTGGATTGACCCCACATCTGTACCCAAGGAGTACACGTCACACCCACTCATTGGCGCCACACTATCACTCTTCAAACTAGCACATAAAATGCTTGCTATCAACCCCTCCTCTGGCCCTATGACCCCATTGGAAAACAACCCCGAATTTCCCCCAGGCCTATTGCTAAAAGACCCGACCCTTGATGCACGAATCTCCCATGCCAGGGCACATCGTTTCTTCCAAAGCGGGACATTCCTACCCCATCATGCGCTCTCCGCAACACTACCTGAATATGACATCCCCTATTACAAATACCTCCAACTGAGACTTTTTTTACCACATCCAAACCTACCTCTCAATGGCATAGAGATTACACACCTTTTGAACTCATCTGCGCCAATGAGGAACCCCAGGGTCATTTAATCTCCTCAATTTACTCCCTCTTTTTTTTCCAAGCACAAGATCAAAGATGATAAAATAGTGAGACAATGAGAAGCAGATCTATCTATAGATCCCACCCCTACTGAATGGGAATGCATACTTGCCCTCATCCACAAAGGCTCAATCAATGTTTCGACGCAGGAAAACAGATATAAACTGTTCTCAAAATGGTATAAGACACCTGACAAAGTCCACCACTTTCATCCCACCATACCCCCAATTTGCTGGAGATGCAATGCAGCTCGTGGCACCCTACTCCACATCTGGTGGGAATGCACCCTCATTCAACCGTTCTGGTCAGCAATTCACCAACTGATCTCCCACATCACCACCTATTCACCGACTTTCTCTCCCACACACTATCTACTGCACCACACCCCTAAACCCTTCGGTTCTTACAAAAAATCCTTATCACTCCACCTCATTAATGCAGCCAACCTCTGTGTCCCACTCCTATGGAGGAAAACTACTCCCCCCACAGTGAAAGACTGGACTCATCGGGTATATAGAATAGCAGACATGGAAAAAATCATATGCCAAGGTATCGATAACCCAACCAAATTCAATGCCATGTGGGCGTGCTGGCTACACTACAGGCAATCCACGACACAGACCACACCATCTGCCAAAATACCGCTCCCTCCTTCACCTTACCTTATGACCTACCCACCCAACACTTATACACACCATTCCCTGTACCTTCCCCCACACCCCCCTTTTCTTCCCTGAGTGCTCACAATTGTCACCACTATGGCTTTCAGAGGCTCCCTTTGGGCCTCACACAATATCCTTCCAAATGCTTTTATATCCAAGTAGAAATACACTCCTGAATAGGTCACTGGGATCCCTGCCCCCCCCACACCCAAACAATCTGCCTTCCTATCGGGCTTCAGCGCTGAGCCCTGCAGCGCCATCCGGGATTGACCCACTTGATTACTTTATCCAAACCCCCTCCTATTCACAGCAAGGTCCCTATAGGGGTGAATGGCACTTGGGTCGATCCTCGATGGTACTATCTAAGCCTTCAAATATACCCCGACTTTCACATTCAGCAGTTAACACCACACTGAACGACATTAGCCTTCGCAATGGATATGTTCACAGTTCTCAATATGTTATGTCATTTCTATTTAGTATGCCATTAATGTATCATTCCAAATGATCACACTTAAATGTTACAGTTCTTGTTCCACTTTATACTTTTCACTACCTCTACCACTGAAACAAATGTTCTTCCTATGTTAGGCCTGCTCAGTAGGGATGAGCCGAACACCCCCCTGTTCGGTTCGCACCAGAACATGCGAACAGGAAAAAAGTTCGTTCGAACATGCGAACACCGTTAAAGTCTATGGGACACGAACATGAATAATCAAAAGTGCTAATTTTCAAGGCTTATATGCAAGTTATTGTCATAAAAAGTGTTTGGGGACCTGGGTCCTGCCCCAGGGGACATGGATCAATGCAAAAAAAAGTTTTAAAAACGGCCGTTTTTTCAGGAGCAGTGATTTTAATAATGCTTAAAGTCAAACAATAAAAGTGTAATATCCCTTTAAATTTCGTACCTGGGGGGTGTCTATAGTGTGCCTGTAAAGGGGCGCATGTTTCCTGTGTTTAGAACAGTCTGACAGCAAAATGACATTTTGAAGGAAAAAACTCATTTAAAACTACCCGCGGCTATTGCATTGCCGACAATACACATAGAAGTTCATTGATAAAAACGGCATGGGAATTCCCCAAAGGGGAACCCCGAACCAAAATTAAAAAAAAAAAATGACGTGGGGGTCCCCCTAAATTCCATACCAGGCCCTTCAGGTCTGGTATGGATATTAAGGGGAACCCCGGCCAAAATTAAAAAAAAAAAACGACGTGGGGTTCCCCCTAAATTCCATACCAGACCCTTCAGGTCTGGTATGGATTTTAAGGGGAACCCCGCGCCAAAAAAAAAAAAAAAACGGCGTGGGGTCCCCCCAAAAATCCATACCAGACCCTTATCTGAGCACGCAACCTGGCAGGCCGCAGGAAAAGAGGGGGGGAAGAGAGTGCGGCCCCCCCTCCCTCCTGAACAGTACCAGGCCACATGCCCTCAACATTGGGAGGGTGCTTTGGGGTAGCCCCCCAAAACACCTTGTCCCCATGTTGATGAGGACAAGGGCCTCATCCCCACAACCCTGGCCGGTGGTTGTGGGGGTCTGCGGGCGGGGGGCTTATCGGAATCTGGAAGCCCCCTTTAACAAGGTGACCCCCAGATCCCGGCCCCCCCCTGTGTGAAATGGTAAGGGGGTACATAAGTACCCCTACCATTTCACGAAAAAAGTGTCAAAAATGTTAAAAATGACAAGAGACAGTTTTTGACAATTCCTTTATTTAAATGCTTCTTCTTTCTTCTATCTTGCTTCATCTTCTGGTTCTTCTGGCTCTTCTGGTTCTTCTGGTTCTTCCTCCGGCGTTCTCGTCCAGCATCTCCTCCGCGGCGTCTTCTGTCTTCTTCTCCTCGGGCCGCTCCGCACCCATGGCATGGGGGGGAGGCTCCCGCTCTTCTCTTCTTCTTTTCTTCTTTTCTTCTTTTCTTCTCTTCTTCTCTTCTTCTTCATTTTCTTCTCCGGGCCGCTCCGCAATCCATGCTGGCATGGAGGGAGGCTCCCGCTGTGTGACGGCGCTCCTCGTCTGACAGTTCTTAAATAACGGGGGGGCGGGGCCACCCGGTGACCCCGCCCCCCTCTGACGCACGGTGACTTGACGGGACTTCCCTGTGGCATTCCCCGTGACGTCATATAGTTCTTTTTTTCTTTAAAATAGTTTGAAAATGGCAATTTAAATTGATTGTCTGTAAGAAGTATGAAACCAGAAGGCTCGCACTGCTGTGATCAATGTCCTGCTGACCAGGAAAATGTATTTTAATTTCTATTATTAGATGTGTTAATCAAGTCATAAGACGATTAAGTAATTGTCATGAGATGTGTTAGGTCAAAATGAGTATATAAGTGGCTTGAAAGTTATATCAAGCTGTCAATATAATGAGCTTCATTTATTGACACCATGTGTATATTTAAAGACAAAAAAACAGAAAAAATTGTGTTGTCTGTCATTAAACTGAGCTACTAGAACTTTTGCCTTTACATTTTTTGTATTCAAGTAAAATATTGCATGTACTACTCATTTTCTTGTCTTTATTTAATTGTGTAGGTTACATTTTTATTATTGGCAAAGAGCTATTTATAGTGGAAGATGATTTGTGATGCACACAGTTTATTCTGTGGCACCATCTGCTAGTTATGTAGAGGTTACACATTTTTGAAACTGTACTATGTGCCATGACTACACTATTATGTCAATTTGAACTTTTCTGAGATTCACTGTATTGCAATTGTTGCTAATAGTTGGGGACTGGTTAGAAAATATTATGCTTCAAAGCTTATTTCCAGGCAGATATAAAGGCACACTTAAAATGCAGATCTGTAAATATGGAATACATGATTAAATGAAATGTTGTAATCACAAGCAGTTTAAGTACCTGCATTTGATGTCATCCTCTTACAGTCCCTGTATAGCAGATCTCAATGAAGGGGAGAGAAAAGAAGTGAAAAACTTGATGCCTGCTAATAGAAAGAGAGAGTAGTGTGATGGAGAGGGGAGATTGTTAGTGTGCCACTTCTCCTTTCATTGTTCAGTCACAAACAAATAATAAATGATGCTGCGGTACTTAATACCAATCAAATAAAAACAACAACAAAATAAAAATTCCAGTGAATAAAAGGCCACACACATACTGTATCTCCACTGTAATCACAAATATGCGAATATATAAATATCTGCATGATTATGCAAAGCCAAAAAAGTGAAAAATCCAAATAAAGTTATTTTTGCAACTGATAAACTTGTAAATACATGCATCACTATTAAAGTGCATAATAAAAATTCCTAATAAAGTCCTTATGAACTGCAATTGCCTTTTGTGTCCGTGTCTCTTTATACAATGAGTATCCTCAAAATTTGCCCAATGTGCATACCAAGAGTGAATTTTCAACACAGAATGTGCTTCCCATTATTATTCACCTCTTCAGTGATTTCCACCACCATTTATATATTGCCCTCACCTCAGAATGTGACCTAAATAGACTAATTAGGTTAACTAGCACTTTTCCCCAATAAAGTGTTACTATACCCAGGACCCTGAATTCACTATATCTGGTCTCCCACAGTACACAGAACATGGAGATGCAATCATTTTAGTAAATAAAAACTGCTAAATACATTTTCTCATCAGCAGTATATAGCAGTCTTGTGACTCCTATCAGTGCCTGGTTAAAGCTTGTAGCTGGAGTTTTCATACTGCACTGGTTGACCTATTAGGATGCAGGACCCCTGACCCTCTGTCTGGACAGAGCTGACTGGTCCTGTGCTGATCACATACGCTCTCCCGAAAAAAAGCAATACACACCAAACTGAGCATGTGCAGCCTGACTCTAGTAACTCTGTCTTATACGAACATGTTTTGGAGACAGTGCAAGAAGGGGAGGATCTGTGCATGCAGATGCATTTATTTAAAACAAAGCAGATAACTCACATGTATCGGTACACAGCCTTCACGTTACTTATTGGTCTTACATCACCCAGCTCTGCCCTATGTGAGTCAATAAAGCCCACTGATATCTACAGAAGACTTCAAGCACAATATGGTGAAAAGATGCCCAGCCCCAGTAAGACATTTTAATGGTGGAAATGTTTCAAAGACAGCGTACGTCTGTCGGTTACAATCCTGGCTGTGCTGGTTCCTAGCCCGCAGCAGTCATCCCTGTAAACATTCAGCGTGTGGAATGCCTGATCCTGGATCATCTACACATAACCTTTTCTGAAATTGCATAAGAGTCAAATCTTTCTTTGGGAACAGTGAACACAATCATTCACGAACATTTTCATTTTTTTGACAGCTTTCTGCTTTTGACCAGCACAAAGAGTTGAAGTATGCACTGTTTCTTCAGGACAACACATGAGCTCAAACTGCTCACCGCACTGCGTGCACATTACAGCAACTCAGCTGGGAGGTGCTGCCACATACCCCTTACAGCCTGGACTTCGCTCCGGGTGATTTCCACCTGTTTGGACCCCTAAAAGAGTTCCTCAGAGGTCAGCATTCCAGCACTGAAGCAGGCTGTCCTAGGATGGTTCAGGAGTACTGACAAATCTTTCTATGTTAAAGCTTTCCAGGCATTAGTTAAATGCTGGAATAAGTGTATAAATGTAGCAGGGGCATATGTCAAAAAATAAATGCAGTTTCACTCCTTAAAATTATTTTTTTTATTATAGAAACTCGAAAGTTCCAGTTTGACTTGAAAACCCCTTGTTAATTGTGTTTTTTTCTGGCAATACCTTCTTTAGATGTTGTAAGGGAATAACTCAGTAGAAGGGTGTGCAGGACCCCTTGGGTGAGTCACAGCACAGTGGAGTAGGCACAGACATACAGATGGATCTTTGTAAAAACAAAACCGTGGTTTATTTACACGTCTCTGGATACAAAGTGCAGGTATCAAAACACAGGAACCTGACTACTTGTTCTGTCACAGCCTACTGCTGCCCATACACCTGATGGTCACACAGAAATAAACAGGAGCTATTAGTCACACAGACTTAATCTCACCACTCAGAGGTATTGCTGCTCCCCAGTCTACTATGCACAGAGATCTGATTCCAGGATGAAGTCCCTTCCCCAAGCTGGGAGTTTTAAAGAGCCCTGATTATTTTATCTGTTTTTTTTCCCTCCAAAAGTTTTTATTAAGTTTTGACAGGTTAACAAGTAATATACAACATGCATGTCAATATGCAATATACATGAGAATTGAAAATACAGTTACAGAACAATGTCTGAGCAGTAGGGATGAGCTTATTAAAGGGGACTCCCAGATTCCGATAAGCCCCCCGCCCGCAGACCCCGACAACCAACGGCCAGGGTTGTCGGGAAGAGGCCCTTGTCCTCATCAACATGGGGACAAGGTGCTTTGGGGTGGGGGGGCCCCGCGGGCGCCCCCCTCCCCCAAAGCACCCACCCCCCATGTTGAGGGCATGCGGCCTGGTACGGTTCAGGAGGGGGGGGGGGCGCTCGCTCGTCCCCACCCCCTTTCCTGACCGGCCAGGCTGCGTGCTCGGATCGGGGTCTGGTATGGATTTTAGGGGGGACCCCACGCCGTTTTTTCGGCGTAGGGGCTTCCCTTTATAATCCATACCAGACCTAAGGGCCTGGTATGCCCCGCGCTCGCCGCAATAGGAAAATGTGTTTTTCCTATTGCAGCGAGCGCGAGATGCAATACCCTGCCCTCGTGTCGTATCTGGTCCGTCGGACCAGCATACACACGAGCGGGCTTTCCGTCGGACCAGCACACACACGAGTGGACTTTCCGCCCGAAACTGAGTCCGGCGGAAAGATTTAGAACTTTCTTCAAAAGTCCGCCGGCGCCTACACACGGGCGGATTGTCCGGCACACTCTGGTCCGCCGGACCAAGTATGCCGGAAAGTCCGACCGTGTGTACGCGGCATTAGACCTGGGTCCATTCCACAAAAAAATAATGAAATGCTCTAAGATGTCAAGATGTATATTCAGCAAGACCATGTGGTTGTTTCCAAAAAATATACCTTGATTTGTCCCAGGTTTTGCATGCTGTAGCCAAAGGTCATGTTGGTGTTTTCTTCTGTGACTCTGGACATAGAGATATGGTCAGTATAGAACTCATTGGGCCTATTTTTGCTGTATAAAAATTCCACTCTGGCTGGCATATTATTTATTCATTGGAAACTACTTACTTCCTTGGGTTCTTTACTTATATCCTACTTATTAAATGTAATTATTTTAGTGGATGTTTGTTATGTACTGTTATTATTATTATTATTGTTATTTCATGTTTTTTTCATACATATTCTCACTGGAAAAAAAATATGTTTTAACCATAGCCTGCTTGGTTTAGAAATTCTTATGTAGAGCTGTGTAATAAATTTGGAGGACATTACACATCTATTAGGTTCTAATGTAATGACACTGAGCCACTCTAGAGGTAAATAATGGCTGGTAATGGGTAGGCCACCCAGTAGGAAAATGGAAAGGATATGAACTGAGCTCTGCATTTCTTGTTTATTTTACCCAGGGAAGCGAGGCAATCCTTTACTGGCCAGTCTTTTAAAACTATGCTAAACAAACAAAAAAATTAAAATTAAAACAAAAAAGAGTTTCTTAGTTTCTGTTATAAAATTTTGTAAATAACTAATTTTTCTCCTTCACTGATGTGTGCTGATGAGGCTGCACTAAGGGGCACTGATAGGCTGCACTGATGAGGTGGCACTGATGGACACTGACCAGAAGACACTGATAGGCAGCACTTATTGGCACTTATAGGCGGCACTGATGGGCCTTGACGGGGAGCATTTTTGGGCACTAATGGACACTGATAGGCAAATGATGGGCACTGAAAGGTGGCACTGATGGACACTGATAGAATGCACTGATATGAACATTGATTGGCATCACTGGTAGGCACTGGGGGGCATCACTGGTGGGCACTGGTAGACACTGGTGGACACAACTGGTGGGGCTGCACTGATAATCATTGCACTGATTATCAGTGTAGATTTCCCCTGTGAGGAAAGCCGCTCATCAGCTCTCCTCTCCTCACACACTGTCAGTGTGAGGAGAGGAATGCAGATAACCAGCACTTCCTATTTACACTGTGATCAGCTGTGATTGGACACAGCTGATCACATGGTAAAGAGCCTATGTTATAGGCTCTTTATCGTGATCAGAGATGTGGTGTGTCCAAGGGACATACCGCCCCACCGATCGTCGCACTGCGTGCCCCCGGGGAAGCACACGAATGGCTTGTTCTGAAGGATGTCAAATGACGTCCAGTCAGAATAATGAAACCCCCGCCCAGTCGTCATTCTGCAGTAGGCCGAGTGGGAAGTGGTTAAAAAAAAACTTGTTTATACATTTTTTTTTTAAATCTAAAATAATTAATGAGAAAAATATACGTATATGCATGTCAAATATTCCAAATAAATGTTTGGATGCCCCATTTAGAGCAAATACAATGTACTTTCTTTACATTTTTGTGCCTCCAAAAAATGGTGAACCATGGGTTTAATTCACTAAATAAGTACAGTGGGGACGTAAAGTATTCAGACCCCCTTAAATTTTTCACTCTTTGTTATATTGCAGCCATTTGCTAAAATCATTTAAGTTCATTTTTTTCTTCATTAATGTACACACAGCATCCCATATTGACAGAAAAACACAGAATTGTTGGAATTATTGCAGATTTATTAAAAAAGAAAAATTGAAATATCACATGGTCCTAAGTATTCAGACCCTTTGCTGTGACACTCATATATTTAACTCAGGTGCTGTCCATTTCTTCTGATCATCCTTGAGATGGTTCTACACCTTCATTTGAGTCCAGCTGTGTTTGATTATACTGATTGGACTTGATTAGGAAAGCCACACACCTGTCTATATAAGACCTTACAGCTCACAGTGCATGTCAGAGCAAATGAGAATCATGAGGTCAAAGGAACTGCCTGAAGAGCTCAGAGACAGAATTGTGGCAAGGCACAGATCTGGCCAAGGTTACAAAAAATTTCTGCTGCACTTAAGGTTCCTAAGAGCACAGTGGCCTCCATAATCCTTAAATGGAAGATGTTTGGGATGACCAGAACCCTTCTTAGAACTGGCTGTCTGGCCAAACTGAGCTATCGGAGGAGAAGTGCCTTGGTGAGAGAGGTAAAGAAGAACCCAAAGATCACTGTGGCTGAGCTCCAGAGATGCAGTCGGGAGATGGGAGAAAGTTGTAGAAAGTCATCCATCACTACAGCCTTCCACCAGTCGGGGCTTTATGGCAGAGTGGCCCGACAAAAGCCTATCCTCAGTGCAAGACACATGAAAGCCCGCATGGAGTTTGCTAAAAAACACATGAAGGACTCCAAGGTGGTGAGAAATAAGATTCTCTGGTCTGATGAGACCAAGATAGAACTTTTTGGCCTTAATTCTAAGCGGTATGTGTGGAGAAAACCAGGCACTGCTCATCACCTGTCCAATACAGTCCCAACAGTGAAGCATGGTGGTGGCAGCATCATGCTGTGGGGGGGTGTTTTTCAGCTGCAGGGACAGGACGACTGGTTGCAATTGAGGGAAAGATGAATGCAGCCAAGTACAGGGATATCCTGGACGAAAACCTTCTCCAGAGTGCTCAGGACCTCAGACTGGGCAAAAGGTTTACCTTCCAACAAGACAATGACCCTAAGCACACAGCTAAAATAACAAAGGAGTGACTTCACAACAATCCATGACTGTTCATGAATGGTCCAGCCAGAGCCCTGACTTAAACCCAATTGAGCATCTCTGGAGAGACCTAAAAATGGCTGTCCATCAACGTTTACCATCCAACCTGACAGAACTAGAGAGGATCTGCAAGGAGGGATGGCAGAGGATCCCCAAATCCAGGTGTGAAAAACTTGTTGCATCTTTCCCCAAAAGACTCATGGCTGTATTAGATCAAAAGGGTGCTTCTACTAAATACTGAGCAAAGGGTCTGAATACTTAGGACTAGGGATGAGCCGAACACCCCCCTGTTCGGTTCGCACCAGAACATGCGAACAGGAAAAAAATTCGTTCGAACACGCGAACACCGTTAAAGTCTATGGGACACGAACATGAATAATCAAAAGTGCTAATTTTAAAGGCTAATATGCAAGTTATTGTCAATAAAAGTGTTTGGGGACCTGGGTCCTGCCCCAGGGGACATGGATCAATGCAAAAAAAAGTTTTAAAAACGGCCGTTTTTTCAGGAGCAGTGATTTTAATAATGCTTAAAGTCAAACAATAAAAGTGTAATATCCCTTTAAATTTCATACCTGGGGGGTGTCTATAGTATGCCTGTAAAGGGGCGCATGTTTCCTGTGTTTAGAACAGTCTGACAGCAAAATGACATTTTGAAGGAAAAAACTCATTTAAAACTACCGCGGCTATTGCATTGCCGACAATACACATAGAAGTTCATTGATAAAAACGGTATGGGAATTCCCCACAGGGCAACCCCGAACCAAAATAAAAAAAAAAAAATGATGTGGGAGTCCCCCTAAATTCCATACAAGGCCCTTCAGGTCTGGTATGGATATTAAGGGGAACCCCAGCCAAAATTTAAAAAAAAAATTGACGTGGGGTTCCCCCTAAATTCCATACCAGACCCTTCAGGTCTGGTATGGATTTTAAGGGGAACCCCGCGCCAAAAAAAAAAAAAAAAAACGGCGTGGGGTCCCCCTAAAAATCCATACCAGACCCTTATCCGAGCACGCAACCTGGCAGGCCGCAGGAAAAGAGGGGGGGACGAGAGTGCGGCCCCCCCCCCCTCCTGAACCGTACCAGGCCACATGCCCTCAACATTGGGAGGGTGCTTTGGGGTAGCCCCCCAAAGCACCTTGTCCCCATGTTGATGAAGACAAGGGCCTCATCCCCACAACCGTGGCCGGTGGTTGTGGGGGTCTGCGGGCGGGGGGCTTATCGGAATCTGGAAGCCCCCTTTACCAAGGGGACCCCCAGATCCCGGCCCCCCCCCTGTGTGAAATGGTAAGGGGTTACTTACCCCTACCATTTCACTAAAAAACTGTCAAAAATGTTAAAAATGACAAGAGACAGTTTTTGACAATTCCTTTATTTAAATGCTTCTTCTTTCTTCCTTCATCTTCTTCTTCTTCTGGTTCTTCTGGCTCTTCTGGTTCTTCCTCCGGCGTTCTCGTCCAGCATCTCCTCCGCGGCGTCTTCTATCTTCTTCTCCTCGGGCCGCTCCGCACCCATGGCATGAGGGGAGGCTCCCGCTCTTCTCTTCATCTTCTTCTTCATCTTCATCTTCTTCTTCATCTTCTTCTTCTTCTTCTTCTTCTCTTCTTCATCTCTTCTTCCTTCTTCATTTCTTCTGCGGGCCGCTCCGCATCCATGCATGGAGGGAGGCTCCCGCTGTGTGACGGCGTCTCTTCGTCTGACGGTTCTTAAATAACGGGGGGCGGGGCCATCCGGTGACCCCGCCCCCCTCTGACGCACGGGACATGACGGGACTTCCCTGTGGCATTCCCCGTGACGTCACAGGGAAGTCCCGTCAATTCACCGTGCGTCAGAGGGGGGCGGGGTCACCGGATGGCCCCGCCCCCCGTTATTTAAGAACCGTCAGACGAAGAGACGCCGTCACACAGCGGGAGCCTCCCTCCATGCATGGATGCGGAGCGGCCCGCAGAAGAAATGAAGAAGGAAGAAGAGATGAAGAAGAGAAGAAGAAGAAGAAGAAGAAGATGAAGAAGAAGATGAAGATGAAGAAGAAGATGAAGAGAAGAGCGGGAGCCTCCCCTCATGCCATGGGTGCGGAGCGGCCCGAGGAGAAGAAGATAGAAGACGCCGCGGAGGAGATGCTGGACGAGAACGCCGGAGGAAGAACCAGAAGAGCCAGAAGAACCAGAAGAAGAAGAAGATGAAGGAAGAAAGAAGAAGCATTTAAATAAAGGAATTGTCAAAAACTGTCTCTTGTCATTTTTAACATTTTTGACAGTTTTTTAGTGAAATGGTAGGGGTAAGTAACCCCTTACCATTTCACACAGGGGGGGGGCCGGGATCTGGGGGTCCCCTTGGTAAAGGGGGCTTCCAGATTCCGATAAGCCCCCCGCCCGCAGACCCCCACAACCACCGGCCACGGTTGTGGGGATGAGGCCCTTGTCTTCATCAACATGGGGACAAGGTGCTTTGGGGGGCTACCCCAAAGCACCCTCCCAATGTTGAGGGCATGTGGCCTGGTACGGTTCAGGAGGGGGGGGGGGCCGCACTCTCGTCCCCCCCTCTTTTCCTGCGGCCTGCCAGGTTGCGTGCTCGGATAAGGGTCTGGTATGGATTTTTAGGGGGACCCCACGCCGTTTTTTTTTTTTTTTTTTGGCGCGGGGTTCCCCTTAAAATCCATACCAGACCTGAAGGGTCTGGTATGGAATTTAGGGGGAACCCCACGTCAATTTTTTTTTTAAATTTTGGCTGGGGTTCCCCTTAATATCCATACCAGACCCGAAGGGCCTTGTATGGAATTTAGGGGGACCCCCACATCATTTTTTTTTTTTTATTTTGGTTCGGGGTTGCCCTGTGGGGAATTCCCATGCCGTTTTTATCAATGAACTTCTATGTGTATTGTCGGCAATGCAATAGCCGCGGGTAGTTTTAAATGAGTTTTTTCCTTCCAAATGTCATTTTGCTGTCAGACTGTTCTAAACATGGGAAACATGCGCCCCTTTACAGGCATACTATAGACACCCCCCAGGTACGAAATTTAAAGGGATATTACACTTTTATTGTTTGACTTTAAGCATTAATAAAATCACTGCTCCTGAAAAAACGTCCGTTTTTAAAACTTTTTTTTGCATTGATCCATGTCCCCTGGGGCAGGACCCGGGTCCCCAAACACTTTTTATGACAATAACTTGCATATAAGCCTTTAAAATTAGCACTTTTGATTTCTCCCATAGACTTTTAAAGGGTGTTCCGCGGCATTCGAATTTGCCACGAACACCCCAAATTGTTCGCTGTTCGGCGAACTTGCGAACAGCCAATGTTCGAGTAGAACATGAGTTCGACTCGAACTCGAAGCTCATCCCTACTTAGGACCATGTGATATTTCAGTTTTTCTTTTTTAATAAATCTGCAAAAATGTCAACAATTCTGTGTTTTTCTGTCAATATGGGGTACTGTGTGTACATTAATGAGGTAAAAAAATTAACTTAAATGATCTTAGCAAATGGCTGCAATATAACAAAGAGTGAAAACTTTAAGGGGGTCTGAATACTTTCCGTCCCCACTGTATATTATGATATTTGAAAAACATACATATTTTTTTAAGGAATGCCATGAATAAGTTTGTTGCTATCTGGTCAAAGTGGCTTGAGTCCCCGGCATATATTGTAATATCAGATATTGGGCTGTAGGTGACCATCTTAATATAGGAATTTATGGGTAAATATATAAGTTTTTGGATTTTCCTTTTTTCTGTGAAAGCTGTGCTTTGTGGCCACCCTCAGCGCTTTTCCCTTTTTTCTCTCTTATACTCCAAAAAATAGGGTGGGGGAGGGGTTCTCTTTTTTTTTTATGTAGTGTTTGTTTGGTCTATGTGATTTTGTTTGTATTGTTTTAATGTTTGCATATAAAAATAAAAAGAATATGATTAAAAAAAAGTATAAAGTGTACACTGAGTTAGTGAATAAAGTGAAGTTTTTTTAGATTTCTTTTGCATATTACCCATTTGCCATCAAATTACATAGATGTGCATAATTGACTGCAAGTGGTTATACAGAGGTTATGGCTACAGTTGTCAGCTATAACTCCAATATCAAAATTTTCAGCTGGCGATGCTCTGTAAAGTAAAAGCAATCCTAGTGCCTAATGAGCTGCTGAATTGCTTTTACAGGTAGCTCTCGTCACCCTCCGGTGCTCTTCCGGGCTCTCCTGTCCAGGTGGGGAGCCCACCATCTGATCTGGCAGTTTGCACTGGCTTACAACAGAGGTGATCGGAGACCGGGTCTCTGATCACCTCTATGGTCTAGGTTTCCCTGGATGTAAACAGCGCCATTTTTAAATACCGATCTTGGTGTGATCAGATGCTTTTATGGGCAGAAGAGACATCTGGGGTCTAATAGACCCTAAATATCTCCCTAAAGAGTGCCTGTCACTGCCTATTGCTATCACAGGTAATGCAATAGCAATAAAAATGATCAAATAAATAAAGTGTAAAAAAAAAAAAAAAATGTAAAGTACCTCTGTCTCCCCGTGCTTATGCATGTGTTGGTCCAACAAGCATACGTAAACAGTGATCGCACCACCCTTGTGAGGTATTGCTGTGAACGCCAGAGTGAAAGCAATAATTTTAGCAGCAGACCCCCTGTATAAATCTAAGCTGGTAACCTGTAAAGGCTTTTAAAGCGTCACCTATGGAGATTTTTAAGTACCCTACGAATGGCACTATTCCACAAGCATGATTAATTTAAAACCTTGACATGTTAGGTATCTATTTACTCAGAGTAACATTATATTTTACCAAAAAAAAGGGTATTATATTGTGATTATGTGCATTAAAAAACTTCTGTGCAAATACTGTGTGAAATAAAAATTGCAAAACAACCATGTTATTCTCTAGGGCCTCTGCTAAATAACTATATAATGTTTGGGGGTTCTAAGTAATTTTATAGTCAATAATACTGATTTTTATATGTAAACAAAAAGTTTATATGTAAACATAAAGTAGAAAAGGCCTGGTCTTAAAGTGGCTAATGGTGAGCAAACTGGTCTAGGTTCTTTTCACGGGCAGCTTTGTGAACCCAGCCTAAAATCCAGAAATGCCAAAGATATTGCCTGAACCCTATTAAAGTTTATGGTAGTCAAATCTCATAATTTTTTTCTGGACTTTTTTAAGTTGAATTTGCAAGATTTTATAGAAAGGGCATAGGTAGCAGGGTACTTCCAGGTAGGACAGGTACCAACGCAAAAAATGTTTTTGAAGAATACAGTTTGGAGGGGGACTTTGGTGGTTATGACTAAGGCCTTACAGGCTGAAACACATCAACTGATTTTATTGGTACATTGTGGCTTTCTAATAAAATGAAAATTTCTTAAGAGCAGCAACTGGTGTGCGGATCATCTTTTCTACATTATTCTACTCAGCCAACGACTGTGGATCAAGCACCTGGGTAGTAGCATTAATTTTTCTGTTTGAATTTTAGACTTTTAAAGTAACTTTAAGAGAAACTTTAAAAATAGAACATTTCACACCTCTACTGAGACACCAAGCAAAGGGATCTTTTTCTTTTATAGAATCTTCAGCTGATTTCATGGCTTTATTAAAACTACCACAATAATAAAATTGGAACAGGAATTGGGCTTAACTTTTCTGGAATCTATCTGGACAATGGCTATCAAAGCAACATACTGCATACGTCCACCCTGTGCTTGGATCACTGGGAATTATTTTTAAAAGTGTTGAAAAGGTGGTCTATAAGCTTGTTAAAATGTACCCCAATACCCCAGCAGACTGCTGATGTAACTGTAGACTGATAGGTTTGTTAATTAATATCCTTTGGTACTGCCTGTCGGTCAAAGCATACTGGATCAGATATAAAGTTGGCCCACAATTTCCTTCAATTAAACTGTGACAAGAATGAAGTCATGCTTATTGGCACCCCCAATCAATTATGTAAGGCCAGTCCTAATAGCTTATCTATAGATGGTACTGAACGTGAGCTTCAGTCTAAATTGAAAAATCTAGGGGTGATATTTGTTCTTAATTTAACCTCTGATCAACATGTACAATATGTTATCAGAACATCTTTTTTCCACTTGAGAAACATTGCTCAGCTGCGGCCTGTGCTATCATACACTGAAGCAGAAGCGGATCCATACATTAGTGTTCTCCAGACTTGACTATGGCAATGCTCTACAGGCTGGTGTACCTAAATCCACTATCGACTTCAATATGTTCAAAATTCTGCAGCCAGAATCCTGACTAGGTCTGGTACAAGTGATCATGTGTATCATATGTATCATATGTATCATCGTATGTAGGATAAACTACTACTTATGAGCTAATAGGTTTGGTTTCACTTTATATTATTGTTTAGAAGATCAATTAGGGTGACTCCTCTATTGTAACCTCACCATAGAGTTACGCTGTTGTTTAAAGCCTTCAGTTTGGTTTGTACACTTTATGACTGCGGGACTATCAGGTTTAATATGGGCTTTTTGATTATACGCAATTCAATGTTATACTTGATATGGAACCTGTAATTGCTTGTTTGTTGCTAATATTTGCCCTTGCACATAATCTTTCTCTGTGCCGTAATGCTATTGTCCAATTAGATTTTCTTCACCTTTTACTGTACTCCTGTATAATTTTGAAAATTTTATTAAAAAGATTGAAACTAAAAATAGATAATGCCTTGAATTAATATGTTTGAAGGATGTCTTAAACCTGCATGTGATGTGGCACACCTGTAATATGTACAGTGTAATTTAACTTTAACTTAAAAAAAAAAAGAAAATCTATTGTCGCTAAATGACACTTCCTTCCCCACCACCTTCTGTTTGTAAATAAAGCGGCTGGGGTATCCCTGATGAAATCATCTAGGTCTAGTATGGATCTGTATGGAGGACCTAAAAATAGGTGTGCCTCAAACAAAATTCATACCAGAACCTTAACCTAGATGGGGTCTGGTATACATTTTTAAGGGGACCCCCAAAAATAAAAACAAACAAAAAAATGCAAGGAGTATCCCCTAAAATCCATTGCAGACCTTTAACCACACCTAGAGCTTTGGCTGGCCAGGAAAAGGGAGGGGCGGCTATCATGCAGCCCTCCCAATCTCCTGAACCAGACCACAAGACCTCAACATTGGAAGGATACCTAGCCAGGGTATCAATCACACCATCTGGTGATGTACTGTACATTTATTGTCAGTTATGATGAGTGGTGCCCCAACAACTCACAACTTTTGGCCCGATTTTTCCTCCTGTCTTACTCCCACCCTAAATGACAGAAAGGACATTAAAATAAATATACAATCATGTGAGAAAAAAATGTCCAAAAGGCATGTGTCCAGTGAAAAAACTGCATGAAAATCCAATAGGCATATGTTCAGTGGAAAACTGCATGTGTAGATCAATACTCCAAATGTGCCAACTCTACTGCACCACAACTGAGAATCAAAAGCCTCTTACCAGAAATACATGACAGCTACCAATCAAGCTCATGCACGTTTACATATACTGAAAGCATCCACAGGATGGAGATGCCCATCTTGACATGGATCACAACCCAAACTGAAATCAGTTCAACAATGAAATGAGGGCAGCAGGAGACATGAAGAAAGAAACAAAGCAGACCAGAAAGTATTGCATTGTATAAAAACACTGCTTTTATTCAGTATAGAGGGCACTTACAAGACAATAAATGAAACAAGCTCAAAGTCTGTTTGCAAGTACTGACAAACTTGATGAAGTCAGAAGCTTCGGCTCCACCCAACATGGTTAAACAAAGAGGACAGCATCAGAGGAAGGAGTCTTCAAAGATTTCTTAAAAGGAATTTAGCAATAACCTCAATCATGATGGAAAAGCTTTTGTGATCCATTTGATGTGCTTTCGGCTTTTCTGCATTTAGTAAGCAATTGTGACTTGTCAATTTAATTTTTTGCAAGATCATTTTAATATAAGGATCATAAAGGTTAGTAGTGGGCTGATTTTGCTCTTTGGAAAGTGCTAGTTTTTTGAAAGCATGCTAATATTGACTCCATTACTTTCTGAGACACAGGACAAGCATGCAGTAGGTGAAGTAAAAGCTCCAGCTCGCTGGTTTAAAAATTACTGAAAGGCCGATAACTAACAATTTTTCAAAGGATATATCAGCAATGCAGTCTTTATACACTGCTCAAAAAAATGAAAGGTACACTTTGAAAACACATCAGATCACAATGGGGAAAAATATCATGCTGGATATCTATACTAATATGGACTGGGTAATGTGTTAGGAATGAAAGAATGCCACATTGTTTGATGGAAATGAAAATAATCAACGACACCCCAAAAATCTAAGTAAAAAAAATATGCTGCAGACTAGACAATTTTGCTAAAAATTTCATTGTAGCAACTGAAAATGGTACTCAGTAGTTTGTATGGCCCCCACCTGTTCGTATGCATGCCTGGGGCCCGGGGCATGCTCCTAATGAGACGATGGATGTTGTCCTGGGGTAGTTCCTCCTAGATCTGGACTGGGGCATCACTGAGCTCCTGAACAGACTGAGGTGGAACCTGGTTGCGTCGGATGGACTGAAACATAATGTCCCAGAGGTGTTCTATTGTATTTAGGTCACTCGAGCATGGGGCCATTCAATGGTATCAATTCCCTCATCCTCCAGGAACTGGCTGCATACTCTCTCCACATGAGGCCGGGCATTGTTGTGCAACAGGAGGAACCAAGGACCCACTGCACGTCTGACATTGGGTCCAAGGATTTCATTACAATACCTAATGGCAGTCAGGATGCCATTGTCTAGCCTGTAGAGGTCAGTGTGCATCCCTCCATGGATATGTCTCCCCAGACCATCGCTGACCCACCACCAAACTGGTCATGCTGAACGATGTTACAGGCAGCATAATGTTTTCCATGGCTTCTCCAGACCCTTTCACGTCTGTTACGTGCTCAGGGTGAACCTTCTCTCATCCTGTGAAAAGCACAAGGCACCAGTGGCAGACCTGCCAATTCTGGTGTTCAATTGCAAATGCCAATCGAGCTCCATGATGCCGGGCACTGATCACAGGACCCACTTGAGGATGTCGGGCCCACAGGTAACCCTCATGAAGTCTGTTTCTTATTGTGGGGTCAGAGACATTCACACCAGTGGCCTCCTGGAGGTAATTTTGTAGGGCTCTGGCAGTGCTTATCCTGTTCCTCCTTGCACAAAAGAGAAGATACCAGTCCTGCTGATGGGTTAAGTACCTTCTACAGCTCTGTCCAGCTCTCCTAGAGTAACTGACTGTCTACTGGAATCTCTGCTATGCTCTTGAGACAGGGACAGTGCAGGGAGACACAGCAAACCTTCTAGCAATGACACGTATTTATGTGCCATCCTGGAGGAGTTGGACTGCCTGTGCAACCTCTTTAGGGTCAAGGTATCGCCACATGCTACTAGTAGTGACACTGACCCTAGACAAATGCAAAACTAGTGAACAACAGTCAGAAAAATTTAGCAGGAAAACAAATTTCAGTGGCCTCTCCCTGTAAAACCATTCCTGTTTGGAAGTTGTCTCATTGTTGCTCATCTAGTGCACCTGTTGTTAATTTCATTAAGATCAAAACAGCTGAAACTGATTAACAAACCCCTCTGCTACTTAACTGACCAGATCAATATCCCTGGGGTTTAAATGGCTTGATGCTATACTCTAATTAAAAAGTGTTTCTTTAATTTTTTTTTGAGCAGAGTCTTTAAATGCATGTCAAATATATTTTAATACAGGCTTTGCCATGTATTTAAAATCTGTCGTATGTTAAAAATTCATTCCATGGTATTTTTTTTTTTTTTACTGAAATGCATAAATACAAGAACAACACAATGTAGTGTAAAGCCAGCACTTACTTCCAAAATACATTCAAAGTTAGTTTTGATGTAATCAATAAAATCAATAATTTTGCATGTTTTGCATTTTAAAAATGTGCATCTAGATTTATCAAGTTTGCAGAAAACCAGTTACCGATGCAAAGCAGTTGATAGTGAATGGAATGCCAAAGTTCCACTATGCGTAAAAACTTGCAAACTTTTTTCAAACACAACACACTATAGTGCACAAATGGTTCACTTACTGTGTGTGCATTGTGATGCATTATGGTGTGTTTTTTCTTTCTCGTACATCACAGGACACAGAGCCTCAGTAATCACTGATGGGTTATAGGGTATCACTAGGTGATTGGACACTGGTCACACCCTAGACAGGAAGTTCAACCCCCTATATAACCCCTCCCCTTACTGGGGATACCTCAGTTTTTTTGCCAGTGTCTTAGGTGTTGGTCACGAATAAGATGTGCTGTGCTGAGCTCCAAAGGAATATCCTATACTGGGGCAAGCCATGTAACCGGATCCATTCAAATTGCTTTTTTTAGGCCAAATTGGATGGTACCCGGGCCTCGTGTCCGAAGAAACGAGGTTTTCCCTGTAACGCTTCTCTTTTTAGAGAGCTGGAC
Organism: Aquarana catesbeiana; assembly: GCF_042186555.1. NCBI lineage: Eukaryota > Metazoa > Chordata > Amphibia > Anura > Ranidae > Aquarana > Aquarana catesbeiana. Next base: position 248,569,348 of record NC_133325.1, on the reverse strand, counting down.
CCCGGACTCCAGTATTTGTTTTTTTCAGCCATATCCCTGGTGGGGTGCTTTACGGGGCCAGAACTGCGGATCCTCCTATTTAAGGAGGCCCCAGTCTCTGAAGGTTTTTTTAAATGGAGCCCACTGTGAGAGGTGATGATTGGGTCTGTATAATAGAACCCTGCGGCTGGATAAGGTAAGGGAGATTCCTCAGGAATTTTTTTCAATTCTAGTAGGTTTTCTCCTTTAAGTAAATGTATGCTATGCCTATTGTCACCACCGGGGGCTGTCAAGAGCACATACCTTTCATGCCTGTTCCGTCTGTCTCAGTGTCCACGCTGTACGCTGCTCCAGCCAGACTCCAGGTAGGATGGGTTGGGGGGTTTTCTCCTTAAAGATTCCCCCCATGGCTTAGGGGGGCCGGGGTGGCCTTGGGTGGCCTGAGCAAGCAGCAGTAGTATACCACACCACCCGCCACCGCCGCCGCTACCGCCATTTTAGGCAGGTTCCCATCCACCGGCCCTTCTCTCTCCTCCACCCCAGCCTCCCCTCCATGCTTGTCCCGAGGATCGGAGCCTCAGCTCGCACAGGAAAGCACACGTTTTTGAAAAAAACGAGGGGGGGCAGGAGGGGTGGTCGGAGGAAGGGGGACGGAGCATTAACGCGACGTCCGATGTGATTAGACGCCCACGTCACTGGCTACACAGGCTATAAAGTGCACTCTCTTTCAGGTGCACACAGCCTATGGAGGGACACAGAGCTGACGGGCGCATGTGAGGTGGGACACAGGCATTCTCCCAGGCAGCATTTGCTTAAAACACCAGACTGAGCATTGGTAGCAGCGGCAGTTGCTGAACTACATCGCTCAGCAGTCAGTGTTTTTTTGTGGTACCTCCACCTTTTGTTGCTTTGCACTATGGGTAGAAGAGGTACAAATATCCCGAAAACCAGAGGCTCTAGGGGATCTCCCTCAGGCTCTGAGGACCCCCCTTCTGCAGCACCTTCCCCCCCGAGGGACCTAGGATGGCTGGCCAGGGTAAGCCGTCGGGGTCAGGGGCTGCATCTGCTTCTGGCACTTCAGCCCCTGTATACATTACGCAGGAAGTTTTTTCCTCAACCATTAATGGACTAGAGGAAAGACTAATGGCCTTAATCGCATCTTCACTCAGTGGAAGAAAACGCACTAGGTCTCCCTCTATTGCCCAGGACTAGGGATGAGCTTCATGTTCGAGTCGAACCCATGTTCGACTCGAACATCGTCTGTTCGCCCGTTCGCCGAATTGCGAACAATATGGGCCGTTCGCGCCAAATTTGTCTGGCGCGTCACGGCCCATAATTCACTGTGGCATCGCAGTGCATTGCTGGCTGATGATTGGCCAAGCATGCACTATGACCCGCATGTTTGGCCAATCACAGGGCCGCCTGAACAGAGAGCCGTAATTGGCCAAAGCCAAGGAGGCTTTGGCCAATTATGGCTGAGGGGATTTAGTACACGCCCCACACTATATAAGGCCGCCTGCACGGCGGCCCTGTGTAGTGTGTGTTCCGGCGTTCATTGAGAGAGAGAGAGAGACAGACAGTGACATTTGATTTGAGTTAGATAGATTAGGCAGAACAGTCAGTCAGTTAGCTGCACTTACAGTGTATTGTGCATATATATGCATCCCAGGTGTTGCATATATATATATATATATATACACTGTATTCAGTTTAGCTAGATCCGTTCTTGTTATCTTCCTACTGACAGGCAGGCTTGTCTTGTTACAGTATTTACAGCTACCTGAAGAAAATTACTGGTGTTCTTTTGATCCTATTAGTACCACAGTCAGGCAACTAGACTATTTACAGTTAGTGCAGTGCGTCCTGCTCACAGTGTTCAGCTAGATCCGTTCCTGTTATCTTCTTACTGACAGGCAGGCTTGTCTTGTTACAGTATATACAGCTACCTGAAGAAAATTGCTGGTGTTCTTTTGATCCTATTAGTACCACAGTCAGGCAGCTAGACTATTTACAGTTAGTGCAGTGCGTCCTGCTCACAGTGTTCAGCTAGATCCGTTCCTGTTATCTTCTTACTGACAGGCAGGCTTGTCTTGTTACAGTATATACAGCTACTTGAAGAAAATTGCTGGTGTTCTTTTGATCCTATTAGTACCACAGTCAGGCAGCTAGACTATTTACAGTTAGTGCAGTGAGTCCTGCTCACAGTGTTCAGCTAAAACTACAAGTTAGTGCAGTGCGTCCTGCTCACAGTGTTCAGCTAAACCTACAAGTTAGTGGGGTGCATCCTGCTCACAGTGTTCAGCTAAACCTACAAGTTAGTGCGGTGCGTCCTGCTCACAGTGTTCAGCTAAACCTACAAGTTAGTGTGGTGCATCCACCTCACAGTGTTCAGCTAAACCTACAAGTTAGTGGGGTTGCGTCCTGCTCAGAGTGTTCAGCTAAACCTACAAGTTAGTGCAGTGCATCCTGCTCACAGTGTTCAGCTGGATCCGTTCCTGTTATCTTCTTACTGACAGGCAGGCTTGTCTTGTTACAGTATATACAGCTACCTGAAGAAAATTGCTGGTGTTCTTTTGATCCTATTAGTACCACAGTCAGGCAGCTAGACTATTTACAGTTAGTGCAGTGCGTCCTGCTCACAGTGTTCAGCTAAACCTACAAGTTAGTGGGGTGCGTCCTGCTCACAGTGTTCAGCTAGATCCGTTCCTGTTATCTTCTTACTGACAGGCAGGCTTGTCTTGTTACAGTATATACAGCTACTTGAAGAAAATTACTGGTGTTTTTTTGATCCTATTAATACCACAGTCAGGCAGCTAGACTATTTACAGTTAGTGCAGTGCGTCCTGCTCACAGTGTTCAGCTAAACCTACAAGTTAGTGGGGTGCGTCCACCTCACAGTGTTCAGCTAAACCTACAAGTTAGTGGGGTGCGTCCTGCTCAGAGTGTTCAGCTAAACCTACAAGTTAGTGGGGTGCGTCCTGTTCACAGTGTTCAGCTAGATCCGTTCCTGTTATCTTCTTACTGACAGGCAGGCTTGTCTTGTTACAGTATATACAGCTACCTGAAGAAAATTACTGGTGTTTTTTTGATCCTATTAGTACCACAGTCAGGCAGCTAGACTATTTACAGTTAGTGCAGTGCGTCCTGCTCACAGTGTTCAGCTAAACCTACAAGTTAGTGGGGTGCGTCCACCTCACAGTGTTCAGCTAAACCTACAAGTTAGTGCAGTGCGTCCTGCTCACAGTGTTCAGCTAGATCCGTTCCTGTTATCTTCTTACTGACAGGCAGGCTTGTCTTGTTACAGTATATACAGCTACCTGAAGAAAATTACTGGTGTTTTTTTGATCCTATTAGTACCACAGTCAGGCAGCTAGACTATTTACAGTTAGTGCAGTGCGTCCTGCTCACAGTGTTCAGCTAAACCTACAAGTTAGTGGGGTGCGCCACCTCACAGTGTTCAGCTAAACCTACAAGTTAGTGGGGTGCGTCCTGCTCAGAGTGTTCAGCTAAACCTACAAGTTAGTGGGGTGCGTCCTGCTCACAGTGTTCAGCTAGATCCGTTCCTGTTATCTTCTTACTGACAGGCAGGCTTGTCTTGTTACAGTATATACAGCTACCTGAAGAAAATTACTGGTGTTTTTTTGATCCTATTAGTACCACAGTCAGGCAGCTAGACTATTTACAGTTAGTGCAGTGCGTCCTGCTCACAGTGTTCAGCTAAACCTACAAGTTAGTGGGGTGCGTCCACCTCACAGTGTTCAGCTAAACCTACAAGTTAGTGCAGTGCGTCCTGCTCACAGTGTTCAGCTAGATCCGTTCCTGTTATCTTCTTACTGACAGGCAGGCTTGTCTTGTTACAGTATATACAGCTACCTGAAGAAAATTACTGGTGTTCTTTTGATCCTATTAGTACCACAGTCAGGCAGCTAGACTATTTACAGTTAGTGCAGTGCGTCCTGCTCACAGCTAAATCTACAAGTTAGTGGGGTGCGTCCTGCTCACAGTGTTCAGCTAAACCTACAAGTTAGTGTGGTGCATCCACCTCACAGTGTTCAGCTAAACCTACAAGTTAGTGGGGTGCGTCCTGCTCACAGTGTTCAGCTAAACCTACAAGTTAGTGGGGTGCGTCCTGTTCACAGTGTTCAGCTAAACCTACAAGTTAGTGGGGTGCGTCCACCTCACAGTGTTCATCTAAAGCTACCTGTAGAAGGTTGGTGGTGTTCTCATACTACAGGCAGGCAGTTGATTTTGCTAGCTGCAGTATCAGTATATATATATATATATATATATATATATATATATATATATATATATCCCAGATTAGTGCAGCTACAGGCCATTAGTATGCCTGGAAGGCCAAGAAGGAGAGGCAGACAGTCACAAGCCAATAAGAGAGGGCAAGAAGGCTCTGTGTCTAGTGCTGGTCGTGGAGACTGTGCATCCTCATCAGCACGTGGCCGTGGGACACGCTTGGCCTTTTTTTCGGCAGCTGGCCGTGTTGAGCCGCAACATGCGGAAGACTTGGTCGAGTGGATGACCAAGCCGTCCTCATCCTCCTGCCCAGGGTACTTTGTCTGGCAAAGAAGCGGCCTCTTCCCTCGGCTCAATGTCATCAGTGACTCCTTCCCTAGCCCCACCATGTCCTCTTGAGGAGTCCCTCGAACTGTTTAACCACAGTGTTGGGTACATGCTCCAGGAGGATGCCCAGCGTTTGGAAGGCTCTGATGATGATACTGAGCTCGATGAAGGCAGTAACATGAGCACGGACAGAGGGGGTGCCCAAAAAGGACAGCAATCTGGCAGTCATGCTCCCTCTGCTGCAGCATACTGCCAGGTTAGCTCCAGTGATGAGGAGGGAGGGGATGATGAGGTCACTGACTCAACGTGGGTGCCTGATAGGAGAGAGGAGGAGGAGGAGGAGGAGGTGGCACATCATAAGGGCAGCACATTGACTGCATCACACCCCAAAGCTCCATATGTGCAGGGCGCTGCAGTCTCTGCGCGTTATTCAAAAAGTTCTTTGGTGTGGGCCTTTTTTGAGACGAGTGCATCAGATTGCACCGCTGCTATTTGCAACATATGTCTCAAGCGTATCTCGCGTGGCCAAAACATCTCCCGCTTGGGTACCACATGCTTGACCAGACATATGTTGACCTGCCATGCAGTTCGTTGGCAAGCGTATCTAAAAGACTCACACCAAAGAACAAAGAGGACCTCTCCTTGCTCCTCATCAGCTGAGATTTCCAACCCCACTATACCTTCAGTCCTCTCTGAGACCTGCACTGAGAGGAATAAAGGTGTAGAATTAGGTGTATCACAGCCAAGTACTTGTGGGCAATCTGCTTTTGGTACACCGACGTCAGATTGTACCAGGAAAATTTCCCTGCCCCAGCTGCTGCACCGCCAAAAGAAGTTTGCTCCCAGCCATCCACATGCCCAGCGGTTGAATGCTAGATTGGCAAAATTGCTAGCACTTCAACTGCTGCCTTTTCATTTGGTAGACTCTGCCCCCTTCTGTGAGTTTGTGGAATGTGCAGTTCCTAAGTGGCAGGTACCCAAACGCCACTTTTTCTTATGGAAGGCGATTCCGGCTCTCTACCGGCATGTGGAAGGCAATGTCCATGCCTCGCTGGACAGGGCAGTCAGCAGTAAGGTGCATATTACCGCTGACTCATGGTCCAGCAGGCATGGACAGGGACGTTACCTAAGTTTCACGGTGCATTGGGTGACTCTGCTGGCAGCTGGGAAGGTAGTAGTGCAGTAGTGTTGGAGGTTGTTCCGCCACCACGCCTCCAAAATGCTAATGATTGTGACACACCTCTCTCCTCCACCCCCTCCTTTTCTTCTTCCTCCAGGCCTCTTCCTGTGCTTTGTCCTCGGAACCAGCGGTGCTCCGTAGCCGTTCAAGGGGCTACGCAAGTACGCAGGCCAAAAGATGCCATGCGGTGCTTGAGCTGGTGTGCTTGGGGGACAGGAGCCACACTGGGGCAGAGGTTCTGTCAGCTCTGCAGGGGCAGGTTCAGAGGTGGTTGACGCCACGCCAACTTAAGGCAGGAATGGTGGTTTGCGACAATGGCTTCAACCTCCTCTCTGCCCTCCGACAGGGACAAATGACCCATGTGCCCTGTTGGGCTCACGTCCTTAACTTGGTGGTGCAGCAGTTCTTGGGCAGGTACCCGGGCTTACAGGATGTCCTGAGGCAGGCCAGGAAAGTCTGTGTGCATTTCCGCCGGTCATATAATGCCAGTGCGCGGCTGACGGACCTCCAAAAGGAGTTTAACCTGCCCAAGAACCGCCTAATCTGTGACATGCCCACCAGGTGGAACTCAACATTGGCCATGCTGCAGCGGCTGCACATGCAGCAGAGGGCCATCAATGAGTACCTGTGCGACTATGGCACCAGGACAGGGTCAGGGGAGCTTGTTTTTTTTTCCCCATGCCAGTGGGCCATGATCAGGGATGCATGCACTGTCCTGTCACCATTTGAGGAGGCCACGAGGATGGTGAGCAGTGACAGTGCATGCATCAGTGAAACTGTCCCCCTTGTCCACCTGTTGGAGCACACGCTGCGTGGAATAATGGACAGCGCACTTGAGGCAGAACAGAGGCAGGAAGAGGAGGACTTCCTTAGCTCTCAAGGCCCCCTTTATCCAGACAGTGTTTCTGCGTGCCCGCCGATCACACAGGAAGAGGACGAGGAGGAGGAGGAGGAAGATTGTATCAGTATGGAGGTGGAGCCTGGCACTCAGCATCAGCAGCAGTCTTTAAGGGATCAGTCCCAAGAAACACATGGACTTGTACGTGGCTGGGAGGAGGTGGCTGCGGACCATGTCGTCCTTAGTGACCTAGAGGACTCCGGACCGAATGCCTCAGCAAACCTACGCTGCATGGCCTCCCTGATCCTGCAAAGCCTGCGTAAGGATCCTTGTATTCATGGTATCAAGGAGAAGGACCAATACTGGCTGGCAACCCTCCTTGATCCATGTTACAAGGGTAAGGTTGCGGACCTTATCTTGCCATCGTAGAGGGAGCAGAGGATGAAACATCTTCGGGAGGCCTTGCAGAAAGGTCTGTGCAACGCGTTCCCAGAGACTGGGAGGTTACAAACTCCTGTTTCTGGACAACGTGTTGCTGAGGCTTCGGTCAGTCAAAGAAGGAGTGGTGGAGAAGGTGGCCATCTGACCGATGCGTTCAGACAATTTTTTGGTCCGCAGCCCCAAGGTATGATCGGTTCCAGCAACCATCGCCAGCGTCTGTTTTACATGGTGCAGGAATACCTAGGGGCAAGATCAGACTTGGACATCTTTCCCACCGAAAATCCCCTGGGTTACTGGGTCTTGAGGATGGATCACTGGCCAGAGCTTGCACAGTATGCAATTGAGCTACTGGCCTGTCCTGCATCCAGCGTTCTTTCGGAACGCACATTCAGTGCTGCTGGAGGCGTGGTAACCAATAACAGGGTGCGTCTGTCCACCGACTCGGTCGATCGACTGACCTTCATAAAAATGAATCAGTCTTGGATCACCACCAGCTACCAAGCACCTGATGCTGATGTAACCGAATAATTTTTTTTGAAATCTCAGATCCCTTCAAAGACTGCCTATGCTGATGCTGAGTGACTATCCCTGAGTAATTATCCTCTTCCTCCTCAATCATCACGCTGATAGCTTGTAAGAACATTTTTGGTTCTGGGCGCCACCATCAGTGCCTAAGGCACAATTTTTCAGCCCCAGGGGCGTGTAATTACAATTTTTGATGCAATACTTTGCAGCAGGGCTCGTTCCTGCATTCCACCTAGAGTGTCTGTGAGGGGTTGCAGTGTTGTGGCACCAGCACCAGTGCCTAAGGCCCAATTTTTCTGCCCCTGTTTAACAGGGGCGTGTAATTACAATTTTTGATGCAATACTTTGCAGCAGGGATCGTTCCTGCGTTCCAACTAGAGTGTCTGTGAGGGGTTGCAGTGTTGTGGCACCAGCACCACCACCACCACCACCACCAAAGGCCCAATTTTTCTGCCCCTGTTCAACAGGGGCATGTAATTACAATTCTTGATCTAATATTTTACAGCAGGGCCCATTTCTGCACCCACCAAGAGCGAGTGAGGACTTACAGTGTTGTGGCACCAGCACCACCACCACCACCACCACCGGCCCAGTTTTTCTGCCCCTGTTCAACAGGGGCATGTAATTACAATTCTTGATCTAATATTTCACAGCAGGGCCCTGTGAGGGCTTACGTTGTTGTGGCCACAACAACACCTAATGCCGCGTACACACGGTCGGACTTTCCGGCATACTTGGTCCGGCGGACCAGAGTGTGCCGGATAATCCACCCGTGTGTGGGCGGCGGCGGACTTTTCCGGCGGACTTCTTCCCAAAAGCCCGCCGGACCTAGATTTGAAACAAGTTTTAAATCTTTCCGTAGGACTCAGTTTCGGGCGGAAAGTCCGCTCGTGTGTGTGCTGGTCCGACGGAAAGCCCGCTCATGTGTAGGCTGGTCCGACGGACCAGATACGACGCGAGGGCAGGGTATTGCATCTCGCGCTCTCTGCAATAGGAAAAACAAATCTTCCTATTGCGGTGAGCGCGGTGCATGCCAGGCCCTTAGGTCTGGTATGGATTATAAAGGGAACCCCGCTACGCCGAAAAAACGGCGTGGGGTCCCCCCTAAAATCCATACCAGACCCCCGATCCGAGCACACAGCCTGGCCGGTCAGGAAAGGGGGTGGGGACGAGCGAGCGCCCCCCCCCCTCCTGAACCGTACCAGGCCGCATGCCCTCAACATGGGGGGTGGGTGCTTTGGGGGAGGGGGGCGCCCTGCGGGGCCCCCCCACCCCAAAGCACCTTGTCCCTATGTTGATGAGGACAAGGGCCTCTTCCCGACAACCCTGGCCGTTGGTTGTCGGGGTCTGCGGGCGGGGGGCTTATCGGAATCCGGGAGCCCCTTTTAATAAGGGGGCCCCCAGATCCCGGCCCCCCACCCTATGTGAATGAGTATGGGGTACATGGTACCCCTACCCATTCACCTAGGGAAAAAGTGTAAGTAATAAAACACACTACACAGGTTTTTAAAATATTTTATTAAACAGCTCCGGGGGGGGATCTTCCTCCGGCTTCGGGGGTCTTCTTCCGGCTTCGGGGGTCCCTCCGCTTCATCTTCTCCCGGCGTCCGGTTGGTTCTTCTCCGCTCTCTTCTCCCGGTGTTCCTGTTCTTCGGCCGGCTCCTCTGCTGTCTTCAGGTAGCTCTCTTGCCAGCAGAGGTCCGGACTTGTGGGCTTCTGGGCTTCTGGGCTTCTTGTCTTCTCTTCCCCAGATGTTGACACGACGCTCTCTCCGGCTGGACTGCTCTCCGAGGGCTGCGTTGTGACTTATATAGGCGGAGACCCCGCCCCCTTTTGATGTCACAGTCCCTGGGCATGCTGGGACTGTGACGTTTTAGGGGGCGTGGTCAACATCACCCAGTGACCACGCCCCCTAAAACGTCACAGTCCCAGCATGCCCAGGGACTGTGACATCAAAAGGGGGCGGGGTCTCCGCCTATATAAGTCACAACGCAGCCCTCGGAGAGCAGTCCAGCAGGAGAGAGCGTCGTGTCAACATCTGGGGAAGAGAAGCCCAGAAGCCCAGAAGCCCACAAGTCCGGACCTCTGCTGGCAAGAGAGCTACTTGAAGACAGCAGAGGAGCCGGCCGAAGAACAGGAACACCGGGAGAAGAGAGCGGAGAAGAACCAACCGGACGCCGGGAGAAGATGAAGCGGAGGGACCCCCGAAGCCGGAAGAAGACCCCCGAAGCCGGAGGAAGATCCCCCCCCCGGAGCTGTTTAATAAAATATTTTAAAAACCTGTGTAGTGTGTTTTATTACTTACACTTTTTCCCTAGGTGAATGGGTAGGGGTACCATGTACCCCATACTCATTCACATAGGGTGGGGGGCCGGGATCTGGGGGCCCCCTTATTAAAAGGGGCTCCCGGATTCCAATAAGCCCCCCGCCCGCAGACCCCGACAACCAACGGCCAGGGTTGTCGGGAAGAGGCCCTTGTCCTCATCAACATGGGGACAAGGTGCTTTGGGGTGGGGGGGCCCCGCAGGGCGCCCCCCTCCCCCAAAGCACCCACCCCCCCATGTTGAGGGCATGCGGCCTGGTACAGTTCAGGAGGGGGGGCGCTCGCTCGTCCCCACCCCCCTTCCTGACCGGCCAGGCTGCGTGCTCGGATCGGGGGTCTGGTATGGACTTTAGGGGGGACCCCACGCCGTTTTTTTGGCGTAGCGGGGTTCCCTTTATAATCCATACCAGACCTAAGGGCCTGGTATGACCCGCGACGGGGCTCGCAAGGTGTCAATCTCGCCGATAAAAGCGGCAAGATTGACATCCTTTGCTAGTCCCGTCGCACCTGAGTCACGTTCAAAATGAACGGACTTGTCCGTGTGTGGGCAAGTCCGTTCATTCTGAAAGTCCGCCGGAACTCCGGCGAAAGTCCGTCGGAAAGACGGGCGGACTTAGCCCGCCGGAAAGTCCGGTCGTGTGTGGGCAAGTCCGTCCGTTTTAAAGTCCGGCGCACCTGGCGGACAAAGTCCATCGGAAAGTGTGCCGGACCAAGTAGGATAGAAAGTCCGACCGTGTGTACGCGGCATAAGGCCCAAATTTCTGCTGAGTATATAGGGCAGGCCCCTACTTTCAAACATCTAACTTACAAACGACTCCTACTTGCAAACGGAAGGAGACAACAGGAAGTGAGATGAAATCTACCCCTAGGAAGGGAAATTCTCTCCTGTAAGAGTTAATATGGGAAAAACATTTCTCCTTTCCACTGATGCTTTCCAATCCTTGTTCCACAAAAAAACCCAAATTCTCAAAAAACATTAGTCATTGGGACAAAAAGTGAGGTGAAATCTTCTAAAGAGGAGGAAAGACAGCAAAACAAATGTCACAGGGGTGATAACCCTTCCCTATGTTTTCCAAAAAGCTTAAAAAAGGCTGGAGCTAAACACGTTAAAAATGTACCCGTTCAAAATGACAAACAGATTCTACTTAACAACAAACCTACAGTCCCTGTCTTGTTTGCACCGCCTGTATACTGCTGTTCAGAGTATATAGGGCCTGGTGGCCCCACACCTTTCCTTATTTTAATTTGGGTGCAGGGTTCCCCTTAATATCCATACAAGACCCAAAGGGCCTGGTAATGGACTGGGGGGTACCGTTTGTCTCACTGATTTTCATCCATATTGCCAGGACCCGACATTACATTAAACCCGCAAGCAGTTTTAAATTAGATTTTTTCCTTTAAAAATGACATTTGGTGCAGGGACTGTTCTAAACAAGGGAAACACGCGCCACTTTACAGGCATACTATAGACACACCCCAGGCACGATATTTAAAGGAATATTTCACTTTTTTTTTTTTTACTTTAAGCATCATTAAAATCACTGCTCCCGAAAAAACGGCCATTTTTAAAAGTTTTTTTTGCATTGATACATGTCCCCTGGGGTAGGACCCGGGTCCCCAAACCCTTTTTAGGACAATACCATGCAAATTAGCCTTTAAAATGAGCACTTTTGATTTTGAACGTTCAAGTCCCATAGACGTCAATGGGGTTCTAACGTTCGTGCGAACTTTTGGTCTGTTCGCAGGTTCTGGTGCGAACCGAACCGGGGGGTGTTCGGCTCATCCCTACCCAGGACCCTCAAGCAGAGGAACTCTGGGAAAAAGGAGAGGAATCCCTCTCAGAGGACTGGGATGAGACTATTGATTCCTCTATGGAGGAAACAAGTGGAGAATGGCCCTCTTCAGCTTCTCAGGATGAGAAGGTGTTAGTGCAAATTCTTGCTGGATTGGTCCGCTGCACATTTAAGTTGCCCGTACCTGAGTCAGTTAAAGAACCCTCCTCTTCTTTGGGTTCACTGAAGCCTCCTCAAACAAAACATGCTTTTCCTGTTCATAGTTTACTAGAAAAGCTCATTTATTCTGAGTGGGATCACCCAGATAAACATTTTTTTCCGCCTAAAAAGTTTTCAACACTTTATCCAATGGTGGAAACATTTTGAAAAATGTGGGGTATACCGGCAGTTGACGCCGCCGTTTCCTCCGTAAATAAAAGTCTCACTTGTCCTGTCGACAATGCTCATATGCTTAGGGATCCAACTGATAAAAAAATGGAATTTCTGTTAAAAAATATTTTTTCCTTAGCAGGTTCAGTAGCTCAAACCTGCAGTGGCAGCAATCGGAGTCTGTCAATACTTGAGAGACCATGTTAAACAGGTCCTCAAAGTTTTACCTGAACAGCAAGCCCAGGGGTTGGGCAACCTTCCAGCGGCTTTATGTTTCGCTGCTGACACAAGCAGAGATTCTATTATCCAAACCTCTCGCCTTTCGCTTGGGTTGGTGCATATGTGTAGAATCTTTTGGTTGAAAAATCGGTCAGCTGAATCATCATGTAAGAAGCTTCTGGCTGGATTTCCATTTTGTGGTGCAAGAATGTTTGGAGAGGATTTGGACAATTATATCCAAAAGATCTCTAGTGGGAAAAGCACACTCTTACCAGTTAAGAAAAGGAGTGAGCGTCCCTCTTTTAAACGGGCTCTTTCCCCAGTGCCAGGAGCATCAGCATCCAGGCAGCCGCGATGTCCTCCTCCGTCAGGCACAAGAAATACATTTCAGAGTCGACCCCAGGGACAAAGGAAGTCCTGGGGGAAGAAGCCTACTAGACAAGACGCTAAAGCCTCTTTATGAAGGAGCGCCCCCGCTCGCTCGGGTGGGGGGAAGACTGCTACAGTTCTCAAAGCTTTGGCAGGAAGATTTCCAGGACAGATGGGTGATCTCCACGGTAACTCTAGGTTACAAACTGGAGTTCCGAGCATTCCCCTCTCCTCATTTCCTCAGATCAAATGTCCCCAGAGATTCAGAGAAAAAGCAGTCTCTCCTTCTAGCGTTGGTGCGACTATTGTCGCAAAAGGTCATCGTGGTGGTTCCCACGGAAGAGCAGGGATTGGGGTTTTATTCAAACCTTTTCACGGTTCCAAAACCAAATGGAGATGTCAGACCCATTCTGGATCTAAAGGATCTAAACCGATTCCTAAAGATGCTATCCTTTTGCATGGAATCAATTCGATCAGTAGTCTCCATCCTACAAGGAGAAGAACTTCTGGCGTCAATAGACATCAAGGATGCGTACCTGCATGTACCCATTTTCCCTGCTCATCAAAAGAACTTGCGTTTCAAAGTAGAAAAACGCCACTTTCAGTTTATAGCCCTGCCTTTTGGGCTAGCCACTGCACCTCGGGTGTTTACAAAGATCTTGGCTCCTCCTCTGGCCAGATTAAGGGCCCAAGGTATAACTGTCATAGCACACCTAGACGACCTGCTCTTGATAGACCGGTCGGTAGCCTACCTGGACCAGAACTTGGTCGCCACAGTCAACTACTTGGAATACCTAGGTTGGATTCTCAACTTAGAAAAATCTTCCTTAAAACCAGTAAGAAGACTAGAGTATTTGGGCCTGGTCATAGATACAAGCCAAGAGAAGGTATTTTTACCTCAGGCAAAGATCAGTGCCTTAAAAGAACTGATTCAGGTAGTGAGGGCAAAAAAGGGTCCTTCTGTTCGCCTTTGTATGAGGCTGCTGGGAAAGATGTTGGCTTCATTCGAAGCAGTTCCCTATGCTAAGTTTCATTCGAGACTGCTGCAACACAGTATCCTGTCTGCCTGGAACAAGAAAGTGCAGGCATTAGATTTTCCGATGCGTCTCTCTCCAACAGTGCGTCAGAGCCTTAGTTGGTGGTTATTTTCCGAAAACCTGCAAAAATGGAAGTCCTTTTTACCGGTTGCCTGGACAGTGGTAACAACGGATGCTAGTCTTTCGGATTGGTGAGCAGTTCTGAAACAGTCTGCGGTCCAAGGGGAACGGTCCAAAATCGAGAGGACCTTACCCATCAACATTCTGGAGATCCGTGCGGTGTATCTAGCCCTAAAGGCCTGGACTCTCAGGTTACAGGGTTGTCCTGTCAGGATCCAGTCCGACAATGCCACAGCAGGCACCAGGAGTCATGCAGCTCAGGGAGAAGTGAACCAGATTTTAGTCTGGGCAGAAAAGCATGTGCCATGCATATCGGCAGTTTTCATTCCGGGGATAGAGAACTGGCAGGCGGACTATTTGAGTCGCCATCGGTTAGTCCCAGGGGAATGGTCTCTTCAACCCAATGTCTTTTGGGCCATATGCCAAAGATGGGGGGTTCCAGATGTAGATCTCTTTGCATCCAGATTCAGCAAAAAGATCGACAAGTTTGTGGCAAGAACAAAGGATCCTCTTGCATGTGGGACAGATGCGTTGGTGATTCCATGGCATCGGTTCTCACTGATTTATGCATTCCCTCCTATTCTGCTACTGCCACGACTCCTTTGTAGGATCAGGCAGGAAAAGAAGTCGGTACTTCTGGTGGCCCCAGCTTGGCCCAGGAGAGTTTGGTATGCAGAAATAGTAAGGATGACAGTAGGTTCCCCGTGGACCCTACCGTCACGTCCAGACCTGTTATCTCAAGGTCCAGTGTACCATCCTGCCTTACAAATGCTGAATTTGACAGTTTGGCTATTGAAAGCCACGTTCTGAAGAATCGTGGGCTTTCAGGTCCTGTGATCTCTACCTTGATCAATGCAAGGAAGCCAGCTTCCAGAGTAATTTATCAGAGTCTGGAAGACTTATGTATCCTGGTGTGACCCCAGGGGTTGGCATCCCAGAAAATATGTCATAGATAGAATTCTTGACTTTCTACAAATGGGATTAGAAATGAAGCTGGCCTTGAGTACCATCAAGGGCCAGGTCTCGGCCTTATTAGTATTATTTCAATGGCCACTTGCTTCACATTCTTTAGTCCGAAAATGTATGCAGGGGGTAACGCGTCTTAATCCTCTGGTTAAGGCGACCCTAAACCCCTGGGACTTGAATTTGGTTCTGTCAGTTTTACAGAAACAGCCTTTTGAACCAATACGTCAAATTCCCTTGGTCTTGTTGACAAGAAAGTAAATTTTTCTGGTAGCCATTTCTTCTGCTAGAAGAGTATGCAAATTAGCAGCCCTTTTCCTGTAAAGAGCCTTATTTAATCATGCATAAGGATAGAGTGGTATTGCGCCCTCATCCTAGCTCTCTACCGAAAGTGGTTTCAGATTTCCATCTAAACCAAGATATTGTTCTACCTTCCTTTTTTCCAGATCCCTGTTCTACATTCTTTGGATGTAGAAAGAGCAGTCAAAGCCTATCTTGAGGCAACTGCTCAAATTCGCAAAATAGATGTTTTGTTCGTGTTGCCAGAAGGTTCCAATAGAGGACAGGCAGCCTCAAAGTCTACCATTTCAAAATGGATTCGACAAATGATTATTCAAGCTTACGGTTTGAAACAGAAAATTCCACCTTTTCAAATCAAGGCACACTCCACAAGGGCTATTAGTGCTTCTTGGGCGGTGCATCACCGGGCCTCTATGGCTCAAATCTGCAAGGCTGTAACCTGGTCTTCAGTCCATACATTCACCAGATTTTATCAGGTGGATGTGGGAAGGCATGAGGATATCGCCTTTGGGCGTAGTGTGCTGCAGGCAGCGGTACAAGGTCCTCAGGTCTGATTACACCCTACATTGTGTGGTCCCCTCCCCTCAAATAGCATTGCTCTGAGACATCCCATCAGTGATTACTGAGGCTCTGTGTCCCGTGATGTACGAGAAAGAAAATAGGATTTTTATAACAGCTTACCTGTAAAATCCTTTTCTTTTGGGGTACATCACAGGACACAGAGGTCCCGTCCCTCTTCTAATACACTTATATTGCTTTGCTACAAAACTGAGGTATCCCCAGTAAGGGGAGGGGTTATATAGGGGGTTGAACTTCCTGTCTAGGGTGTGACCAGTGTCCAATCACCTAGTGATACTCTATAACCCATCAGTGATTACTGAGGCTCTGTGTCCCGTGATGTACCTCAAAAGAAAAGGATTTTACAGGTAAGCTGTTATAAAAATTCTATTATTAATGCGTTAATTAAAGCGGTTGTAAACCCTGTGAAAAAAAAAACCTGTAAGACAAAGGCATAAAAAGCTAGTATGCACGCATACTAGCTCATCATGAAACACTTATGTTAGAACAAAGCCCCCTCAGTGGCGACCAGTCACTGCTGAGGGGGCTGACATGTTCCCCCGAGTTCGCAGGCTCCTGTGCTGTGAGTAGGCAGAGCCGCGCTAACGTCACTCATGCGCATGCGAGCGGGAGCCCTCGGTACCAGCAAGAAGCTCTGAAGTTCGGGCACGATACGCCGGACCTTCAGAGGGCATGCGCCTCTGACATCAGCGGCTGCATGCAGGGTGAATATTTCCTAAACGGTGCACATTTAGAAGGTATCAATTCTACCTACAGGTAAGCCTTACCTGTAGGTAAAAAACACAAAGTGGGCTTTACTAACTCTTTAACTGCCACTGCAACGCATCACACTGTGCTTAACCACTTCAATACAGGGCACTTATACACCTTCCTGCCCAGACCAATTTTCATCTCTCAGCACTGTCATAATTTGAATGACAATTGCGTGGTCATGCAACACTGTACCCAAACTAAATTTTTATCATTTTGTTCCCACAAATAGAGCTTTCTTTTGGTGGTATTTGATCACCTCTGGGATTTTTATTTTCTGCTAAACAAATAAAAAAAGACTGAAAATTTTGAAAAAAAAGTTTTTTTGTTTCTGTTACAAAACTTTGTAAATAAGTAAGTTTTCTCCTTCACTGATGGGCACTGATGGTGCTGCACTGACGGACACTGATAAGGCGGCACTGATGGGCACTGATGAGGTGGCACCAACGAGGTGGCACTGATGAGGTGGCACTGATGGGCACTAAGATGCGGCACTGATGGGGCACTGATAGGTGGCACTGATGGGCACTGATAGGTGGCACTGATATGCAGCACTGATGGGTTCACATAGGTGGCACTGATGGGCACTGAAAGGTGGCACGGATAGGCACTGATAGGCTGCACGGATGGGCACTGATAGGTGGAACGGATGGGCATGGATGGGCACTGCTAGGTGGCACTGATGTACATTAATTGATTTTACAGATGGATGCCAATCAGTGCCAAACAATGCATGCCAATCAGTGATGCCCACTGTGGGCACTGGCATCCATTGTGGGCACTGATTGACATCCATTGTAGGCACTTATTGGCATCCCTGGTGGTCTATGGTGGCATACCTGGTGGTGACATCCCTGGTGGTCCTAGTGGCATCCCTGGTGGTCCAGTGTGGGCATCCTAGGGGGGCTGCACTGATAATCAATCAACACATGCCCCCCTGTCAGAGGAGCACCCGATCGGCTCTCCTCTACTCGCATCTGACGGACGCGAGTGAGTAAAGCCGATCAATGGCTCTTCCTGTTTACACTGTGATCAACTGTGATTGGACATGTCTGATCACGTGGTAGAGTCTCTGTCAGAGACTCTTTACATAGATCAGTGTTGCGGTGTGTCTGACTGACACACCGCAACAATGATCGCTGTAATGCGCGCCCCCGGGGGCACACAGCGGCTTGATATCCTTCTGGATGTCATATGACGTCCGGTCAGGATATTAAAATCACTTTGCCGCCATCATTTTGCTATATGGCGGGCGGCAAGTGGTTAATGTACTATTACAAGAAACTGGGTTGAATAGGTTCTTAGGGATCTAGATGTTCAGAATTTGTGAACTGTATGATCATCTGCTGATTGAACACAACTGCATGCATATATTCAGGGAAGTCAAAACATTTACTTATTTACATATTTCCCATTTTTTCAAGATCATTTTCATATTATTGTTCAAAATGCAGCTCTTAAAACACCCATGTTCCTAAAGCCTCGTACACATGATTGGATTTTCCACAGACAAAATCTCGGACTTTTGTCTGAAGGGCGTTGGCCAGGAACTTGTCTTGTATACAAATGGCCATTCGTCAACTAGCCATGTTGCGGAATCAGAGGAGATAACGTGTTATTTATTATTGCCCTTGAAGTTATTGCTTTGACCCAAGTCCAGGAACAGGAGGAGCAAAGGATTTCTTGGACCAAAAATTGGTTGCTTTATTAATTGTGACCAATTAGGTCATATGCCTTTGCTGCAGGAGCTCCAGGAGAAAAATCCAGATGATTTTCAGGATTATCTCTCAGATGACGGACTCCTGCTTTCACCATCTCTTGACATTGTTGACCCCCTATATTAAGAACCAGGACACATGTATGAGGCTTTTATTTTATTTTTTGGTTAAATAATTATTTGATTTGATATATTTTCTATATTTTTGGATGCATAGAATGCACTTTTTGACTAAGTTCTATTGGCAGATGGCATGTCTAATTTTATTTGTTTTCTTTTTTTAATGCACAATAAAAAATGTAAAATTAACAAGGGACACCAACATAGTTGTATCTTTGATCTTAAAAACCACAGGATAATGGTGTTGTGGTAACTTGCACCAAAAAAAAAAAATAACAAGCGTAATAATATTATTCTTGATACCACTAGAAAGAAAAAGCCTTTGAAAATTAGTTTTCCATAACTCCATCAGTATCACCAGCAAATCAGCTTCATTATTATCCCATTAAAGATAAAGAAGAAGAGAATGTGCGCTGCATTTAGAGATTTCTTTATTTGCCGCTTCACGAATTGTAATTCTGCATTATGTACACTAGTTTACAAGACTGACCGATTCCAGATCATTCTTGCTTCCGAGTATGCGTGTTTGTGCTTTGGACTTTTGTCCGACGGAATTGTGTACACATGCTCAGAAAATCCGACAGCAGACATTTGTCCGCGGAAAATTTTAAAGCCTGCCATCCAACATTTGTCCGTGGAAAATCTGACAACAATTGTCCGATGGAGCGTACAAACAGCCTGTCATCGCACCCGTCAGAAAATCCGATCGTGTGTATAAGGCTTAAGGCTTCTTTCACACTGAGGCACTTGAAACTGCCCATAAAATGCCAGCGCTTTTGCTTTGCTTTTGAGGCGTTAGCGGTGTACTTTTTTGAAGGTCACATGACTCAAAAGAACCATTTTGAGGCGCTTTTGAAGCGCTTTTTGTGCACTTTTGAGGCGCTTCCCATTCATTTCAATGGAGAGGGGCGCTTTTAAGATGCTTTTTTTAGCGCTCCAAACATGCTCCAAAGATGCTTTTTGCAGGACTTTTTTCACTGCCCTGTTAGTGCACCACTCCAGTGTGAAAACATTCATTGATTTTAATGGAAATTGGGTTTCGTGAGCTTTTCAGGTGCTTTTTTTAGCACGAAAGAGCCTAAAAAGCACCTCAGTGTCAAAGCGGATTTAATCCTGCGTGTCTCCTATCAAGAACTCTAAATTTAATTATAAAAATTAGGAAGTGGAGCAAGTACAGTCTTACTTCAAACAGCCCATCCAAACCACACTATTGATAGGTGCCTAATACAATTGTGTGAGACTCGGTCACACTATTTTTCTCTGATATATTCTAAATAGACAACATAAGTAGCACCTACAGCATACATTTTATCAGTATTCACATTTCAAGGCAAATTTTCATTGAGTCAAAACAGTGCAGATACACAGAGGATAAGTAAACGGGTAACAAAGCACAAGGTCATAAAAATGAGAAATATTACAAATGATCAGGGTTCTAAGGTTAATTGTGACTAGAACCACAGTAGTAATATACTGTAGATCTAACAAAACCAAAAACAAAGATGCTCCCAAGGGCTTTTAGGCAGTGAGAAATACATAAATTAGTCAATTGAATATATAAAAAAGTTTTTTTTTTAATACAAAATTACATGAAAATTCAAAAAGAAGTACAGTTATAAAAACATGACCTCTGGTTGCCTATACACATGCTGATATAATATGGTATGGATCAGTGGCAGCCCGTGCATTGTTGCCCGGCCCCTTTCAGATAGCCGGACATATGAAATACTATGGTGGTGATAGACGGGTGGTGTGTATTTTGAAGAACGTGATTAGAGCCAGAGGCTCTAATAGGCTTCAAAATAGGGTGGGCTCGGGGGGGGGGGGGTAGAGCACTGCGTCCCGATCCCACCCTGTTGTGTGACATAGCAAATTAATTTTTGCTATTTTCACACTAACGTTCCTCCCTGCCAATCAGGAGGCAGGTCAATGAGACCTGTCTCCCAATTGGCCAAAGCATTAGATGCCTAACGCTTTGGCGGAAGAGGAGACACGGAGTAGGAAGCCTGAGGAGCTGAGCGGACACCGGAGCTACCAGTTCATGCCACTGCAGAAGAGGAGAGCCCCGTCACTCCAGGAGAAGAGCAGAGCCCTGCCACACAAGCTGTAAGTGCCACCAGCCTGGCCGCCAGGGGTTGGGGGAGGAGGGGGGTTGGGGAAGTGACAGTCGGGGATGCGCCTGGCTGCATTTGATGGCACAGTGGCTGTATTTGATAGGCACAGTGGGTGCATATGATGGTCAGAGTGGCTGCATTTGATGGGCACAGTGGCTGTAATTGATGGCACAGTGGCTGCATTTGATAGCACAGTGGCTGCATTTTATGGCACAATAGCTGTATTTGATGGCACAGTGGCTGCATTTGATGGGCACAGTGGCTGCATTTGATAGGCACAGTGAATCTGCAATTTATGTTTTTTTTAAGTATTTTTCAGAATTTTTCAGTTTGTTTGCGTCCCCCCAAAAAATTATGAGCACCAGTCACCACTGATTAAACTGCTGTATGGTCTTGGCCACTGTGCTGCAGCTCAGTTTCAGGGTCTTGGCAATCTTCTTAAAGCCTAGGCCATCTTTATGTAGAGCAGCAATTCTATTTTTCAAATCCTCAGAGAGTTCTTTGCCATGAGGAGCCATTTTGAACTTCCAGTGACCAATATGAGAGAGTGAGAGCAATAACACCAAATGTAACACACCTGCTCCCCATTCACTCCTGAGACCTTGTAATACTAATGAGTCACATGACACCTGGAAGGGAAAATGGCTAATTGGGCCCAATTTGGACATTTTCACTTAGGGGTGTACTCACTTTTGTTGCCAGCAGTTAGACATTAATGGCTGTGTGTTGAGTTATTTTGAGGGGATAGCAAATTGTAGTAAAGTGTCATTTCTTCAGTTTTGTCACATGAAAAAATATAATAAAATATTTACAAAAATGTGAGGGGTGTGATTACTTTTGTGAGATACTGTGTGTATATATATATATGTATGAAGAGTAACATTAATCTCAACAAAATATGTGGGGGGGAGTGGGAGGGCCCAAATTCTATAAAGACAGGGCTCTACTAAAATGAACTAGAGAAAATGTAAAGAGTATATGAAGAACTTATCATACATAAATGGAAGATAACTGCTCCACAGCAAATAAGAATCTTAAATATAGTCAGAGCAAAAACCTTTGTCCATCCAACAGAAATGTTTGCATACATGGAAATCTGTATTCATCATAATACATATGAGAAAGAAATAGGCAGATATTGGATAAGTGGTAAATACAGTATAAACTCTTCTCTTGAAAGTCACACTGGGGCCTCCCATGCATCAGCGCTAAAACGCTGCTCTTTTCAGCAGCACTTTATCGCTGTTTAAGGGGTGCTTTTGGCTGATAGCAGGATGCCTTTAACCTAGCGGCCGAAGAAGGGGTTAAAAATGCCCATGTTGTGGCGCTTCTAAACCACTTTTCAAACTGCACTAAAGATGCTGCTTGCAGGACTTTTTCTAATGTCCTGCAAGCGCACCGCCCCAGTGTGAAAGCACTCGGGCTTTCACATTTGGGCAGCATTGGAGGCAGTTTTCAGGCACTTTACAGGCACTAGTTCTAGCGCTAAAATTCCTGAAAACTGCCTCATTATGAAAGGCTTCTTAAGTAAGTACTTTTTGAAAAATGTGTCCGGGCATTATCAATAAACAAAACATGAAAAGTAACAAATGTTATTTGCTGGAAAGTGCACAAAAGCCTCTAATATGTCTCAAAAAAATAATCTGAAAAAAAAAAGTTTGATGTTGTTATATGATATCAATAGCCATAAAAAACAACAGCAACAGCATTTCTAGCCTGGCACCCAGCAACCCCTAAGACAAACTGGTTGAAGAAATAGGTAACAACTTCTCCAAAAGGAGGCAACTGCATCAAACCCTCCACATAGACCAGTGGTCTCCAAACTGTGGCCACATGTGGCCCTTTGCTTGCTTCTAACCAGCCCTTGGGGCAAAATTCCTCCCAGTGACACCAACGATGGGGCACAATTCCTCCAAGTGACAGCAAAGGATGAGGCTCAATTTCTCCCAGTGATACCAACGATGGGGGCACAATTCCTCCCAGTGGCACCAATGATGGGGCACAATTCCTCCCAGTGACACCAACGATGGGGTACAATTCCTACCAATGACACGAAGGATGGGGCACAACTCCTTCCAATGAATCAAACGATGGGGCATAATTCCTACCAGTAACACAATGGTGGTGCCCAATGACACCAAAGTTGGGACCATTGTTTATTCCAACTAATGCTGGAACATTTTCTACTCATGATGGCCACAGTCCAGCCCCCTAAAGTCTGATGGACAGTAAACTAGCCCTTTGTTTTGGAAGTTTGGAGATCCCTGGTATAGACAATCAAATAAAGCTCAGTCTGGGTGGAAGCAAGAAATTATCATGTCTCCTCCATTGTCATAAATCAAGTGTTCTCTCTGATCTTAGGTAGTTTGGATCTTGGCGAGAACAGTGCAGAGCAGGAGCAGAGGGTTTGTAGTATCTGTCCTTTTTTATGAGGTGTTTTAGAAGGCGAGGGTCAAAGAGATGATGTCAGACTGCATGCAGGTGCTGAAAGCTTAAAATCTTGATACCATTCTGGAAGAGCTGTGTATGGGACTTGTAAGTTTTCACAAAAGTCACTCAGCTCATCAGGCAAACTGAGCAAGTATTGCTGCCCATTAAATGTAGCTTGTAATGTAAAGCAAAAGCACCATCTGTATGAAATATCTCTCTCTTTCAGAACTTCCAGCAGGGGGTACAGGGCCCTTCTATTATTCAGTGTAATAGTTGAAAGATCTTGAAAAAGTTTAATGGTATCCTCTTTGAAGGTAATAAGACCATTGTGTGTTCTCTGAGACTGAAGTTAATGCATCTAGTTGCTGGATCGTCTGAACTTCTGGGACGGAATGATCTGTGAGCTCAATTAAAAAAAATCTTTTGGAGTGCTGGTTTGATCTGGTCTGAGTAAAAGATTCAGGGACATCTCTCACTCAAATGTTATTTCTCCTGCCCCTGTTATCTAGGTCCTCCAAATGCCTATTCATAGAGATCAAAGGATAAGTTCACCTTTTCAGAAAAAATAATAAATGCACATTTGTGTTACAAGAGCCTGTAAAGCATTGCACCAACAATCAGCAGATCACTGATGCCATGCAGGTCTCCTGCAGACCTGTCAGTGTATCTGCTTCTTCCATAGGTGTGCACAGTCTATTGCATTAAGGTGTGCAACCAAAATCTCAAACACACACTATCGATCACTCACGATGTTCACTCAGAAAGAGAAGGGGCCAGTAAATTACACGTTTACCGCCCCCTTCCCCCACTCATCCTAAAACATATCCGCAGCAGCAGTCAGCAGGAGAGGAGGGAAGCCAGCAGCACTGCGGAGGAGGGGAAGGGGGGAGCAAGGGCAGTAGGGGGAATTTGTGCTGCACAGGATGATTAGGGTGTGCCTGGGCACACCTGGCACACCCTGTGCACTCGCCTATGGCTTCTTCATGCCTCATATGAGGAAGCCGATACATCCTTACAGGAAGAATGAATGAACTATCACATCACTCACAGCGCTGTGGTAGTTCATTGAAAACTACAAGCCGCCAGCCGAAAAGGTTGCCTGGCCTTGTAGTTTTCCATTCACAGAGCTCTGTGAATGAGTGACATGCCTGGGTGGAGCCCCTCCTGACCACATTTTGTTTACATTTTGACAGCTAGCGGGTGGAGAAGAACCCCCATTAGCTGGCACAACCAGGATCAGGGAGGTTCGGGGGCCGGTGCATTCATAACATGTTACATGGTACACCCCGAATATGGGTGTAACATGTAACCTGTTATGAAAGGTGAACTTATCCTTTAAATGTTTGGAATAGGACACTGTTGTATCATCCAATCAAGAAATAGCCTTATCTCTCTGCCTCCCTAGAGTTAGCCAATTAGAAACATAGAAACATAAAATACTGTAGTGACGTCAGAAAAAAGACAGAGTAGTCCATCAAGTCTGCCTTTTTTTTTGTTTTGTTTTGTTTTTCATTAACTTTTTGTCTGAGTAAAGATGTTAAAGTTTGTCCCAAGCATGTTTGAAGCCATTTACCATTGACTGTCTTACTACCTCTGCTGGAATTGTATTCCAAGCTTCAGCTACACTTTCAGTCAAATAATACTTTCTAAAATTAGTTTTGAACTTTCCTCCAGTTAGTTTGAGGTCATGTCCCCATTTTCTTGATTTTGGTTTCATATTGAAGAAACTGCCCTCCTGAACCTTATTCACCCCTTGATGTATTTAAAGGTTTCAATCATGTCTCCCATTTCCCTTCTTTCCTCCAGACTGTACAGTATGTATTAAGTTCCTGAAGTTGTTTTCAATGTTTTATCCCTCAGACCTTTCACTATTTTTGTTACTCGTTTCTGGACTCATTTTATCTTATCAATATCTTTTTTGTAAATTAGGTCCCCAGAATTGAACACACTATTCTAAATGAGGTCTCACTAAAGATCTATATAGGAGAATCAGAATCTCATTCCACCTGCTGGTGATCCCTCTAGTGATGTATCCTAGAATTCTATTTGCTTTTCCCACTGCCTGGTCACACTGTCAGCTCATGTTTCTCTGACATTACAAGGAGATCATCCTTCAGATTGGTTATGGCAGCAGTAAAAGAGCTTTTGTTATCTGCAGCAATAGTGGTTATGTCAGCCACAGTGAGGGGGTGATCAACATATTCAGTGTCTCTTACCAAGTTCTCTGATGCTGATAGTGAGTCCTCATGGTGAGCAGTCACCATCTTGCTAGCTAAACTGCTGTGTCTAGTGGCTGGCTGTGTTCTAAAGATTGCTAGTATGTGGCGGTCAGGTGAAGCAGTGGATGATCAATGTATGGTGTGTGGGCTTCAACAGTTTGTCAATTTTGCTTCAGATACCAATTTGCAGGCTGTGGAGCTGTTAAGATCCCGGATTTTAGTCAATGTGCAGCCATCTGCTCTGAGCTCCAAGCCATGCCCCTGTGGCTGTTATTCTTTCCTCATTTCAGGAAGGAGACGTCCCTCTTCCTCAGCAATAGATTTAACTCAGAGTTAGCGTCCTCCTAGATAAAGATGAAGATAACTGTTAACTTATTGAGCTACCAGTCTTCTATATTTAGGAGAAAGGCAACTTACCTACATATGTATTACTGAGGAATGGGAGCATTTTTCTACTTAAAATACATAGTGAGTGACACTTGGAGAGTCATTTTTCTACATCTCTCATGCATAGCTTCCTCTTGGCACACACTATTTCACTGGCCACAAACAAACAGTGTCTTACAGCAAAAATAATTTAACCATCCTGTTCTGTTTACATAATTCTATTATTGGTATCAGGAAGCCTACATTGGTGTTAGTTCCTCAACTTACATGGCTAAAAGTGTAAATTGTTGTCAAATCACCAGGGTAGAGCTGTTAAAATTGCATTATTTGAGACATACAGATGGTGTTAAAGACCCCTACCCCTTTTCATGGATGGTTATTCCATGTTGACATAGATGGTCCCTTTCACACCTCTTCCAAACCAGTTGTCCTCTCTGTACAAATTGTAAACCTTACTGTCTGTGAAAGAATTATCACTTTTCTTTAGCATTTAGGAACATTGCTGAGAATGTGTCTTCCTATGTTGGGCTATTCATTTATGGAGAGTTTGGCAGAGATTTGGAGAGGAGAACAAAGCATAAACATATGGTCACGAAAAAAAAAAAAAAAAAACTTAATTGACTCATTACATCTGTACTTAATATATAATAACAGTATTTTATGTACATGTTATGTCAGCATTATGTTAAAAAACATATTGTCAATGAAACTAAACTGTTTATATCGGTCTTACTCCCTATTGTTACACAACTATACATTTTCAGTGATGTTTACATACAGTATAACTAATGACTATATGATAATATGGATGAAGCTTGCATACTTCCACCTATACTTATTGGTTCATTCCATCACTTTTTAATAGCATGCTATTGTGAATCTGCTCTAGCTGAGAACAATTTATAGCAGATGCTTGGCTTTAGGCTTATTGCCTAGTAATGCTAAAGAAGCATTTTGACCATTTATCAGGATAATTTGGCTATTGGGGCACTCTTTAATTGGAGAGTATGGATGATGTTTAATTTTATCCCAGGAAATCAAGCAATTTTGCAGATTCAATAATAAACAAAATCATATAAGCAGATTTTCTTGCACATCTATGACATGTTTTCTGAAATAAGCGCATAAATGAAATATAAATTACATTATTCTGGTATTTGTACAGTATGGATAGTGAAGACAACAACAAACATATAGTATTAATGTAAAGTCTAATTTTGTATGTAATCTTTTCAAAATGCAAAATACATTATGCTTATCATATCTATGTGCATGCATACAAAGGATTTAGCAAGTTTAAAAATGTATTTAAAATGGAACCCCAGCTCTAATTACACCATACCAAGCCCCTCCACCCGCAAGGGGTGTACTCTTGAACTGAAAATAGAATACCTTATGACATGTAAGTTCAGTGCAGTAGTATTCTGAGCCCAGGCTGATGTAATGACTTCCATGACAATCAAGGCTCAAAGGAAGCAGTTAAATGACACTGGCTGCCATTCAATCCAGACAACTGGTGGCATATAGTGGTAAAAGGGAATCACTGTAAAGAAAACTCTTGTTTGCTAGTAACTATTGCAGCAATATTTGTCACCGCCTAGCCTTTGAATTTAGGTCAACTGGCTTAGAATGGCAAATAAGAGGCCTTTGGATAAATCATCCCCTTCACTATAAAAGTAGTAATATTAGCAATGTGCTTTACTTGTGATAGAGAAAGTAATGGGCACCAGCACAGAAGCTTAGAGTTTCCTTGAAAGGGACAGAGGGCTCCTTTCACTAAAGCATGTGGTATTTAGGTGATCTGACAAATTTTTCCCATATATTGCAGGCAATGATGAAAATGTCAATTCACTATCCCATTGTGCGGTATTTACCTCAAAAAACAAAAATGCTTAGTAAATGATAAATTAAATGAAAATAAATAAATGCATGCAGTAAATAAGTATTCACCCAGCCATACGGAATTTAAGGAATAGATGACTTTGGCCACCACACCTTAATGGGCATGGCAGTGTTTAAAAAAGGGTGCCAATTCACAATCTAATGAGCATTTGGCAAGTCTTCACTAACATTTGGCAGCTGAATATAGCATTGCTCTCACCTACATCACGAATGGAGCTTTTCGAGGCTAATCTGTAAGAATTTCAAGCCATTCAAAGGAGGCCACCTTGCTTGATCATTTCATAGAAGCAGTCACAGTCTAAATTTTGGCTGTTGAAGCAGCTTATTTTGGTGCTGTTTAGGGAATGGCTAGCTTTTCTGGAACCCACCATACAGGGAGAAAAATATGCCCTCTATGTTGTTGGTGTCAATCTGAGGAGGACTAATTGGCATCTATGTCAGTGGGATGAGGGAGGGGAGGTGGACTCTGAGGGGTGCATGAACCTAAAAAGCTGAATGGTCTCTAATCGCTCGTTCTGACATGCGGCTATCATTGCTGGTGTTTGACAGGTGGTGAGGAGGCCATATGTTGCTATCACTTGTTTTAACCCTAAAAATGCTAACCTACTGTGCCTTTATTGTATGCAGTGCATGCCATTTAAATTTTGCCATGTGTACAAGTTCTGACTGGAGGCATCACCTTGTGCAGGTGGGCAGTTGGGGCACTAAAACTGCAGCTCAACTCCCTCCAAAATTGCTTTATATTTTTTGGTGGGGTGTCCTTTTAATTTAGTGTAAGTGAGAGTGTCAAATAGCTGTTTCTTCATCTCCTTCTCCACGTACATGTTCACGTTCATAACCACCACTAGACCACCCCTATCAGCATTCTGGATAACTGTAGATTTATCACTTTCTAAATCATTTTTATAATATACTTTATTAACCAGTTCCCGACCGGCTCACGCAGATATACTGCGGCAGAACAGCTCTCCTGGGCTAAACCCTGTGCGGGTACATCCTTCCCCTTTTTGGCCACTAGGGGTCACATGTGCATGCCAGCTGCATGGCGGGGGACCCAATGCGTGTGGCAGGTGATCGCCACCAGCCACGCACGATCGCGTGCACGAGCACCAGCACGGGAATTTGTGTGTGTAAACACACAAATCCTTGTGCTGTCAAAGGAGAGGAGACATGTCGTTTGTTCCTAGTAAGTAGGAACAGCGATATGTCTCCTCTCTTACTCAGTCCTATCCCCATACAGTTAGAACACACATTTAACCCCTTAATCACCCCTAGTGTTAACCCCTTCCCTGCCAGTGACATTTAAACAGTAATCAGTGCATACTTATAGCACTGATCGCTGTAAATTTGTCAATGGTCCCAAAAATGTGTCAAAAGTGTCTGATCTGTCCGTTGCAATGTCGCAATACCACTACTAGTAAAAAAAAAATTAAAAAATAAAAATGCCATAAAAATGCCATAAGTCTTTCCCATAATTTGTAGATGCTATAACTTTAGCACAAACCAATTAATATACGCTTATTGCAATTTTTTTTCACCAAAAATATATAGAAGAATACATATTGGCCTAAACTGATGAAGACATTTTTATTTTTTTTTTT
Source organism: Aquarana catesbeiana (assembly GCF_042186555.1). Classification (NCBI taxonomy): domain Eukaryota; kingdom Metazoa; phylum Chordata; class Amphibia; order Anura; family Ranidae; genus Aquarana; species Aquarana catesbeiana. The sequence continues at coordinate 248,540,495 of NC_133325.1, read as the reverse complement.
ATTTGGGGGATATTTATTATAACAAAAAGTAAAAAATATTGTCTTTTTAAAAAAAATTTTGTTCATTTTTTGTTTATAGCACAAAAAATAAAAACCGCAGAGGTGATCAAATACCACCAAAAGAAAGCTCTATTTGTGGGAAAAAAAGAATGCAAATTTTGTTTGAGTACATCATTGCATGACCGCGCAGTTGTCAGTTAAACAATGCAGTGCCGGAGGATGGTGTGATCCGCAAGAGACAGGGGAGGAGCCTGATGGTGGCACCTGTGAGAGTGTATGGGGGAGGCTCAAGAGAACCAGCAGGAGCAGAGCGGGGTGAGAGATCGCCATACCCCGGCAGATGAAAGCCCACAGATCAGGAGTGGCGGACCGGAGCGGGCTGGTGGGAAGAGCGTCATACGAGAACCAAACGGAGGAGTGTAGCGTGAGCCCACCTGGACCGGCTCGAGCCCGACACTCCCCTCTCCACCTCCCTCGGAAACCCTCACAAGGTATAAGACTGGGGGGAGGGATAGAAGAGAGCAGATCAGGACGCTCCCGGAGCCACACATAGGAACCAGAAGCAGCCGGAGTAGAAGTGAGAGTTCCTCCGGAGGACTGGCAACAAGCGACTGGATGGTGTATGGTGTATTTAAAAATCATCTCCCCCCAGGTAAATGCCTTTTTTGAACTGTCATTGGTTAATGCTCAGCCTAGGGGACACAAACCTTATACATTTTTGCTAATAAAATAAGGCAGGCATCAGGAGATAGGCTGAGTGGCACATTTTTTTAACTATTTATTGAATACCCTAAAGAGAGGATAAAGTGCCAGAATCTTGTTCTTTCTTTCCTGTTCCTTTATTCATGGGGTAGATGAAACAACTACTGCCTAGACGATATGGTAAAGAGCCCAAAGGACTGTATTTTGGGTACCACTGCTGATCAGACATACCTCTACAGGTCTCCCCTCTTGCCTCCATATTAATAGTGGACTCTGTGGTTGCATGGTGATGCAGGTGGTCGCATAGTAGACGCAAACTCCTTTTTGAAAATCCAAAAGTGGGGAGGAGGGTGATAAGGACCATGTTTAAATAGTAATTACCCTTAATAGGAGCCTGGGCTAAGTGATATATCTACTGGGGGGTTCATATCAGAGGAGAATAACCTGGGGTGAAAGAAAGTAATAAGAGTGAAATATGAGAGGCCGGACTCAAAGATTGACGGAACCTAAGACCCCAAAAGAGAGTTTAAATTCAAGTACGATTCAGAAATACTTAACAACAAAAGAGGTGAGCCCCAAAAGCCCAGGAGTGGAGAAAAAGCAACAAGGAACAAAAGAGAAAAAGAAAGAGTTGGCAAAACAAAAGGAGGACCAAGGGGACAAAACCAGGGAAGATACCGGAACAGAAAAGGAATTGGGGGGCAAGTAAAATGGAAGACCAAAGGAGTATGTCTCAAATGCCAACTAAAATGGAAATGATGGAAATGTTTGTGAAACTGGAAAATTCAATTAAATGTGAGATTACTAACGTAAGAACGGATATGGGCCATCTACTGAGGAGAGTAGAAGAAGCTGTGGAAAAAATAGGAAAACAAGCCCAGGAAATATCAGAATTAAAAACATAAATAAGAAAACTCTAAACAGAGCACAGGGATATCTTATATAAGCTGGAAGATCAAGAAAATCAATATAGATGCCAAAACTTGAGGATCAGAGCACTACCGGAACAGAATGGGGAAGATCTGGAGAAAAAAATGAAAAATGGATTTTTAAAACAGTTTACCTGTAAAATCCTTTTCTTGGAGTACATCACGGGACACGGAGCACCATCATAATGACTATCTGGGTTATATGCTACCTTTAGGTGATTGGACACTGGCAACCAATAGTAAGAATGTTCCTCCCATATAACCCTTCCCATACAGGAAGTACCTTTAGTTTTGTAGCAAGCAATGAAGATCCCAGAAAAGAAGGGAGGGACCTCTGTGTCCCATGATGTACTCCAAGAAAAGGATTTTACAGGTAAGCTGTTTTAAAAATCCATTTTTCTTTATCGTACATCACGGGACACAGAGCACCATAATAATGACTATCTGGGATGTCCTAAAGCAATGCATTTGAGGGGAGGGAACATTGTATTCCTAAATCCCCTTCAGGCCCAGGACTTATAAAGCCGCTCGCAGCACGATGTGGCCAAAATAGTCTCCTTTTGAGATCTAATGTCCAGCTGGTAAAACCTGGTAAACGTATGAACTGAAGACCAAGTGGCCGCTTTGCAAACCTGAGCCATAGACACCTGTTGGCGCACTGCCCATGATGTACTAACTCCTTTAGTACAGTGAGCTTTGAAATATAGAGGTGGAACCCTGAGTTTCCACTCATAAGCCTGGATAATGAGTTGGCGATTCCACCTAGAGATAGTTGAACTAGTGGCTGCCTGTCCCCTCTTAGGACCCTCTGGTAGGACAAAAAGGGAGTCAATCTTCCGAAAAGGAGCTGACATGCTTAAGTAAACCTTGACTGCTCTCACCACATCCAGTGAGTAAAGCGACTTTTCCTCCTTAGACTTAGGATTGGGAAAAAAGGAAGGTAAAATGATATCCTGATTCAAATGAAAATTGGAAACCACCTTGGAAACCACCTTAGGTATTTGTCCTGTTGTAAAAATAGAAAAGTTTTTTTACAGGAAAGGGCGGCCAATTCAGACACTCTTCTAGCCGAAGTTATGGCCACCAAAAAAAAAACAATTCCCTAGTCAATAGAATTAAAGGAATATGCCTAATCGGTTCAAAGGGTTGAACCTGTAGAGCTGATAGTACCAAGTTCAAGTCCCAGAGGCATAAGGGTGGCTTAACCGGCGGTCTTAAGTGCAGTACCCCCTTGACGAAGGTTCGCACTAAAGAATGAGATGCAATTGGCCTCTGGAATAAGGATAAGGCCCGAAATACTTCTAGAAACTGGCTTTCTAGCATTTATCAGAGTAGATAAGACTGAACCTTTGATACCACGGTCTTTCAGCACCCTGGTCTCAATAGCCATGCCATCAAATTCAGCGACTGTAAAGAAGGATGGTATATGGGACCTTGAGACAACAGGTCTGGACGGTATAGGAGGCACAACGGGTCCTCCACTGCCATCCTCACAATCTCTGAGTACCAGGACCTCCTGGGCAACCCCGGGGCCACTAGAATCACTAGAAAAACAGAAAAACCCCTGTGCTATCAAAAACCCCCCAAGGTAGCTGCAGTTCAACTGTGGATAAAACACAACAAGGAAAAACAAAAAAGAAAGAACTGCGCTGTAAGTGAAATTTCAAAACATGACTCGTGTGCAATAAATTAATGTGCACAATAAACCCACAAAGTGTATCTAAACCACATCAAATCATATTAATTGTGATATAAAGTTCATAAGTGCAAGAAGGATGAGAGGAATCCTCTGGTAGTTATCCGTGAGGGTCAGGAAAAAGAGATGTCACTACTAACAGGTTTAAAATGCTGGGATGGGTTGGTCAAACCTAATCTGTTGATGGAATCTTCATAGGGGCCTTCCAAATCTCTTAATGGATAAAAACTGATATGCCCCATACACACGGTCGGATTTTCCAACGGAAAATGTGCGATTGGAGCGTGTTGTCAGACATTCCGACCGTGCGTGGGCTCCATCTGACTTTTTCCATTGGATTTTCCAACACACAAAGTTTGAGAGCAGGCTATAAAATTTTCCGACAACAAAATCCGATCGCGTCAATTCCGACCGTGTGTGGCCAGTTCCGACGCAAGTGCCACACATGCTCAGAAGAAAGTCCGAGACGGTGTGTATGGGGCATATCAGTTTTTATCCATTAAGAGATTTGGAAGGCCGAGACGGAACAGCTCGGTCTGGTAAAATTAGCGTTCGGAATGGATACAGCACTTTCATCACGTTTTGCCTTTGAAGGTGTAGGGGAGGGACCTGGGTATCAGGCAGCCTGCTTGGCCTGGCCACCTCCTGGCTGAGACTTCCCTGTGTATGAAAAAGGGACATGGTTTTAGTTTGGGCTTCATCAATCACAATCAGAAATTATTAGTACTCCAATCTAACATCTAGTTAACATCATTGATTGGACAACCAGAAATATTTAGAGGAATGCTATACCTGGCTCAAGCTGGGCTCCTCCACATGTTGCTGCCTGAAAGGCCCAGGTTGGACATCAGAAGCCTCAGCTGGGGAGGAAGGAAGCGTGGAATGAAGAGTGGAGAGTGCTGGCTTGGGTTCAGTCTGAAAGGCCAGAAAATGCAACCTGTTATAGTACCACAGCCTGGGGACATAAATGTCATCTGCTGCTCCTGATCTCTGGGAATCCTGGACCTTCTTGTGCTCCCTTAGATAAGTGCTCCTCAGGCCACCAATTAGAACCTTCAAATAGATGATGTCTGCTGTGGGGATCACCGACTTCACAAATTGCAGCAAATTATCCAGCGCTGCCTTCCTCTTTGTTTTGGTTCTTATATTCAGGGTGGTTTATCTGCCACAGAAGATTGGCATAAAGTCCTTATCTTTCAAGATATCCATTTTCACTGCAAGACACAACACAAGACAAACCCTAATGTCAGCCTAAAGTCTACTAAACTTGTGCAAATACAGGCCTCAATCTAGAAGCAGTATAGGCCCAATGTTAAATCCTACCTTCGCTATCATGATCGGCGCCACCGTTACTCGTTCCTCCGCTCACAGATCATACATACTATGCACGCGTGTTACGCTTTATAGACACTGCGCATGCGTGAAACTCCGCCTCTGACATTCTTTCTAGTCTATTCCCCGCCCCTTCTCATTCAGCGCAGTGGGGAAGAGCACATGGCGGAGTCAGAGCAGGTGTCTGATAATTACACCAACGAGGAGGAGGAGGAGGAAAGCCCGGAGCCTGAAACGTCTGGATCCAGAAGGAGACGATTTAAGACCTCAAATATGTCCTTTGGGGAGATGTTGGAGATGGTCGACATAATGAAAAGGGCCGACTATGACGGGAAGTATGGACCTTACCCCAACCCGAATGTCCGAAAGGCCAAGATCATGGCGAAAGTGGTCAAGAGTCTGCACCGGAATTTCGGGATACGACGATCGAAAGATCAGCTCAGGAAGCGGTGGTCAGACCTAAAATTAAGAGAGCATGAGCAGTACATAAAGATCCGGAGAGTGCTGCAAAAAAGTAAGTAGTTGTGCTGTGTTCCTGTTCTTTATTTTTATTAGGTTCGTGCTGCTCCATGTGCTTTTCTTAACTGTTGTCCAGTTTAAAATGGCAACTTTCATGTTCATGGGCACATTATTCGTTCGTATCAAACATTGTTCGTTCGGCCTAGAAAACACCATGGTTTTGGCCATATGCATTTGGCCACATTTTTTAGGGCCTACTTGTCTGAAACTAATTTGGTTGGGTAGATGGGTTTGTAACTAGAATGAAATGCAAACTAGATTCTGTGTAAGGAGAGGACACTCAGCAGCAGTTTTCACATCTGGATGCTGGAGCACTAGTGTGGGACACAAGAACACCATTTTTATTAGGGGGTCCACACAGGTGCTCCAGTTTATACTATAGGGGTGTCTCCATCTGTGAAGCTTGTACAAAACAGGTAAAGTATTCAAGCTTGACAAAGGACAAGAAAAATGCTACATCTTGGAACTCTGGCCACAAACAAAATTGTACCCAATTTCCAAACAATGTTTCATATTTATAGTTCTGCCATCAAATATCTGTGTGCTAAGTATACCATTTTTTTTTACGTAGGGGAGAAAAGACTCGGAGGACACCTCTCATCCGAGGAGACCAGATACCCCCCACCTCTGGAAGAAGGGGAAATCCACCCAAGACAAACAGAGCAGGAGGAGGTAGATGTGGTGGAAATTGGCACCACAACAGGTGAGTGTCTGCATATTTATAATACATGGTGTTTTTTGGTTTCTATCTTTTTAGGTGAACGTGATGTTGTGGATCCAGATCCTTTCACCTCGGAAAGTGCACAGATCCTGATTGGAGAGATCATGGGGTGTAATAGGGACTTGGAAAACATCAAGAAAAACATCAATGATGTTCTTCAAAAAAATAAGAACATCATTGATGTTTTAGGGAGAGTTTAAAACCCCTCCAAATCCCTTTGTTTTTTGGTGTGCTACAATTTTTTTACATTTTTTGTCAAATTCTAGAAAAGCCAAATTTTGAAGAGGCACACAGTGTGTCAACATGTGCTATCTGCTATCACGGGAGATCAATGGACGCATTTTGGGGGTGCAACCCCTTCCTCAATAATAAAGTAGCTGAGAGGAAGGGGTTGCACCCCCAAAACACGTCCCTTGATCCCCCATGATGGCAGGTAGCACATGTTGACATTCGGCTATTTGTGTGCATCTTCAAAATTTGGCTTTTCCTGGGGTGACTTCACCCAATCTGAATGCAATATCAAACACAGTTTGTAAATACTCATGTCTGATATTGCCTTCAAGTTCTACCAAATGTGAACTTTGTAAGTTCAAGATTTGTGACTTTCTTGTTGGTTTTAAGCATGCCTGTTTTATCTTAAATGGATATTTCTACTTTTTCTAATGTGACCCCAAAAATTGTTATACAACAAACATGTTGGTTTGTTTTAAAAAAAACTTTTCTAAATGCACATGTGATTGTGCAGGTATTAAAAAGATTGTTAATCAAGGATGTGTGGATTATTGTCTCTACACTACAACACTTTTGTGGTGCTCTAATTGGTGTTTTCTGTGACAATGGGTGTTATTTCCTAAGGGCAAATCCACTTTGCACTACAAGTGCAGTTTCAAGTGCACTTGTAGTGCAAAGTGTCTTTTCCTTTAGTAAATAACACCCAACAGTACTTTGTAATGTTACACAATCACGTCATTTTCAGGACTCACCACATTTCTCTCAGGGTCAGCTAAAACAAACACAAGCAGTAAATGTCACCAAAGATTTGATTATTGTTTTTTTTTTATTTGAAAAAGGTTTTAGACATTGTCTGGCATATTGATAGCCCCTCTACCCGCAAAGAATTCAAGGTATCTTAGCCGGACATCACGGGCACTCAGGGGGGGCAAGCCAGGACGGCCACTTTCAAGCGCCGTCAGGGTTGGTTCATTTTGAATTCCGGCCTCAGGCCCAACTGAGCCAGCATAGTTGGCAGAATGTTTCTGTAGAAACACAGCATGCCAGGATAATGTGATTCAGTTTGTACACCATATGTATGGGTGTAAGAAATAGGTGGAACCGGCTGGCCATGATTCCAAACGTGTTCTCCACCACTCTTCTGGCTCTGGCCAGCCGGTAATTAAAAACCCTCTGGTCCGGGGTGAGGGTCCTCATCAGGAATGGCCGCATAAGATGGTCCCCAACGCAAATGCTTCATCCGCAACGAAGACGAATGGGAGTCCTTCCACATTGTCTTCTGGAGGTGGCAAGTCCAAGCTGCCATTCTGGAGACGCCTGTAGAATGGCCGGATGTCTGGATGACTCCACCATCAGACATCCGGCCATTCTTCCCCACGTCCACATACAGGAACTCATAAGTAGCCAACACCACCGCCAACATCACAATACTATTGAACCCCTTGTAGTTGTAATAGTACGACCCCGAGTTGGGTGGTGGGACGATGTGGACGTGTTTCCCATCAATTGCCCCTCCGTAGTTAGGAAAGTCCCACTGCTGGGCAAAGTGGGAGGCCACAGCCTGCCATTCCTGTGGCGTGGAAGGAAATTGTGGAGTCAAAACAAAAAAAAAATTTGTCATTTTGCACATAAAAACAGGGAAAGCAGATTACACACAAACATTTCTGGCTAACATCAAGATAACATTTTTGGGAGGGAGTTTTTAAAGACCAAAGTATAAGGTACACCTATCATATTCCCCCTCCCCCCACCCTCTCATGGGCCATTTCTAACATTATAGGGGGGGGAACTCTTGGACAGGTAACCCTCTCCACTTCATTGAGAGATGAATGCCTAAATAATGGGTATTACTTTGGCCAGCCCCTCCTTAGTTAAACTATTGACAGCCCACTGGACAGGTAAGAAGTGTCATAATACAAAGATATAAATACACATTGTACACATTTGAGCACATTTGGAAATTCTGCTATTACCTATCAAGATAATAATAGTATACAAAAACTTTAAACAGTACCATTTGAAAGTATACAGGTAGGCCCTTGCAGACACTGCAGACCCCTTGGGGAATTCATTAATAAATCTGACCACAAAAGAGATGGGTATAGTGTGTATGGGCTTGGCAAAATCAGCAGATAGATGATTGAGGATAGATAGAGAATTGTTATCAGCTGACTTAGCAGTTGGGGGGAGGGAGGGTTCCAAATGATTTGGGGAACCCCAAAAAAAGCCTCTGGCACTCTGCACGAATTTAAAGCACAAATCACATTTAAAAACATTTTAGGGGGTGTTTGGGGTAAAGCACTACTATGGAGCTGATAAAATACATTGTTAAGTGACTACATGAGGTGAATATAGGGCCAGGAGAGCATGCTGGGGAGGTAAGTGAAGGCAAATATGCCTGAAGGACAAAAAAAATCAGATAAAAATCCAGCATGCATGAGGACAAAGGGGACATTCACAGCATATGACAATCATGGTAATTAGGGAATGAAGAAAGAAATACAATATACTATCAAACATTATATACAATAAAATGTGATGTTAAAGGATAAAAATCTTACCTTAATATACTCCTTCTGCAGGACCTGGATTATGGCAGAACAGGTCTCTGGGATAATGATCCCCATAGCCTGGGGGGAGATGCCTGTTGAGAACTTAAAGTCCTGCAGGCTTCTCCCCGTCGCCAAGTACCGCAGGGTGGCGATGAGCCTCTGCTCCGGAGTGATGGCTTGCCGCATGCAGGTATCCTGCCTGCTGATATAGGGGGTCAGCAAAGCCAACAAACGGTGAAATACGGGGTCCGTCATCCGGAGAAAGTTCCTGAAATCATCAGGATTATTCTCACAGATCTCACGGAGCAAAGGCATATGACAGAACTGGTCACGCTGGAGCAACCAATTCTTGGTCCATGAACTCCTCCCCACTCTGTTCATAGATTGGACTTGTGTCAAGGTCAGGACCCCAACACTAAGCCCCCACACAGCACGAACTCTACGAGGAGTACGTATACGCAACATGGCTAGAAAACGGTCGGCTGCTCAGAACGAATTAACAGAACACACTGAAGAACAGCAAGGCCTGTGAAGAGCGACCTGAAAACAGTAACGAGCGGACAAGATCGCAATGAATAGTACAATACGAACTGACTGCACGCACTGAAGAGCAGATACAAACTCACAAGCAAAAACTGAACAGCAGAAAACGATCTGAAAACCACGAGTCTGAAAAAGCGCGAATCGTCTCTCACCAAACTTTTACTAACACGAGATTAGCAAAAGGAGCCCAAAGGGTGCCGCGCTTGGTTCTGAACTGTCCTTTTCTAGTCTTACGTGGTGTACGTCGCCGCGTTCTTAGCGATCGGAAATTTCGACAACTTTGTGCGACCGTGTGTACGCAAAACAAGTTTCCTTTTATTGTAAATAAAATAAAGAAATAAAGAAAAAACTGCGCTTGGAAAAGAAAAAGGAAGAACAAACAAGCTGCGGTCATAAGTGTGGCCCACCAAAATAAATCAAAAAAGGAAAAAAACGCGCTATAAAATGATATAAACAATAGTCCAATTGTAAAGTCTCAAAAAATGTAATAAATGGTCCCAGTTACAGTCCAGACAAAGAGGATAAGTATGTGATGTAAAATTCTTCCAAGGGAAACAGTGATGGCGGACACAGTTAGCAGAACACACCAATATATAATGCGCTTACCAGAAGTAAGCCGTAAAAGAGCGAGTGGCTTAAACCCAGCCTGGGCCTTTATATATACGCTCCAGATGAAACAGGAAGTGCGCCCTCGTCCCGTAGATCCACAAATTATGGTCCGAAAAAATAACAAAAATATATAGCGTAATATTGTTTACATAAACACCACGCCAAACCAAAAAAGAAGTGACACTCAATTGACCTTAAATCATGTGTAATCATATAAAATCCTATGCTGGATAGCTAGGACAATGTGGTGAGTATCATGCAAACATGCAAAAATAGAATCAAAGAGTCAAATATGGGTTACAAATTATAAGTGGGTAAAAGATGCAACGACTCCCAAAATCTGCTTACCAGATATAATTGGGCAGTCGGCGTGTATAAATCACCTCAAAATTTTATGAAAGATTGTGAGGAAAGAAACTCTCACCAGGTGCTGAGAAAACTAATAGTACAAGCTGCTTACCAGAAGACAGACCCTCATATGCAGATCTAGTGAAATCAGGAACCCAACACCAAAAGAAGCAGACACTAAACGGACCTTAGGGAATGTCCCCTTACCAGACAAGTAAAGCAGACAGGCAGATATATTGCGGTCTCAGCCAGACTCCCGAGCGGAACGGTGTAACCATGTCTTGCCCTCTCAGTCCGGACTCAGCAGCACATATGTAATGAAGAGCCAATAGTGTAATACTGTGTTCACCAGAGCTCCTGATGGTGGAGATGGATTTAGCTGCGTGCTAGTACCAGGTCGCGGTCCTCAGGTTTGTCCCAGGAGGGTGTGAGCAAGCCGGGGTCTAGAAGCGGATGAGCAGATCAGGATCAAACAACAGAGTGGTCAGTAAACAAGCCAAAAGGTCAGTAATGAGTAGTTGCAGGTTGGGATCAGGCAGTCGAGTAGTCAAGGAACAAGCCAAGGGTCGATCACGAGTGGTAGCAAAATACAGACGGCAGCAGGGAAGACAGGAGCAAGGCACTGGCTGAGAAGGCCAGGTTATTGTGCCTTCTCAGCCAGTGCCTTGCTCCTGTCTTCCCTGCTGCCGTCTGTATTTTGCTACCACTCGTGATCACCACTGAGACCTTAGGAATGCAGACACTGGAGGCAGAACCTTTGTGAAGACCCGAGGGGCCATGGCTAGACCAAATGGAAGTGCCACAAACTGGAAATGATACCCTTCTACTGCGAAGCGCAGGAATCTTTGATGTGGACCGAAAATCTTGAACCTTTGTTTGTGCGGAACCTCGATAATTACTTTTTGCCTTTCCAGCTGTTCTAAAGCCAGAAACAAGCCCTTCTTTTTCCCCGAGTCTGATGGGACTCTGGATACCAAAAACCGAGTTGGGGGAAAATCCCGGAACCCTATTTTGTAACCTTGAGTTATGGTGGAAATGAGCCACTTGTCCTGAACCAATTTCCCCCAAGCATCTGCGAACCGGCGCGCAGTCTTCCCGCACCCGCAAGAGTGGGGGCGCCTCTTCACAAAGAAGACTTGGAATTGGTTTTGGCTGGTTTCTGGGTCCAGGGTCTTTTTTGACCTTGAGGCTTCTTAAAAGTAGGTGCCTGAGGCTGTCGATACCTCTTGGGAGAAGAGGCACTAGGCCCAGGAGTGTTAGGAATCTTAAAGGAAGGCTGCTTACTCCTTCTTTTGACCGGAAGCAAGGAACTTTTCCTTCCTGAGATCTTTTGGATATATTTATGCAGATCAAATAGACGGTCACCGTGAAAAGGAAAAGCCGCGAGTAGCCTCTTGCATGGCGTCTCGGCTGACCAGTTCTTCAACCACAGTACTCTGCGCATATGGATTGAGAGTAGCGCAAAACGAGACATCTGCTGGATCGAGTCCTTTAATGCGTCTACCACAAAACATAAAGCGCGAGGAAGTTCTGACAATTCGTCAGAAAATTCCTCTTGAACAGGCAGGTTCCTGACCAACTTCTTAAAACGGTCCTTTAACGCCTGACAAATACCGATAGCCGCAACTGCCGGTTGTACTGCTGACCCAGCCACTGCAAAGGAAGCTTTTAGTAAGGATTCCAGTTTTTTATCTGCCGGATCCTTAAACCCCTGAGCATTATCCACTGGACAGGTTAGGCTTTTATTCACTGAAGAAATGGCAGCATCAACCAAAGGTGTATCCCACTTCTTCCTGAATTTTTCCTCCATAGGATATAAAAAAGAAAACCTTTTTTGGAGGCAAGTATGTCCTGTCCGGGTGGTCCCAGTCAGTGTAAATTACCTGTTCCAATAAAGGATGCAAAGGGAACGCCTGGGAACCTGGCTGAGGACGCAAGGATCCCAACGTAGAACAGGAGAGTCCTGGTCCCTGGAGCAGGGGTAATTTAAATTCAGCTCTTACCATCTCAGCCAAGGACTGGATAAACAATTTCTGGGATTGGGAGGCCGAAATTGGTTCCTCAGACCCTGAGTCCTCTGCCGAGGACTCTTCAGCCTCACCTTCCTTCTTGTCTTTAACTGCCTCCTCCTCTAAATTCTCTGCCCATTCTGGATCCAGATCACAAGGACCCATGTGGCTAAAAGAGTCCTGGTGCTCAAGTGACTCTCCACTGGGACCGGGCTCAGGAGTGGGAGACCTATGACGTTTCTTTCCTCCCTGTGTTACTGTGGCAATCATACCAGCTATCTTGCCTTCAAGGCCAGCTAGGGCTGATGCCAAGTCATCCTTAGTAACATAAGCCAATGCAGGGATATTGGTAGTGGCCACCACGCCTGACAACTGCAATGGCTTAGCCAGGCCAAATGCCGCAGGTCTTTCAGGGGAGACTGATTCTGCAGTAACCTGAGGTTGAGCTCCTGTTTTTTGAAGGAGTCGCTTTAACCCCTGGACTTGCCCTGCTCCCTGTACCTCGTTTCCTGGAAGACATTGCTTACAAGTTTTGAGGAAAAAAAAGCACTCCCTCTGAGTTATATGGCTGGATCCAATGTATAGCTGCTACCACAGCCTTTACCAGCCTTCAACCTGTTGCAACTGTCCAACTCACGTGCCCAGACCTTTGTGTCCCACCGCGCACTAGGCTCCTGTGAGCCTGACTGACAAGCAGCATTGTACATGCAGGCGCGTGACTTCCCTCTATACTCGCGCACCGTCACATGATCAATGCACACACACCCGTGCTCTACTGCGCATGCCCGCACAGCGCACATACAGGCATACCACGACACACGTGGCAACCGCCACCCACGCACATGGATGAATACAGCGCATGGGCACGCGGCGCACGCCCCCGATGCATGCGCACACTCCCTGCGCACGCATGTGCCACCACAAACTGCCCACGTGTGGAAGACACTGCATGGGTGCATCTGCCTGCTTTTGTCTGTAACCTCTGCTACCACGGTCTACAGTGGGACACAAAGCACGCATTAAAACATAACATGTTTAGCAACAATAGTAATATCTTTAGGCCTCCCAGAGGGAGTACTCACCGGTCCTCGCTGCAGGGCCTGATAGAGGCCCAATCTTCCCCCATCACAGCGGGTAGCGCCACTGAGAACCTTCAAGAACCGGGTCCCTCTTTGTACAGGGTCCACACCCCTGGACCTGTAAAGCACCCTTCTGGTTCCCTTGGGCAAGTGAAGACCAGGAATACCATATAACAAGGGTCCAGCGCCATAAAGGACACATTACAGGCAAAACCTTGTTCCTGTAAAAAATTAGATATCCCAGTTCCAAAGGTCCCCAGATGGCAAGAAGAAGGAAGAGTGACAGGAGAAGAGAGACAGTGGCAGAGATAATAAAGGGTTGATAAATAAATTTAAAAGGAAAACGAGGAACTTGACGAGGCTGGGGGGTGGAGGAGGTGGAGGGGAAGAGGGCTTCAAATTTAAAACATGATCAGATGAAGTAAGGAGGCTCGAGGTTAATGTGGGATGGGGGCCTTCTCTGTGCGCCCGCTCCTGCCTCTCCTTCCCTTCAGGATGAACGGGGGAGGGAGGGGTGTGGACACGGGAGGCCGCAGTTGGAGTTACACCCTAAGAAGTAAAGTGCGTAGGATGGGATCAGAACGGGTCCCAGCCTGCGGTACTGAGGCCGAACAGTGCCCGGAGGGAGGGGGGAGGGGATGGGGGTGGGGTTTTTAGGGGGGGTGTGGAGGGAGGGGTAGAGGATTTTAGGGAAGTGGGAGGGAGGAGACAACCTAGACCTTACAGAATATGGCCTCAAAATATGTACCTTGCACACTCATTTAGCAAAATAGGTGGTACTCCTTAAACTACAATGACAACAGTTAATTTTCTGACTTACAATGTCAGAGGATTAAACACGCCAACTAAGAGACATAAAATTTTGAAAGAGATAGAGCACTATGGGGCAGGGGTGGCTTTTCTCCAGGAGACACACCTGTCACATAAAACAAAAGTCAAACTGTACGGGGGGGCGTGTCCAGACACAGAGCAAGGAAGACGTGCTTGTGTTGAGCTCTGCACAGCCAGCAAAAAATCCACTGCCATCCTCCCTCTCTCTCACCCCGGAGATCTTCTAAACCTCCAGCATACATCCCAGGACATCTTTTACCACAACTGCAGCTAATTATTTTTATACTACGGACTCTGCCCGGCTGTGTGTGCCCCGGCCCAGCTCCCTGATCTCTGGACTCGAGGCCCGCCACCATTTTGAGGCCTGTCAGCTCCCTCGCTCCTAAACATTGAGATTCGGAGGTTGAGCGAGCATCCCATCTCAGCTTCCCAGCAGCACACCTCTGGAGGACACTGGATAGGCCTACAGCAGAGACGAGCTACCTGTGGATTCCCAGTCGCGAGCCCCGACATACCGCCGCCTGGCGTCAGTTCGCGGCCTGCGGCCTATTGATTCGGCCACATCCTCCTCCTGTGGGTACAGTGAGTAGCGGTCTATCTATATCTACCCTCCCACAGCTAACACCCCTGACAACATTTACCCACTACCCCATTAGCTGTGATTAGTGAGGATTCCTTAGGCCCAAACGAAGCGGAGCTTACACGCCTGGCCGGCCGGCCCATAGGTAAGTCCGCGGCTTTGGCCTACACACGGAGGTCGGCGGCCATCTTGGGACTCCAGATACACCCGGCTGCTTCTGTCCCTATCCACTACAGTTCATTTTTACACTCCCTCAATGGTGTCTACCACTGGGAATACTATACCCTTCAACAGCTACTTAAATAATTACCCTTACAACAGACAACTGTAAGACGCACGTGCAGCTTGTAAAAATGGAAGACCATTGAGATTTAAGTTCTGGCCTCCGCCTGCATATCCGAATCTCCCGCTCCGCAACACTAGTTTTTCAAGCTTCGGGAGACACGCCAACCTTCCAGGGAGCCCCATAGCTATCCTCTGAACGCTGTATGAGTAAAATTGGAGATCAACGCACCCTATACTCAAAACAAGCTTCGCAGGCCACACTCCGGCAAGCCCACTCAATGGAGAAATACCTCCGGAGGCCTCACTCCCCGGCCTCAAGTACTCCGGAGGCAGCCGTGAATCAAACGGACAATTTCCCGTTGGTCGACCCCTCTCTGTTTATTGAAGACTCTTTACAGCGCCCACACCCACCTGATTCCCCCACAATGTCACTACCCGTGACAGTGGACGTTTTAGATACCAAGCTGCAGGCTCTGCTCCACAGCATCACCCATAACATCACCAAAGAAGTAAATAAGCTAGCCCACGAGCTTAGGGGTGAAATAGATTAGCTAGGTGAAAGTACAGATCATTTGGAAACTAAATTCGACCACATGGTTCAGTATATCCATGTCTTAGAGGAAGAAAATGCAGGCCTGAAAAAATCAGTCTCACAACTACAGATGCAGCAAGAGGACCTTGAAAATCGAGAACGCTGCCAGAATCTACGCATTCGTGGAGTCCCTGAATCCATACCAGATAAAGAAATTCTACCCTACCTCCTTGCTCTCCTTGTCATGTTGGTACCTCATATTCCTGACATAGAATGGCGCCTTGATAGAGCACATTGATCACTGGCTCCTAAACCTCCTCAAGGTGCTAATCCCAGGGACATCATCGCTCGTTTCCATTTTTATGAGAGCAAGGAGGCCTTGACCATTGCTACTCGAAACAGATCAAGGGTGGAATTTAAAGGCACAAAACCTTAAATTTTTAATGACTTATCGCCCATCACCTTGGCTAAACGCCATGCCTTATGCCCAGTCACCTCTCACTTGCAGCAAAACCAAGTCCCTTATCGTTGGGGTTTCCCATTCCAACTGTCGGTCATTAAAGACGGTTCACAACACTCCATGCGAGACCTGCAAGAATGTGAGACTTTTATTAAAAGCCTAGGTCTCCCTCCCATACCAGATGAAGACCTGCAGATACAAATTCCACCATCTCGACAGATGTCCACACCTGGGAAAATCTGGACTCCGGGGTGCCTGAGGTCAAGGAAGACACCAGCTACTCCTCAAAGAGCTGCACCATTCAAAGGCCCTACCTGAAAATGACCTATGACATATCCTTTTATTCCCTCTTTACACGTAGGTCCTACTTTTGACTTATGTGTTCTGAGACTCTGGGCTCAGAGTCAAACTTCCACACCTGAAGTGCCTTACACATATGCCTGTTTGCTACATTCCCGCACGAATCCTCCATGTTCGTGGTTCCCTGTTTTTCCCTCTTATTTTTTTTATAAGCTGTTCGGATTAGGCGGAGGCCTACACGACTGATTTTTAGGCTGACATGCCCCCCCTTAACATGGTCTTGAATCGAGACCGTGATTTCCTGAGGTTTTCACATTCCTCAGGCCTAATACCTAATTGGTATATATTTTTTCTTTTTTGTTTTTGCTAGAGATCCTTCTTGGTCCTATCCTGGATCCTCCTTTTTTTTAAATTTTTCTTGGTTTTATTTTTTTTTCCCTATCCCTTGTTTCGATTTAATTTTCTCTACACATGGGGGTTTTTTTTTACCCATATTCAAAATACAGTTGTGTTTCAAAAATTATGCAATACTGTCATATGATTATTAATGATGTTTATGCTGCTATGTTTTATACATCATGGTACACATATCTTTACCACTTTTTAAATGTAATATGTGCTTTACTCGCCTACCTGAGCTATGGCTGTAAGTATATTTTCATGCAATGTTAAAGGCCTAGGTTCCATCCGCAAACGTTGGCTGGCGTTGAAAGAGCTTTGTTCTCCTGAACTGTGATCACGAAAATGATTTACCCTTGCCAATGTGTATGCACCCAACACAGGACAGACTGGATTTCTTGAGGTATTTTTTGAAAAACTGCAATCCTTTTCTCAATCTTTCATGGTCATTGGGGGTGATTTCAATTTGTGCATGTCACCGACTAAAGACAGATTTGACAAAACTGGCTACATCTTTTAGAAAACTTATCAGAGCTCACAACCTCTTTGATACTTGGAGGGTAAAACACCCTACAGCCAAACAATTTACATTTTATTCGCCCCCCCACAAGTTATATACAAGATTGGACCACTTATTTGTCTCTGCGCCCTTACTATCATATGTAGTCCACTCAGAAATTAATACAATTACATGGTCGGACCATGCCCCCATAGTACTTGACCTTCTCCTAACCAAACCTACATCTAGGACATGTCATTGGCGCCTCAATGAGACCCTTCTTAAAATACCTGATATTTATACCCATCTTCAGAAAAAACTGACAGAATTCTTTGAACTCAACGAGGGGTCGGTTTCTGGGGCGTCTACTCTGTGGGAGGCTCATAAGGCCTTTTTCAGGGGAGAATGCATCTCCTCAAGCTCCCGTCTCAAGCGAGACCAAGCTTTCCAAAGATCATCACTTTTACATGATCTATCTAAAGCAGAGGAGTCCCTTGTCAGCCTTCCCACGGTGGAGCGCCTTAGATCGGTGGTATCATTACGTAACCGCATCAAATCTCTAGACCTGAATACATTTGCTAAATCCTTGCTTTGGTCCAAGCAAAAATTTTACAAATTTGCTAATAAGCCCCACAGAATGTTGGTCAATAAATTAAAGCCAAGACCCGCAGCCTCAATCCCTGATTTCATATTACAACCCAATGGTAAACCCACCTATTGCCCCCAACACATGTCCAAGGTCTTTGGTGATTATTACCAAAAACTCTATAACTGCTTGGCTACAGACCAAAATTCCGTATTCACTCAAGAAAAATTTGATACCTTCGTTAAGTCTCTAAATCTCCCTACACTCTCCCCTGAGAAACGCTCGGGACTCAATGCACCCATATCTGCTGCAGAGGTTACTGCGGTTATTAACCAACTTCCGACCCACAGATCTCCTGGGCCCGACGGACTTCCTTACTCATACTTTAAAAGCTTCCTATCAGTTCTAATGCCCCATATGATAAACCTGTTTACCTCTCTGATGTGAGGGATTGTCCCACACTCCCAATTCCTCCACGCCTTTATTACAGTTATCCCGAAACCGGATAAGGACTTATCATTACCAGGCAATTATTGCCCCATTGCCCTCCTGAATTCTGATTATAAAATTTTCACTAAAATCTTAGCTAACAGACTATCACTACTTCTCCCCTCACTCATACATAAGGACCAGGTTGGTTTTGTTCCCACTAGACACGCAGGAGATAACACTAGAAGAACTATCGATCTTATTGACCTATTGACTAAAACT
Source organism: Aquarana catesbeiana (assembly GCF_042186555.1). NCBI lineage: Eukaryota > Metazoa > Chordata > Amphibia > Anura > Ranidae > Aquarana > Aquarana catesbeiana. The sequence continues at coordinate 248,522,042 of NC_133325.1, read as the reverse complement.
AAGAAACCTGCGGTAGTCCTTAGTTTAGATGCCCAGAAGACATTTGATCACCTAAACTGGTCATTTATGTTCGCTATTTTGGCTAGATATGGATTTTCAGGCCCCTTTATACATGCTTTGAAAGCGCTTTACTTTACTTCCCAGGTACAGCTGTCTTCCCGTGTCTCTCCGCCATTCTCCCTAAGTAACAGTACCCAACAGGGATGCCCCCTGTCCCCTTTGCTTTTCGTTCTAAGTCTGGAACCTCTGGCCGAAGCTATTCGCTCCCATCCAGACATAGGGGGAGTGACGCTGAGACATCGGAATACAAGTTGTCCTTATTCGCTGATGATATCCTATTAACATTGACCCATCCCCATATATCAAAAATAAAAAAGTGTGGCGCTAGTGAAAAGTGAGGCTCCTGTTGCTAAACAGGTAAATATAATTATTTGAGGAGGAATGAAAAACACTTTCAGTGTAAATAGGTGAAGTGAAGAAAAGTTGTTTTGTGAAACATCCAAAACAATTATAAAGGGAAAATCAAAACTTATATGTGTAGAGAAATAGGGTACTCAGTGATAACCTATAGGTTGAATAGGAAACAATTCTGCATATGAAACCAAATTCCAAAGGAAAAACAAAGCAAGTACATATCAATGCAAGGTATCTCGATGGACTGAGTATGTTGTTTAACAAAACTGAAATATAATAGAAATGGGAGCCAAGGCGAAGGACATCGGAAATCCCTGAGGGAGGGCAAACATAAATGGGAACACAAAAGTCTCTCAAATGACAAGATGGGGCAGTCCCACTCAGTCCCACAGACCACAGGGTGCAAACCGTCTTCTCAAGAGGTAGGTAAAAGGTTATTAGGAGGGGTCCTGATAACTACGCTGAATCTCGACTCATGTGGATGATTCCAACCAGGAGAAGGGAAAAAGCAAAAGGATGCCCTTACCAGATCAGGTGGACTCACAGGCCGTGGCGGTGAGTCAAACGAGCATGTACCGTCAGACGGTATGGAGTGAAGATTTGTGGGAAGACTTGTGGAACATCTTGTCAGCAGTCCTCAATTGAAGAACCAACTTGGAGTCTGGGGTCCCCAGGGTACGGTTTCGATTGCCGAATGACCGTTTCCTCAGAGGTCCGTCAAATGTGCAAATAAGCAAGAAAAAAAAGAAAAAAACTTCCACATATTGTGAATCCGTGATTTGTAAAAAAGCATAAGAGCACTTTATTTGAGGAGTGTACTCCCAAAAAAATATTTTTACAAGCGGGGGGCAGTAAAAACTAGGCTCAATATAAAAACCGGCATAGAGAAGTATAAAAAAATAGCGCAGTGGGTAGTGGTGGGGTATAATCATATGAACCCGACGCGTTTCACCTCCAAAGGCTTCTGCTGGGGTATGAATAAGCCCCCCACATAACTGCGCTTTATATAGTAAACCATAAATGAAGTGTAACAGCTGATCGGCGCTGTTACACGGGACGACTTCCGGGTTCGGCAGCGTCATCCGTGACACAACGGTCACATGATGTTAAGTGGCCAATCATAGGGAGATGGTCATGAACCAAGCCTCACTCCTGATCCCCAATGAGCAGAGCGACAATCCCATTTGTCTCAACAGTCATGTGATCGTCACATGATGTGGTAATGACGATGGGACGCTCTGAGGCTGCGTATCAGAGGAAGCAGGAAGCAGAGGCCCAACAGATTAAAGCGTGGAACGCAAGCACAGAGGCGATCCACGCTGATAATGTCTAATTCTAGTATAATGGTGCAGTCCCGAACCCGGAAGTCCTCCCAACACATCACCATATACAGAAACAGACATAATAGAAAATACATGTATATACACTAAAAAATGGAAGATACGTGAAAGATACATATATATATGCTAAAAGTTCTTGGTGTATAAACTTACGATATACATAGGCAATATATATAATATTTCTTATAATAAAAATAATAATAATAAAAACAAGGGGCTAAAAAAGGGGGCATGAAACCTATAAAGATATATGGAAACATCCAACAAAGGTTTATGAAGGGATCTATAGAGGAAGTGACATGTATGTTTAATACTAAATGCACATGTGATTCAGTTAGATTGGAATATTACTAAATGTGATTCAGTTAGGTTGGAATATTACTACGTGGAGTCAGGAATTAAAAAAATTCCAGGAACACGGTGTTCTATACATAAATGATAAATATTAAGAATATCCATTCTACTGTGCAAAGGTGGGTGCTCGTAAAGAACTCTACAAAAACACTTTTTTTGGGTACATAGCATGGGAAAGAAAATTTATTGTTCACAATGAGGGGACAACAATCCAGCAACACTCATAAAACTAAACGGTCTAGGGAAGTGTTATGTAGTCCCTCTATATATATTGTCAGAGGGAGGGAGGGGGAAGAGGGGGTATCAACGCCTAGGACTGATTTATGAAGGCGTTGATATCCCACTCAACGTTGAGTCCATGTGGCACATAGCATTTCATGAGATGTATCCAAAAAGTCTCAAGTTTGGAGACACCCCTTGTATTTGGTTCCCCCCTCCAATGTGGAACGAATTTGTCAATAATTTGAAACTTCGTTCCAGATGGATTTTGGTTGTGATGGTGTAAGTAGTGTTTGGGAACACTATGATTGGTGCGTCCTTTTAATATGGCTGTGATATGTTCGTTCACTCGTATAGAGAAATTGCGTATAGTTCGTCCTATATATTGCTTACCGCAAGGGCAAGTAATAAGGTAAACTATATACTTTGTGGTGCATGTCGCGAATTGTTTCATCTTAAATTCTCTCCCAGTGGTGGACGACATGAAGGTGTCAATTTTGTGAGATTTGCATACATTGAGTTTACATACTGTACATTTCCTACAGGGGTAAAAGCCCTTAAGGTCATGGAAAAAAGATGGCGTCTTCGGAGGATTAACCACCCCTGGTGCAATTCTGCCACCTACTGATGGTGCCCCTTTATAAATCACTCCAGCCTGATCGGGAAGTAATGGGCCTAGTATTCGGTCATTCTTTAAAATTTTCCAATGTCTGGAGATAATACTCCTTATCTGCCTATGTTGAATAGAATAATTGGCGAGGAAGGCCCATCTATGTTTGGCATCCAAAGGTTTTTTTGGTTGTTCCACTAATAGTGATGAGCGATCAATGTGTGCTATTTTCTGTATCTCCTGGTCGATTAATTCTCCATCATAACCCTTTTCTTGGAATCTAGATTTAATGGTTTCCGCCTGTCTATAATAGTCCGGCAGGAGGGAACAATTGCGTCTGATTCTCATCAGTTGGCTTCGAGGTACTGATTTCAGCCATGCTGTATGGTGACAGCTGTCTGTAGGGATGTACCCATTGCGGTCAGTGGCCTTGAAAAAGGTTTTCGTCTCCAATTGGCCGTTGACAGCTGTGATTTCCAAATCAAGGAAGTGTATTACAGACGAGCTGGCTTCATACGATAAGTGGATGCCCAGCTCATTCTCATTTAAGGTTGACATGAACTGGTTAAGGGAATCCATGGAACCTCTCCATAGGAGGAGGATGTCGTCGATGTACCTAGCCCAAAGGGCCAGCTGCGAAGGTCTCAAAACTCCGACGACATCCTCCTCCCACTTGGCCATAAAGATGTTAGCCAGGCTGGGGGCAAATTTTGCCCCCATGGCTACCCCCTTCGTCTGTAAATAATAGTGGTTGTCATACCAAAAATAATTTGACTTGGTAGCAAAATGTAATAAGTCCACAATAAACCTTTTTTGGGTCATGGGGATGTTTTTTTCTCTTGATAGGAAAAGTTCGACCGCCCCTATACCTAGTTCATGGGGAATAATAGTGTATAGGGAAGTAACGTCTGCGGTTACTAATATGAGATCATTGGTGTAAGTAACCTGTTGCAATTTGTTGATGGTATCTCGGGTATCTTTCAAAAAAGATGGTATTGTTTTTACTATAGGTTGCAAGTAGTGGTCAATGTACTTCCCTATGCGAGAGGTTACGGAGTTAATTCCGCTGATAATTGGACGACCAGGAGGTTGGGTGACATTTTTGTGTACCTTAGGCAGGTAGTACATTATAGGGATGCGTGGAGCTACCGGGACCAGGAAATGTTTTTCTTTTTTGTCTAGTATGCCAAGCTGGAAGCCAGTGTCGATCAGGTCTACAAGTCTTCTTTTAAAGCTTGTAGTGGGATTAGATCTGAGGGGCAAATAGGTTTCTGTATCACTTAGGATTCTTGTCATCTCTGCTTGATAGTCTTTACTGTCAAGAACGACAATGCCTCCGCCCTTGTCCGCCGGGCGGATGACAAGGTCTTTGCGTTCGCAGAGAGACCTTAGACCCATTTTAATATTGGGATCGGAGTAATATTTCTTCTTTGGGAGTCCCTCCAGATCCTCCAATACTAGATCACGGAACACCTTAATAGATGGAGCTATAGGTGCTGGGGGGTTGAAGAGGGATGGGTTAGCTAACCCTGAGTGAACTGAATGAGAATTGGTGAGGAGGTGTGAAGGCCTACTTGGATTGGACGCAATGTATCTTTGCACATTGAGTTTGCGCACAAACTTATGCACATCTATAAAAGTGGAGAATTTACTTAAGGTTTTAGGGGGGGCAAATTTCAATCCCTTGTTTAAAACGTTAAGCTCTGCTGGGGAGAAGTCAGCTTTGCTTAGATTGAAAATGCCATTGTCTTTTAAACCCTTTTTCTCTTTACTGGTACGCCTCCCCCCTCGGGTACCGCGTTTTGTTCTGGGTTTCGTGTGGGGTATTCCTGTTCTCTGTGAAAACCCCCCGGGTACAAAGGCTGTGGTTTGGCCTGGTTATAGTTGAAAGGTGACCTGTCAGGGTAATCTCTATCTCCGTAATCATAACGGTACTGGGGGTTTCGATAATCATTAGGTCGCTCATCTCTGAGTGGTGAAAATCTATTTCTTGTGTTAATCGGAGTTCTTTGGGGGTATGGTTGGTAATACTGGTATTCATTCCGACTCGTGTCACGTCTTCGGGGGGAGTAGTCCTGTCTGTAGTCCTCATAATGGACAGAACGATCTCTGTTACCCTTACCCTTTCCCCTGTTATTACGTCCTCTATTCCCAGAATTAGAGGGGGGACCATTGTAAAGGGTCGCAGGGGCAGGGGGGGGATAGGAGGAACGTCTATTGTTGTCAGTGGAAGGAGGGGGAAGTACTGGGGGGTTATGTGTAACCCTAGAATCGTCCAGATGTTCCGTCTCCATAGAGTGGCTTGTACTGACAGATGAGTCCTTGGCTTGGCTAGTAGATTGCCAGCTAAAGACATTACTGTTTTTGTAGTCACTGAGGTCTCTGTTATATTTCTTCTGTTTTTTAATTTTTTGTTCACGTTCTTCCTTTTCTAGATGGTTTTTAAGATTAGTAGAGAGACTGGTGTACTCTATAGTGGATTTGTGTGGAAGGAGTTTATCTCTAATTTCTTTAATTTCTTTATCTATGAAGGTTCTTCTCGTACGTTTTCTATCTATAAGGAACCCCAATAGGGATATTCCTGCTTCATTAAAATAGTGGTACCAAGACTCGATGTCGAGGTCGCCTTGTTGTGGGTGGATTGTCCACCTTAGGCCTCTTGGGACCATGCGTTCCTTGGTATATAGGAGTTGGCGCAATTTCTACACCTTTCTTTCATACGTTTCCTTTTGACAGGATTATTTGCAGCCTCTCCACACACCTTAGATAAACCCATCCATTATGGATGTGTTCGATTATCGGACTAGTCGCACTTTTAACACTGAAGGAGTTTTCACAGCTCTTAATACTGACTCAGAGATAGGCGGCTTGTTTCTCAGGCTGAAAAACCTGATGGTCTCCGAGTTACATCTAGAATGGGACATTGCCTTCCTTGAGCAGTATACCAAGGAACGCATGGTCCCAAGAGGCCTAAGGTGGACAATCCACCCACAACAAGGCGACCTCGACATCGAGTCTTGGTACCACTATTTTAATGAAACAGGAATATCCCTATTGGGGTTCCTTATAGATAGAAAACGTACGAGAAGAACCTTCATAGATAAAGAAATTAAAGAAATTAGAGATAAACTCCTTCCACACAAATCCACTATAGAGTACACCAGTCTCTCTACTAATCTTAAAAACCATCTAGAAAAGGAAGAACGTGAACAAAAAATTAAAAAACAGAAGAAATATAACAGAGACCTCAGTGACTACAAAAACAGTAATGTCTTTAGCTGGCAATCTACTAGCCAAGCCAAGGACTCATCTGTCAGTACAAGCCACTCTATGGAGACGGAACATCTGGACGATTCTAGGGTTACACATAACCCCCCAGTACTTCCCCCTCCTTCCACTGACAACAATAGACGTTCCTCCTATCCCCCCCCTGCCCCTGCGACCCTTTACAATGGTCCCCCCTCTAATTCTGGGAATAGAGGACGTAATAACAGGGGAAAGGGTAAGGGTAACAGAGATCGTTCTGTCCATTATGAGGACTACAGACAGGACTACTCCCCCCGAAGACGTGACACGAGTCGGAATGAATACCAGTATTACCAACCATACCCCCAAAGAACTCCGATTAACACAAGAAATAGATTTTCACCACTCAGAGATGAGCGACCTAATGATTATCGAAATCCCCAGTACCGTTATGATTACGGAGATAGAGATTACCCTGACAGGTCACCTTTCAACTATAACCAGGCCAAACCACAGCCTTTGTACCCGGGGGGTTTTCACAGAGAACAGGAATACCCCACACGAAACCCAGAACAAAACGCGGTACCCGAGGGGGGAGGCGTACCAGTAAAGAGAAAAAGGGTTTAAAAGACAATGGCATTTTCAATTTAAGCAAAGCTGACTTCTCCCCAGCAGAGCTTAACGTTTTAAACAAGGGATTGAAATTTGCCCCCCCTAAAACCCTAAGTAAATTCTCCACTTTTATAGATGTGCATAAGTTTGTGCGCAAACTCAATGTGCAAAGATACATTGCGTCCAATCCAAGTAGGCCTTCACACCTCCTCACCAATTCTCATTCAGTTCACTCAGGGTTAGCTAACCCATCCCTCTTCAACCCCCCAGCACCTATAGCTCCATCTATTAAGGTGTTCCGTGATCTAGTATTGGAGGATCTGGAGGGACTCCCAAAGAAGAAATATTACTCCGATCCCAATATTAAAATGGGTCTAAGGTCTCTCTGCGAACGCAAAGACCTTGTCATCCGCCCGGCGGACAAGGGCGGAGGCATTGTCGTTCTTGACAGTAAAGACTATCAAGCAGAGATGACAAGAATCCTAAGTGATACAGAAACCTATTTGCCCCTCAGATCTAATCCCACTACAAGCTTTAAAAGAAGACTTGTAGACCTGATCGACACTGGCTTCCAGCTTGGCATACTAGACAAAAAAGAAAAACATTTCCTGGTCCCGGTAGCTCCACGCATCCCTATAATGTACTACCTGCCTAAGGTACACAAAAATGTCACCCAACCTCCTGGTCATCCAATTATCAGCGGAATTAACTCCGTAACCTCTCGCATAGGGAAGTACATTGACCACTACTTGCAACCTATAGTAAAAACAATACCATCTTTTTTGAAAGATACCCGAGATACCATCAACAAATTGCAACAGGTTACTTACACCAATGATCTCATATTAGTAACCGCAGACGTTACTTCCCTATACACTATTATTCCCCATGAACTAGGTATAGGGGCGGTCGAACTTTTCCTATCAAGAGAAAAAAACATCCCCATGACCCAAAAAAGGTTTATTGTGGACTTATTACATTTTGCTACCAAGTCAAATTATTTTTGGTATGACAACCACTATTATTTACAGACGAAGGGGGTAGCCATGGGGGCAAAATTTGCCCCCAGCCTGGCTAACATCTTTATGGCCAAGTGGGAGGAGGATGTCGTCGGAGTTTTGAGACCTTCGCAGCTGGCCCTTTGGGCTAGGTACATCGACGACATCCTCCTCCTATGGAGAGGTTCCATGGATTCCCTTAACCAGTTCATGTCAACCTTAAATGAGAATGAGCTGGGCATCCACTTATCGTATGAAGCCAGCTCGTCTGTAATACACTTCCTTGATTTGGAAATCACAGCTGTCAACGGCCAATTGGAGACGAAAACCTTTTTCAAGGCCACTGACCGCAATGGGTACATCCCTACAGACAGCTGTCACCATACAGCATGGCTGAAATCAGTACCTCGAAGCCAACTGATGAGAATCAGACGCAATTGTTCCCTCCTGCCGGACTATTATAGACAGGCGGAAACCATTAAATCTAGATTCCAAGAAAAGGGTTATGATGGAGAATTAATCGACCAGGAGATACAGAAAATAGCACACATTGATCGCTCATCACTATTAGTGGAACAACCAAAAAAACCTTTGGATGCCAAACATAGATGGGCCTTCCTCACCAATTATTCTATTCAACATAGGCAGATAAGGAGTATTATCTCCAGACATTGGAAAATTTTAAAGAATGACCGAATACTAGGCCCATTACTTCCCGATCAGGCTGGAGTGATTTATAAAGGGGCACCATCAGTAGGTGGCAGAATTGCACCAGGGGTGGTTAATCCTCCGAAGACGCCATCTTTTTTCCATGACCTTAAGGGCTTTTACCCCTGTAGGAAATGTACAGTATGTAAACTCAATGTATGCAAATCTCGCAAAATTGACACCTTCATGTCGTCCACCACTGGGAGAGAATTTAAGATGAAACAATTCGCGACATGCACCACAAAGTATATAGTTTACCTTATTACTTGCCCTTGCGGTAAGCAATATATAGGACGAACTATACGCAATTTCTCTATACGAGTGAACGAACATATCACAGCCATATTAAAAGGACGCACCAATCATAGTGTTCCCAAACACTACTTATACCATCACAACCAAAATCCATCTGGAACGAAGTTTCAAATTATTGACAAATTCGTTCCACATTGGAGGGGGGAACCAAATACAAGGGGTGTCTCCAAACTTGAGACTTTTTGGATACATCTCATGAAATGCTATGTGCCACATGGACTCAACGTTGAGTGGGATATCAACGCCTTCATAAATCAGTCCTAGGCGTTGATACCCCCTCTTCCCCCTCCCTCCTTCTGACAATATATATAGAGGGACTACATAACACTTCCCTAGACCGTTTAGTTTTATGAGTGTTGCTGGATTGTTGTCCCCTCATTGTGAACAATAAATTTTCTTTCCCATGCTATGTACCCAAAAAAAGTGTTTTTGTAGAGTTCTTTACGAGCACCCACCTTTGCACAGTAGAATGGATATTCTTAATATTTATCATTTATGTATAGAACACCGTGTTCCTGGAATTTTTTTAATTCCTGACTCCACGTAGTAATATTCCAACCTAACTGAATCACATTTAGTAATATTCCAATCTAACTGAATCACATGTGCATTTAGTATTAAACATACATGTCACTTCCTCTATAGATCCCTTCATAAACCTTTGTTGGATGTTTCCATATATCTTTATAGGTTTCATGCCCCCTTTTTTAGCCCCTTGTTTTTATTATTATTATTTTTATTATAAGAAATATTATATATATTGCCTATGTATATCGTAAGTTTATACACCAAGAACTTTTAGCATATATATATGTATCTTTCACGTATCTTCCATTTTTTAGTGTATATACATGTATTTTCTATTATGTCTGTTTCTGTATATGGTGATGTGTTGGGAGGACTTCCGGGTTCGGGACTGCACCATTATACTAGAATTAGACATTATCAGCGTGGATCGCCGCTGTGCTTGCGTTCCACGCTTTAATCTGTTGGGCCTCTGCTTCCTGCTTCCTCTGATACGCAGCCTCAGAGCGTCCCATCGTCATTACCACATCATGTGACGATCACATGACTGTTGAGACGAATGGGATTGTCGCTCTGCTCATTGGGGATCAGGAGTGAGGCTTGGTTCATGACCATCTCCCTATGATTGGCCACTTAACATCATGTGACCGTTGTGTCACGGATGACGCTGCCGAACCCGGAAGTCGTCCCGTGTAACAGCGCCGATCAGCTGTTACACTTCATTTATGGTTTACTATATAAAGCGCAGTTATGTGGGGGGCTTATTCATACCCCAGCAGAAGCCTTTGGAGGCGAAACGCGTCGGTTTCATATGATTATACCCAACCACTACCCACTGCGCTATTTTTATACTTCTCTATGCCGGTTTTTATATTGAGCCTAGTTTTTACTGCCCCCCGCTTGTAAAAATATTTTTTTGGGAGTACACTCCTCAAATAAAGTGCTCTTATGCTTTTTTACAAATCACGGATTCACACTATGTGGAAGTTTTTTTCTTTTTTTTCTTGCTTATTTGCACATTTGACGGACCTCTGAGGAAACGGTCATTCGGCAATCGAAACCGTACCCTGGGGACCCCAGACTCCAAGTTGGTTCTTCAATTGAGGACTGCTGACAAGATGTTCCACAAGTCTTCCCACAAATCTTCACTCCATACCGTCTGACGGTACATGCTCGTTTGACTCACCGCCACGGCCTGTGAGTCCACCTGATCTGGTAAGGGCATCCTTTTGCTTTTTCCCTTCTCCTGGTTGGAATCATCCACATGAGTCGAGATTCAGCGTAGTTATCAGGACCCCTCCTAATAACCTTTTACCTACCTCTTGAGAAGACGGTTTGCACCCTGTGGTCTGTGGGACTGAGTGGGACTGCCCCATCTTGTCATTTGAGAGACTTTTGTGTTCCCATTTATGTTTGCCCTCCCTCAGGGATTTCCGATGTCCTTCGCCTTGGCTCCCATTTCTATTATATTTCAGTTTTGTTAAACAACATACTCAGTCCATCGAGATACCTTGCATTGATATGTACTTGCTTTGTTTTTCCTTTGGAATTTGGTTTCATATGCAGAATTGTTTCCTATTCAACCTATAGGTTATCACTGAGTACCCTATTTCTCTACACATATAAGTTTTGATTTTCCCTTTATAATTGTTTTGGATGTTTCACAAAACAACTTTTCTTCACTTCACCTATTTACACTGAAAGTGTTTTTCATTCCTCCTCAAATAATTATATTTACCTGTTTAGCAACAGGAGCCTCACTTTTCACTAGCGCCACACTTTTTTATTTTTAATTCTCATTTGCAACGGTCATATTGCTGTGTTGGCTGCTTTCTTCACATTTAGGAGTTGGCGCAATTTCTACACCTTTCTTTCATACATCCCCATATATCACTCCCTTCTCTCCATGCAACCCTAAATCAATTTGGAAATATTTCAGGTTTTAAAATAAATCCGACCAAAACTGAAGCCCTTCCTATTAACCTTTCAACAGATATGCTCTCAACTTTACAGGAAAATTTCAAATATAGATGGTGCCCCCACTCATTAAAATACCTCGGTGTTCACCTGACTTCCTCATATTCCACTCTTTTTCAGGCCAATTTTCCCCCTATGTTTATAGAGATTAACAAATTATTGAAGACATGGACAACACTTCCCTTGTCCCTTCTTGGAAGGATAAATGTCCTCAAAATGTCGGTGCTTCCTAAACTCCTCTATCTCTTTGAGACCCTTCCAGTTAAGAATCTAATGTCTCAATTAAAGCTAATCCAACGAAATTTCCTAAACTTTCTATGGAATCATAAATCCTATAGGATAGCTAGCTCGGTACTTTTTCAACCCGAGCTGGTGGAGGTTTGGGAGCACCCGACATAATTAAGTATTACTATGCTTCACATCTCAGAGCCATAACCTCTTGAACGTCTAGATACGCCTCTAATAGATGGTCTGAGATAGAAATGGGCATTACAGTACCCACACACCCATGCTACATGCTATGGCCATCCTCGGACAAATTCATCTCTCAGTTATGTAAAATCAGTTTAAACCCGATGCTATTTACACTTTCAATATGGAAAGTCTGCTCTAGTAAATATACGCTTTCATCTCCATGTTATTCTTTAGCAAATTTTATTTTTAATACAGAGATCCCTGATAGCCTTTCTTATGACGCCATGTTGCCATGGACAAAAGCCGGTATTTTTCAACTACGTCACTTGGTTAACCCAGTGACACGTAAACTCCTCACTTTTCCTGACCTAAATATAAAATCCCGAAACACCTTTTTTATTCTTTTCTACAAATTAAACATTTCTTTTCCACCAAAATACTACAACTGACCCTATCCATACCTACTGAACTTGAAATGGTGTGCTCCAGAGGTCCTCACGACTCATCTAATATCCACTATTTATAAAATCTTACATGCTGCCTCTCCCATCACAGAACAGACTCACACATATATATATGGAAATGGTCCCACATTTTAAACAGACCTATCTTATTAAGTGAATGGAAGAATATTTAGAAAAGTGCATCTAAGATATCTAGATGTGTGACTCAGAAAGAAACAGCCTATAAAATACTGATGGTCTGGTACAGGACCCCGGAATTTCTATTAAGACAGAAACTGACTACCTCTGGGCAGTGCTGGAGATGTAGTTCATCTTTAGGCACCCATTTCCATATATTTTGGGAATGTCCTCTGATCGTACCATACTGGTCACAGATTCATGCCCTTCTGGAGAAGGTCCTAGATATCTCTGTACCCCACCAACCTATACATCTCTTACTAGGCCTGCCCCTCCCAAAAACACCAAAAACCTTCAGAAAAATGATGGCTTTCATTTTACTAGCAGCTAAACAGGTTATACCCCAATGTTGGTTAGCCAGTACCCCCCCCCACTTTTGCACAATTTTTGTCAGCCATCACAGATATTCACAGGATGGAACGTATCACAGCCATAAATGATGATTCCCTCCCCAGATTTGACGCTATATGGGGAAACTGGGATTCCTCTGAATACAACATAGGGAATCCCCAGGTAGTCCTGAGCTAATGAGGTGAAATGACTGATTCCTCTATTGTACGAGTAAAACAATGCCATTGATCACAACATTGCTCTGTTTCACTAATTGATCCTCTTATTCTTTACCATGATGTGTATGTAATGTCTGATAATCATCTGACACTTTATGTTATTTTTCTTGATGCATAATAGGCTACAAAATTTTTGTTTCATTAAGATTATACTGATTTTGATGACTTTTCTAAGTGAATGTATACTCTGTTTCTGTATACTTGAAAATACTTAATAAGTAAACAATTAAAAAAAAAAAAGTCAAACTGTACTCCCCACGGTACCCTGTGTGGTACTATGGTGACTCGATGACAAATAAATCCAAGGGGTTTGCTATTGGAATTGATAGAGGAGTCCGTTTCTCTCTGGAGGATAGATTATGTGATCCAGAGGGAAGGTTCCTCTTTCTCAAAGGGAAGTTGTGGGGAATGGAGTGTATTTTGGCGAATATATACTGTCCAAATAGAGGCCCAACAATATTCCTTGGCGAAACACTGAGAAAACTATGGGAATTTAAAAAAGGCAGGGTTGTTATTGCAGGAGATTTGAATTTTTGTATGGATCCTGAAAAAGAAAGTACATCCCATGCACAGGGTATAAGGAATATTCAATTAAAAGCGATAAAGCAACAACTGCACCAACTTCAGTTGGTTGACGTGTGGAGAATTCAACACCCTAATGCCCCGTACACACGGTCGGATTTTCCGATGGAAAATGTCCGATCGGAGCGTGTTGTCGTAAATTCTGACCGTGTGTGGGCTCCATTGGACATTTTCCATCGGATTTTCCGACACACAAAGTTGGACAGCAGGAGATAAAATTTTCCGACAACAAAATCCGATCGCGTCAATTCCGACCGTGTGTGGCCTGTTCCGACGCACAAAGTGCCACGCATGCTCAGAAGAAATTCCGAGACGGGACAGCTCGTTCTGGTAAACTTAGCGTTCGCAATGGATACAGCACTTTCGTCACGCTGCAATGTTAAAAATGGTTTAATACAGCGCACTCTCTTCTTCTTTATAATGTGACAAGAATTAAGTAGTTTTGCTGCTCATATTCACACACACTTCTCACAAACTTTTATTTGTGTTTTTTTAGTGGGATTCCCTGAATATATTGTTATTAGTTGTCACATCTGACAGTTTTATATTATTTTTTTTTTTGGATTTTCAGCCTTTTTTTTTCTTTAATGTTTTGATTTTTTCCAAGGCTGATCTTTGTTCAATGTTATTTTTATTTTTACTCCAGAATATTTTTGGGTGTGTTTTGTGTGTCAAGTTACCCCAACACCATTGATATCTTGTATTATTTAATCTCCAGGAGATTGTTTGGTGTTGGTGTCCCTTGTTCATTTCACATTGTATATTTGAAATGTACCTGAATCCTCACAAACCAACTGTCCTTTTTGAAGTAAAACACATAGGAGAGTATAATTCAAAACAAAAATCCTTTATTAAGGGATCAGAACCAAACAAAGAGGAAGGCAACACTGGATCAACAGGAGAAATTAGCGAAGCCTGGGAGCCCCACGGCAGACATCAATTCTTCTACATCAAAATTGGTGGCCTGAGGAGTCCATATGTAAGGGAGGGCAGTCTGGTCCAGAATTCGCAGAGATCCGGATAGCAGCAGATGACATCTGTGTCCCCAGGCTGTGGTACCACAAGAGGCTGCATCTTTTGGCCGACCAGACTGAACCCAGGGCAATCACTGTCTGGTCTTCCTTCCACGCTTCCTTCCGGGCTGTGGCTGTGCAGCTGGAGATGTGGCAGGAGGAGGAGTAGGACTTGGAGGAGGACTGGAAGGACCTGGAGGAGGACTGGGGGGACCTGGAGGAGAGGGAGGAGGAGGAGGAGGACCTGCAGGAGGAGGAGGAGGACCATCACAAAGGTGTGTCTGAGGTGTCATTTGGCCCCTCATACCTTTCTCAAGAGCCTCCAATATGAGGGCCTCACACATGACTTGTTGGCCCTCCTCCATCCTCTGCATTTTATATGCAATGAAGGCAGCAATGTTCTCCTCCATGGTGTGGGGTGCTCCCAGGACCTCTGTAGCCCTCCAAAAGAATCCTATAGCAGCCTCCTCTAGGGCACTCCTCCTACTGCCACTTTCTCTTTTCAGGGGGGGTGGAGGGACCTGCAGATCAGCCAGCCGGCTCGGCCTGGCCACCTCCTGGCTAAGACATCCCTGTGTATGAAAAAGGGACATGGTTGTAATGTTTTGCTTCATCAATCCCAATCCTAAATTAGTACTTCCAACTAACATCTAGTTAACATCATTGATTGGACAAGCAGAAATATTTAGAGGAATGCTATACCTGGCTCAATCTGGGCTCCTCCACATGTGGCCTGGAAGGCCCAGGTTGGGCGTCAGAAGCCTCAGCCGGTGGGGAAGGAAGCGTGGAAGGAAGACTGGAGAGTGCTGGCCTGGGTTCAGTCTGGCTTGCCAGAAAATGCAGCCTGTCGTAGTACAACATCCTGGGGACATAGATGTCATCTGCTGCTCCGGATCTCTGTGAATCCAGGACTTTCTTGTGCTCCCTTAGATATGTGCTCCTCAGGTAACCAATTAATATCTTTAAATAGGTGATGTCTGCCGTGGGGATCACCTGCGTCACAATTTCACACAATTGCACCAGTGCTGCCTTCCTCTTTGTTTGGTTCTTGAAATGGGGGTGGTTAATCTCCCACAGACAGGGCAGCTCCCGTAACATATCTATGAATGCTGACATGAAGTCATTATCTTTGAGTAGCATATCCATGTTCACTGCAAGACACAACACAAGACAAAGCCTAATGTCAGACAAAACTCTCCTAATCTTGTTACAATATAGGCCTCAATCTAGAAACAGTATAGGCACAAGTTTGTCTCTTACCTTCGTTCTTACAATCGGCGCGTCCAATGCTCCTTCCTCCGCTCACAGATCATACGTAATACGCACGCGTGTTACGCTTTATACACACTGCGCATGCGTGTAACTCCGCCCGCCCCTGACGTTCTTTCTAGTCTATTCCCCGCCCCTTTTCATTCGGCGCAGTGGGTGAAGAGCACATGGTGGAGTTAGAACAGGTGCATGCTAATTCTAGCAACGAGGAGGAGGAGGAGGAAAGCCCAGATCCGGACACGTCCCGATCCAGAAGGAGACAGTTTAAGGCCACAAATATGTCCTTTGGGGAGATGTTGGAGATGGTCGACATCATGAAAAAGTCCGACTATGACGGAAAGTATGGGCCTTACCCCAACCCCAACATCAGAAAGGCCAAGATCATGGCGAAAGTGGTCAAAAGCCTTCACAGGAATTTCGGGGTACGAAGATCTAAAGATCAGCTCAGGAAGCGGTGGTCGGACCTGAAGTTGAGAGAGCCAGAGCAGTACCGAAAGATCCGGAGAGTGCTGCAAAAAAGTAAGTAGTTGTGCTGTGTTCCTATTCTTTCTGTCTTTATTATGTTCGTGCTGCTCCATATGCTTTTATTAATTATAACGTTTAAAAGGGCAACTTTAAAGTTCATGGGCCCATTATTCGTTCGTATCAAACATTTTTCTTTCGGCTTCTAGAACACCATTGTTTAGGCCATATGCATTTTCCCACATTTTTTTTGGGCCCACTTGGATGCCAAATATTTGTTTGTGTAGATGGGTTTGTTACTAGAATGAAATGCAAACTAGATTGTGTGTAAGGAGAGGACACTGAGCAGCTGTTTTCACATCTGGACACTGGAGCACTAGTGTGGGACACAAGAACACCATTTTTATTAGGGGGCCACACAGGTGCTCCAGTGTATACTATAGGGGGGTCTCTATCTGTGAACCTTGTACTATACAGGTAAAGTATTGCAGCTTGACAAAGGGCAATAAAAAAAATACATCTTGGAACTCGGCTAAAATAGACAATTGTACCCCACTTCCAAGCAATGTTTCCTATTTCTAGTTCTGCCATCAAATATCTGTGTGCTAATTATACCATTTTTGTTTTACATAGGGGAGAAAAGACTCAGAGGACACCCCTCATCCGAGGAGACCAGAGACCCCCCACCTCTGGAAGAAGGGGAACTTACACCAACACAAGCTGAGCAGGAGGATGAAGAAGATGTGGTGGAGATTGGCACCACAACAGGTGAGTGTCTGCGACCACAGGCTCAGGTAAAAGAGTTGGATGGTGGCAGATTTTTGAGACCTGTTTTTTTTTTCTTTATCTCTTTTTAGGTGATCGTGATGTGAGGGATAAAGAACGCTTTACTTCAGAAAGTGCCCAGATCCTGATCGGGGAGATCATGGGGTGTAATGCCGAACTGCAAAACATCCAGCAAAAAATCCATGATGTTATTAAAAAAAATAATAACATCATTGATGTTTTGGGACGAATTTAAAACCCCACAAAATCACTTTTTGTATTGTGGTTCAATCTTTTAAATTTTTTTGCAATGTTTTGAAAAGCCAAATTTGGAGGATGCACACAGTGTGCCAACATGTGCTATCTGCCATCACGGGAGATCAATGGACGCGTTTTGGGGGTGCAACCCCTTACTCAATTATAAAGTCGCGTTGAGGAAGGGCTTGCGCCCCCAAAACACGTCCCTTGATCCCCCCTGATGGCAGATAGCACATGTTGACATTGGGAAATTGGTGTGCATCTTCCAAATTTGGCTTTTCCAGGGGTGATTTCCCCCCATCTGAACGCTATATCAAACCCAGTTCCTAAATACTGATGTCTGATATAGCCTTCAGGTTTTACCTAATGTGAACTTTGTAAGTTCAAGTTTTTTGGCTTTCTTGTTGGTTTTACACAGGCCTGTTTTATCTGAAATGGACATTTCAATTTTTGATAATGCTACTGCAAAAATTGTTATACAACAAACATGTTGGTTTGTTTTAAAAACCTTTGGTAAATGCACATGTGATTGTGCAGGTATAAAAAAGTGGCTTACTCAAGAATGTGTGGATTATTGTCTCAACACTACAACACTTTTGGGGTGATGTAATAGCTGTTTTATGCAAAAGTGGGGGTTATTTTCTAACGGCAAATCCTCTTTGCACTACAAGTGCAGTTTCAGTGCAGTTGCAAGTGCACTTGTAGTGAAATGTGTTTTTGCATTTAGAAAATAACAGCCAACAGTGCTTTGTATAAAGATACCCAATCACGACATTTTCTGCACTCAAAACATTTCTGTCAGGGTCAGCTAAAACAAACACAAGCAGTAAATGTCCACAAAGATTTTATTTTTTATTTTTTATTTTAAAAAGGCTTCACATATTGTCTGGCATATTGATAGCCCCCCTACCCGCAAAGAACTCCAGGTAGCGTAATCGGACATCACGGGCACTCAGGGAGGGCAAGCCAGGACGGCCACTTTCAAGCGCCGTCAGTGTGGTTTGATGTAGGATTCCGGCCTCAGGCCCAACTGAGCCAGCATAGTTGGCCGAATGTTTCCGTAAAAAGTTATGGAGAACACAGCACGCAAGTATTATATGGTTCAGTTTATACTCTGCCATATGGATAGGTGTCAGAAATAGGCGGAACCGGCTGGCCAGGATTCCAAATGTGTTCTCCACCACTCTTCGGGCTCTGGCCAGCCGGTAATTAAAAACCCTCTGTTCCGGGGTGAGGGTCCTCATCGGGAATGGCGGCATCAGGTGGTCCCCCAGCGCAAATGCTTCATCAGCAACGAACACAAATGGGAGTCCTTCCACATTGTCCTCTGGAGCTGGCAAGTCCAAGCTGCCATTCTGGAGATGCCTGTAGAACTCCGTTTGGGCAATGACTCCACCATCGGACATCCGGCCATTCTTCCCCACGTCCACATACAAGAAGTCGTAATTAGCCCACACCACCGCCAACATCACTATACTATTAAACCCCTTGTAATTATAATAGTACGACCCCGAGTTGGGTGGTGGGATGATGTGGACGTGTTTCCCATCAATTGACCCTCCGCAGTTAGGAAAGTCCCACCGCTGGGCAAAGTGGGAGGCCACAGTCTGCCATTCCTGTGGCGTGGAAGGAAACTGTTGAGGAAAAAACAATAAACATTACTATTTTTACTCTGAAACATGGCAAGCAGATTAGACACAAACATTATGGGGCAACCTCCAGATAGCATTTATTAAGGGGAATTTAACAAGGCCAAAGTATAAGGTACACCTATCATATCCCCCCCCCCCTCTCATGGGCCATTTCTAACATTATGGGGTGTGTGGAAATCTTGGACAGGTAACCCTCTTCACTTCATTGAGAGATGAATGCCTAAATAATGGGTCTTACTTGGAACAGCCCCTCCTTAGTTACACTATTGGCAGCCCACTGGACAGGTAAGAAGTGTCATAATACAAAGATATAAATACACACTGTACACATTTGAGGACATTTGGACATTCTCCTATCAAGATAATAATAGGATACAAAAACTTTAAACAGTACCATTGGAAAGTATACAGGCAGGCCCTTGCACTACATGCTTTGGGTAATTCAGCCATAAATCTGACCACAAAAGAGATGGGTATAGTGTGTATGGGTTTGGCAAAGTCAGCAGATAGATGATTGAGGATAGAGAATTGGAATCAGCTGACTTAGCAGTTGGGGGAGGGAGGGTTACTAAAAATTATTTTGGGACACCACAAAAAAAAGCCTCTGGCACTCTGCCTGAATTTAAATAAAAAATAACATTACCAAACATTTTAGGGGGTGTTTGGGGTAAAGCACTACTATGGAGCTGATAAAATACTTTGTTAAGTGACTACATGAGGTGAATATAGGGCAGGAGACACCATGCTGGGGAGGTTATTGAAGGGCAAATATGTATGAAGGACCTTAAATAATAATTACATAAAAATCCAGCATGCATGAGGACAAAGGGGACATTCACAGCATATTACAAGCATGGTAATTAGGGAATGAGGAAAGAAATACAATATATTATCAAACATTAAAGACAATAAAATGTGATATAAAAGGATAAAAATCTTACCTTCATATACTCCTTCTGCAGGACCTGTATGATGGCAGAACAGGTCTCTGGGATGATGATACCCAGAGCCTGGGGGGAGATGCCTGTCGAGAACTTCAAGTCCTGCAGACTTCTCCCTGTGGCCAAATACCGCAGGGTAGCGACCAACCTCTGCTCTGGAGTGATGGCTTGCCTCATGCAGGTATCCTGCCTGCTGATATAGGGGGTCAGCGAAGCCAACAGACGGTGAAACACGGGGTCCATCATCCTGAGAAAGTTCCTGAAATCATCAGGATTATTCTCACAGATCTCACTGAGCAAAGGCATATGACAGAACTGGTCACGCTGAAGCAACCAATTCTTGGTCCATGAACTCCTCCCCACCCTGTTCATGGACTGGACTTGTGTCAAGGTCAGGACCCCAACACCAAGCCCCCGCACAGCACGAACTCTACGAGGAGTACGCATACGAAACATGGCTAGAAAACGGTCGGCTGCTCAGAACGAAGTAACAGAACACACTGAAGAACAGCAAGGCCTGTGAAGAGCGACCTGAAAAACAGCAACGAGCAGGCAAGATCACACAGAAAACTCTGATACGAACTGACTGCACGCACTGAAGAGCAGATACAAACCCACAAGCACAAACTGAACGGCAGAAAACGATCTGAAAGCCACGAGTCTGAAAAAGCGTGAATCGTCTCTCACCAAACTTTTACTAACACGAGATTAGCAAAAGGAGCCCAAAGGGTGCCGCGCTTGGTTCTGAACCGGCCTTTTCTAGTCTCGTCGTACGTGGTGTACGTGACCGCGTGGTTGGCGATCGGAAATTCCGACAACTTTGTGCGACCGTGTGTAGGCAAAACAAGTTTGAGCCAACATCCGTCGGAAAAAATCCTAGGATTTTGTTGTCGGAATGTCCAAACAAAGTCCGACCGTGTGTACGCCCTATTAGTCACGGGATTATACATCCTTTTCCCCTGTGCATGAGACATACACGAGGATCGACTATTGGTTGATGGAACATAGTAGACATGTGCACACTGAAATATTTTGTTTCAGAATTTCGTTTTCGTCTGAAAAATAAATTTATTTAGTTACTCCTGAAATTCGTTTTTATTTATTTTGTTTTTCGTTAAAAATTGCATTTGTCCGAAAATCCAAATTAAGGTCGAATCTGTCATTGAAGGCTTATGGTGTCTGTTGAATGTTCAAAGAAGATTCGACGGAGCAGCTAAACTGTACGACGCCGTATAGTTTACCTGCTCCGTCAAATCTTCTTAGAACTTTCAACAGACACTATAAGCCAAAGTACGTGTGTACTTAGTTCTAGCTATTTTACTGCTCCTCCTCTTTGGTTACAATCAGCCAATAACATTCAGCATCATCATTATTTTTATTTATCTTTTCTCCCCTACGTCGAATCTTTTCTCCCCTACGTCGAATCTTTTCTCCCCTACGTCGAATCTCTTCTCCCCTACATCGAATCTTTTCTCTCTATGTCGAATCTTTTCTGTCTATGTAGAATAATCTTGGACTAATAGAGTTAAGGTTAGGCACATTTGACCACAGGTTTGATGGACACAGAATATTATTGTCATCATCATGTCAAATCTCCTATCTATATCGAACTGTTGTAGCAACAAAAACGAAAATAAAGCATTTGTTTATGTCGGATCTTTCGTTTTTCGGATTCTGCACTTTCGATATTGTTTGTTAAAACGATAACGAAAATACCTGAAATTCGGACGAAAATGCATTCGGACAAAAACAAATGCACATGTCTAGAACATAGGATGCTAGATTTGGTGATATCCACAAGTATAGAAATAACATCATTATCAGATCATGGCCCTATGATTATGAAAATCAAAATCCCAGAAGTACAGAAACAACTATACTCATGGAAGCTCAAAAAGGATCGCTTGGATAAACACGGGGAGGAAACAGTAAAAAAGGAGTTAGAGCATTTTTTTTTCTTTAATGAAACAAGTCAGATCGCATAAAATACCTTGTGGGAGGCGCACAAAGCTTATATTAGGGGGATCTTGATATCAATGGGAGCAAGGAAAAAGAAGGAGAGGAGTAAGAAAAGGGAGGAGCTAACCGGGGAAATATTTATACTAGAACAAGGCCAAAAAAAGAATAACAATAATAAAAGGCAAGACTCAGGTTTGCAGCATGACTTGGTCCTGAAAAGAGATTAACTAAAAGAACTATTAGAGCTGGAAGTGAGGAAAACCTTCAACAGAATTGCGAAAGAAAGATATCAATGAGGGAATAAAAACAGTAAGTGCTTAGCAAGGATGTTGAGGAAAAAAAGATCAATAAACTTCATAGAGAAAATACAAAACAAAAAGGGAGAGATGGTACACATTTCAAAAGACATTGTGAATGTGTTCCGAGACTTCTATGAGCAGTTGTATTCGGTCAAGCAGAAGGGGGGACAAGGACAACTGGAGGCCTGTAAAAAAGAAAAGATTAAAGAATATGTGCAGTTTCCCTGGAGGAATACGGAAATAAATTACTTAGGGATAAAATTAACCGCATCCTTGGGGAAAATTTACCAGGCAAACTACATACCCTTGCTGGAGGAGTTAAAAATAGAAACAAGGAGAATAGTAACACGACCATTGTCTTGGGTTGGTCAGATAAATGCCCTAAAGATGATTATCTTACCCAAAATATTGTATAAATTTCAGATGCTACCCATTTATTTACCCCAAGTGTATTTTAGAGTGATTAAAACTTTAATATTAAAATTAATATGGCAAAATAAGAAACCCAGAATAGCCTTGGTGATTCTACAGAGAGGGAAAGGACAGGATGAATTAAGTGTACCAAATTTTAAAAAGTACTACGAAGCGTTGGTCTTAACACGTGTGGTTGAATGGGTTAAGTTAAAGAGCGAGAAAAGATGGGCAAAAATAGAGCACACAACGGCAGACACAAATTTAGGGAGGGACATATGGACACCACCACAACATAAGACATTAGGGGTAAATACACTTTCATTGACTCAAAATGTTATGAGGGTATGGGACTTGTTGCACAAACAGAAAAAATGGGAATATAACTCTCCACTAATGGCACTAAAAAAGAATAATTATTTTGCACCTGGTAAAAGTTTGTTAGGGGGAAATTGGATTAAGAAAGATAATGAAAAATTGAGACACATAACACGTATGGGGAAAATTTGCTCACTGCAAGAATTAAAAATGAAAAAAGATTTGTTTGAAATAAATGAATGGCGGTACTTCCAGCTCAAGTACTTCGTAACGGCATTGCCACAACCGGTGAGAGGAGGAGAGGAGTTGACAGCAATGGAGCGACTATGTGACATAGAAATAGCACGGGGTAGTATCTCGCAGATATATAAAATTCTTGCGAAGGGAAATGAGCTAGAGGTCCTGTCATTTATAAAAAAAGTGGGAGAGGGAAATAGGACAATGGGGAAAGAATCAAGAAGTAGGGTAAATTTTGAGACTGGTTCATGGACATAAAAGAGATTACCAGTATAGAGCTGCCCGAGGACCCCTGGTTGACACCCCATTGAAAGAATACAGAAACTTAATGTTGATACATTGGATTAATGCAGCAAAAAGCCTGATCCCAAAAAAATGGAAGGAAGTAGATAGCCCGAAGATAAGAGAATGGTTCGATAAAATAGATGAAATACATAGTATGGAAGGATTAAGATTTTCTGAAGAAAGAGGAAGAGAGGGATTCAACAAAATATGGGAAAAGTGGAAAATGTTCAAACAAACCAAAGAATATAGTGAGGTGAGAAGGTTGTAGGGATGGGGGGAAGAGTGGTATTGGGAGGGAGGGGAGATAAGATAGGGTCAAGTAGGGGATGAATAGGGGGGGAAGAGGAAGTTTAGCACTGGTATTAATTCATATTGTTATTACCTCCGGCTATGAAGTTAGGGGTTAAAGATGTTTTGTTCTCTTCTATTTTTGTATATGAAAAAATTTTTATAAATAAAGAATAAAAAAAAAAAAAACAACACAGTGCCAAATTGTAAAAAGTGTTCTGGTCAGGAAGGGGGTAAAACCTTTCTGGGCTGATGTGGTTAAAAAAAAAAATCAGCAAAACATCAGGTACAGACATTAAGAGAGTAGATAAATGTAAGTCTAGAAAACAAAGCAATGTTCTAAATCTTTTAATGCTTTTCTTTCCATCCATGTTAAATTATCCTGCTACAGGGTGTAACCCATGGACACCTGCATTGCTAAAGTAGTTAAGTCTCACTCCCCCAGTTTTTATAATCTGTCCATCCCAGGGAACCTAGAATTTACAGGATAAAATTACAACCAAGTCCTGAAAGGGACAGATTCCACAGACCTCATACCCAAGCCGGGATTATTTTTGCACCCCACCTCCCTGGCCAGATGTCAAAATGTCTCTGGGACAAAAATTCCCTTAACCAGCAAGGATTCCTCATAAGCTGTCAAGGTTATGTTTGAAAGGTTCAGTACATTAGAAATACCTGTTACATTCTGCAGGTTTGTGCCCGGAGAGAGTGTCGATTGCCATCTGCCATCTTTTTGTACCCTTGTTTCAAATTTTATTGTGGAATTTGCACCTCTGATTTTTTTGGGAAAAAGGTGTACTGGCTTCATTTTGTTGTGCGGAAGTAGATGGTTGCACAGATGAACAGTCTAAATGCAAGGTTTCTGAGGTATCATCCAAAAATTCAGTATCTGAGAAGCTCACATGTTTACCACCTGGATGAGATATATTGCCCCAGGGTCGCTGTTGTTTCCAGATGTAAACTGAATTAGTATCATAGTCGAGATTTCCTTTTTGCCTTCAATAATTTCCTTTTCCAAGCAATCTAACTTGTCATTTAGATGTTTATTCAAGTCAACAAAGTCAGGCGCATTTTGTAGAGGTGGTGCACAGTGGAAATTTCCCTCTTCAGCTATTTCACCTTCCTGGTTTTTGAGAGAATGATAATAATAATTAAAGCAAATGAGCAGGCAGAGAGGATTTAGTTTGTGCTTTTCTAGTTTGCCTATTCTTGGCTATATCAAACAATTACACAGCAACCATGTTGGAGCATGTTTCAAAATTCCAAACAAATGGGGAAGAAAGGCTGAACATTTACAAAGGGCATTTTGTTCAAAGAAGCATTAGCCATGTGTGCAAATAGCAGAGAAGGACACTATAAAGCCAAATACTGGTATGGACATAGAGAAATGAGGCATAAATGTGTTCCAAAAGTGAGAAGGTTTGTGGGCAACCAGCAGAAAAGTACACCGATCAGCTGCTAAGCCAAATTCTGGTATGAACATAGAGTAATGAGTCATAAATGTGTTCCACAAGTAAGAAGAACTATGTTCCACAAGCAAAGCATGAAACTGCAACTGTAAAGACAAATGAGGCTGCTAAAATGAATAAGAGAGGGGGAGGAGCTTGGTCGTGCACTGGGATGGCCTCTTGATTTCTTCTCTTCGCCGGCACAGGGGATCTTTCAGCCTGGCACAGTTACCATGGACATGATCCGACTTCCCAGCAGGACTTTGTAAGTTCAATGAATTCTTCAGTGACTCACAACCTCAGGAGTTCCAGTGGGAGCCCCAAGCCTCCCAGGGAGCCTCTATGCCGACTGCATCAGATGCCATTGACTGCACAGCCCCACGTGGTGACCATCTAAGAGACAGCTCTAAACAGGCGGCACAGATAAGCACCTTGCATTCTGTGCCACTAATGCAGCACAAAGGGGTTAAATAACTGTCACTGGTCATTAATGCACCAGTGATCAGTGGCAGAACATTAACCTCTTCTTGCTTCACTTTACTAACAACATTGTTCATGAATTAACCCCTTAAATCCCCAGGAGTTAGCCAGTTCACAGGAAAGATAGATGTGGGGCTTAAGAGAGAGAGGGAGGGGTGAATGTGAGAAGGGGGGTGAGAGAGGGGGTGAAAGAGAGGTAGGGGGTGAGAGAGATAGGGGGCTGAGAGACAGTGGATGAGAGAGGGGGGTTGAGAGGGGGGGCTGAGAGAGGGGGGGTGAGAGGGAGAAAGAGGGTTGTGAGAGAGAGTGTGAGGGGGTGAGAGAAAGGGGGGGTGAGAGAGAGTGGGGGCTGATAGAGAGGGGGGCTGAGAAAAAGGGGGGTGAGGGAGAGTGAGAAAGAGATGGACTATTTTGCAAAAAAATCGTCATTCTCTGTATATGGTGTGCAACCCAATTTTTTTATTTTTTTTATGCCTGCAACTCTTTTTGTTTGTTATATATTTTATGTTATATTTAATAAGCAATAAAAACACAGTCATTTAAATAAATACATCTAAAACATATAAATGTCTGCTAGGTGCCTGGAAGGAAAAATATTATGCTGGCAAATCAAAGAAAATAAACCTGGTCTCTGCTGTCTGCAGCACCAATACCATCAATATAAAAAAAAACTGAAAAAAAATAATAAAAAAACACTACTTATGAAAATTAAAAAAAAAGTAATAGATAAAAAAAGTGGCTGGAAATCTGTCAACACAGGCCAGGAAATTTACACTAGATTATATGAGAGGTATTGCAGCACAAGAAGCTTGAATAAAATAGAGCTCAGATGGCCAGACATAGGAGTTGGTTATGGTGTAGCTTTTTTGTGCAGCTCTAGATGACTACTAATCCCCACTGCAATCACATTTCTATCCATTCCAACAGATAAAATTTGCCCCGGTTCTCCCAATTATATTTTGGCCTAATCAATGTGATTACATACCATCCAGCACCGAAAAACATTTGTGGCTATTGTCTACCAGATAATACACTCTTTTTATTGCAAGATAAAGCCTTGTATCTTTCTATTTGCTGCCTGTTCAAGTGCTTGCATAGGTGCTGATGCTGATTCTAACCACCTACCTGACATCTTTATTTTTAAAAATTTGGGAAATGGGGGCGTGTCCGGACACACGGTGGAGACGACATGTTTATGCTGAGCTCCGCACATCCAGCAACCATCCATCACCATCCTCCCTTTGTTTCACCTCGGTGAACACCCAAACCACCGGCATACCACTTCGGACATTGTGCCCTTCAACCACAGTTGCGGACCTGTCCCAGAATTGGCCCGGTGGTGTGTATCCTGGCCTAGCTTCTTGACTCCTGCACCCGAGGCCCGCCGCCATCTGGAGGCCTGCGGGCCCCCTCTCTTCTGCACACCACGATCCAGGGGCTCAGCGAACGTTCCATCTCTGCCCGCTGACTACTCACCCCTGAGGGACTTTGGACAGATCTGCAGCGGGGGAGAGCCACTTAATGATTCCCTGACCGTGAGCTGCGACATCCCACGGCCGGACACCATTCTAGAGCCTGCGGCCTACTGTTCCGGCTCCGTCCTCCTCCTCCCGCGGACACAGGGAGTAAAGGGCCACCTGCCTTTCCCCCACACAGACAGTATCCCTACTGGTGACTACTCGCTGCCACATCGACAGAGATCAGTGGGAGATCCCTGGGCCTTAACGAGGCGGGATTTACATGGCAGGCAGCTGTTTTTAGGAAAGTCAGCGGCCTCAGCCTACACACGGAAGTCGGCGGCCATCTTGGGACTCCAGAGACACCCGGCCACTCGCCTGTGATCCAAACCCACATTCACTGAACGGGGTACATCGCTGGGAATTATTAACCCCGTCCCACCACTACTCAATCAATTACCATCACAACCGGCAGATGTAATCACATACATGACAGCCACTTCACCAAATATGTTCCTTAAGTGAGCTTGGAGTTCCGCCTGCTCCCTGAGACCTCCGTCATGCTTTCTTAACCACCTATAGCTATGGAGGTAAGCTTGACCATCTATCATATTCCCTGATCATCTCATGGGCAAAGTTGGCCAGCAACAGCAAAATTATAAACCTCTGTTTGGGCCACGTGAGGATTCCAGCATGGAACGTTATGTTACCAGGTCACAACTTATGACCTCAAATTATTTCACAGACCCTCATGCGGCAATGGATGCTTCCACAAGAATGGAGAATGCTGCGATTACTTCACCCATTATCACTCAAGGCCCGGATCCTGCTTCACCCTCTCTCCATGAGATCCTCACCCAGACATATTAGATGCCAAGTTAGATGCTAGGCTTCAGCTTTTACTTCAACAAATCACGAACAACGTCTCAACAGAGGTGAGCAAGCTAGCTGCAGAACTGAGAGGTGAAATAGACCAAATTGGAGAATGTACAGATGCTCTTGAAAACAAATTTGACAAGATGGTAAACTATGTACAGGCTATTGAAGAGGATAACCATAACCTACGCCTTTCAATTTCCAAACTACAATTACAGCAGAAGGACTTGGAAAATAGAGAAAGGAGACTTCAACCTAGCACTGAATCCCCTACAGGACACTTCAGATGGCAAATCTAGTGTGCCATATAAAAAATTAAGAAAAATCAAAACACTCCTTGCCTCTCTCACATTAATAGACTCGTGGCGTACATGTAATCCAACAGGGAAGGATTTTACATATTTTTCAACATTACATAACAAATTTACATGTATTGATTATATTTTTATCTCACAAAGAGACTTACCCCTCCTAAAATCAGCTAAGATTGGAATAAAGACCTTCTCGGCCATGCACCCATATCGATGACTCTACATAAAAAGGCTAGAAGGCCCAGAACTACAAATTGGAGGTTAAATCCTTCTCTGCTTACTGATATGGCAGACACAAACAAAATATCAGAAACGATTAAATATTACTTTAACAAAAACGAGTCAGAAGACATAAACATATAAACATACCTATAAACATATGGGAAGCTCACAAATGCGTGGTCCGAGGGGAATTTATCAGGTTGGGGGCTGCAAAAAAAGAGAGAAGCAGAAAAGGAACTCATGGCTTTAACACAGGCCATAAGAGATATGGAAACCAAACATAAACAATCTTTAGCGATTGAAGCAGCCACAACTCTACTTGAATTAAGGAAAAAACTACAGTCCATCCTGAACCTCAAAGCCCAAAGGATCCTTTTTTCACGAAAGGGGTTCTTTTATGAACATGGAGACAAATCGGGTACATTTTTAGCAAAAGCATTGAAGGAAACCCTATTATCTACAAACATATTGGCCATTAAGACCAAACAAAATCAAATTAATAATGATACTCAAAAGATTGCCCAAAGATTCCAAGAATACTATACAGACCTATACAACTTACCTTCTACACATAAACCCAAAGACCTTATAGGATCAAGAAAAGAAATAATTCACAAATTCCTTACAGACAGTGGCCTCCCCATTCTGAAAGACATAGACACACAAACATTAGAAGAACCGATAACAGAACAGGAAATGTTTGAAGCCATTAAATCCCTCAAATCGGGGAAAAGCCCCGGACCAGACGGCCTCACAGCCCATTATTACAAGACCTTCTCCGACATTTTGATACCACATCTTCTCAAAACATTGAACTCCCTAAAAAACCCACATGACATTTCTGAAGACTTTCTGAGAGCACATGTAACAGTACTGCCCAAACTAAATAAAGATCCAACAGACTGTGCCAATTACAGACCAATATCCCTACTTAACCTTGATCTAAAAATTCATATGAAAATATTAGCAAACCGATTAAGACCATTACTGAATCAATTAATAGGACCTGAACAAGTGGGATTCATGCCTGGCAGAGAGGCCAAAGATAATGTAATTAAATCCATGAATCTCATACATAAAATACACATAGATAAACACAAAGGCATGTTATTATCAACCGATGCGGAGAAGGCCTTCGACCGAGTGTCGTGGGACTTCTTATTTGCCGTATGTTCCCATATCGGTTTAAAATCACATATGTTAGCTTGGATAAAGGCCTTATACTACAACCCGACAGCCCAAATTAAAATAAATGGAACATTATCTGACAAAGTAAGAATTCAAAATGGGACAAGACAGGGATGTCCATTATCACCCCTACTATTTATTCTCACCCTGGAACCACTAATTCGCATTATAAATAAAATACCTGACATTCATGGTTTCAATGTCAAAAACAAAATATATAAATGCGCAGCTTACGCTGATGATTTACTATTCTTCATATCCCAACCACACATTACCATGCCCAACCTATGTAATGTATTTTCCCAATATAGCTATATATCAAACTTCAAAATAAATTACAACAAATCTGAAGCGCTGAACCTAACACTTAGGGAGGCTACATTAAATAACACAAAAAACAACTGCAAATTTAAATGGGAAACAACATCTCTCACCTACCTGGGAATACAATTAACCCCAAAGTTGGATTCCATGTATAAAGCTAATTTTCAACCATTTTTAAAAAATATCACCAAAGATTTAGAAAAATGGACAATAAAGTACTTCTCGTGGTTTGGTAGAGCAGCTATAATTAAAATGACAGTTTTACCCAGAATACTATACTTCTTCCAAACAGTACCCATATTACTACCTTCAAGCTTCTTTAAATCCCTACACTCCCTGCTAAGAAAATTCCTTTGGAACTCCAAAAAACCTAGAATTTAGAATTTACTTACTATGAACAAACAAAATGGAGGCATGTGTTTTCCTAATTTTAAAAATTATTACCTAGCTGCACAATTAACTAGAATCATAGATTGGACATGCCACAAAGAGAATAAAGATTGGGTGGGACTGGAAAATAACATAGGACCTATTCCGATATCATATGCTCCATGGATTCCTTGGAACCTGTGTCCGAAACAATTAAAACAACATCCTCTCATAGGGGCAACATTAAAAACCCTACAAGCAATTAATCAGAGACATTTACTTACCTCCTCACTAGGGCCACTAACTCCACTGACAACAAACCCTGACTTCCCCTCAGGAATGGATGGTTCCATCCAATCACTTTACAACAGAAACACTCCACTTCATGTCGCACATTGTTTAAAGAACAACAAAATCAAGTCTCAAGCAGATCTACAAAAAGAAATAGGACAAACACCACTACATTTCAAGGAATACCAACAAATACATGACTTCATCATGAACATTCAGAGACAAAAACATTTCCTTAGACCCTTAACACCCTTCGAAACTATATGTTTTTTGGCTAGTACGACCACTAAGAACATTTCATTAACATATACTTGGTTGCAGTCCAGCGATTTACAGGAATCTAACAGACACAAAACTTTCTGGGAATCAACCCTGAACAAACCCATTACAAAAGACCAATGGCTACAAGCATGTGTGTTCGCACACAAGTGTGCAATCAGTGTGAGATTACAGGAAACTTGATTCAAAATCCTAACAAATTGGTATATTACACCAAATAAATTACACAAATGGTTTCCGACAATACCTGGACATTGCTGGTGCTGCAATCGGGAAGAAGGCACTCTATACCACATCTGGTGGGAATGTGATTTGATTAAACCCTTTTGGAACCAAGTAATCAAGATCATAAAACACATCACAAAAACAAAAATTCATTTAGACGCTGCTTGCTGTCTTATAAATATTACCAATTGCACACTAAAAAAATACAAAAACTCCCTGACCAGATTCTTAATCACAGCAGCAAAAACAGTAATACCAAGACACTGGAGAAACACCGCCACACCTACAATTAAAGAATGGTTGGAAGAGATACATCTGCTCAAAGGTATGGAGGAGATCAGGACAACAGCACAAGGGAATACAGAAAATTTTAATAAAATATGGCAGCCGTGGATCATCTTTAAATTTTCTGATTCTTATAACACTTTCACATAGGGATATACCTCTTAACATAAAGAAATGTGAATAATTACATCTCTCTTATATTTTATTCACTCTTCTTTCCCTCTCTTTACTTTTCATTTCTGTTACTATATATATTTAGAAAGCCTTGGTCTACCTTCTATCCCCGAAGAAGATTTGATTCCTCCTAACAATCAGGTCTATCCACCTCCACACACGCCCAGCCGTATCTGGACCCCCGTGAGAGACAAGTCCAGGAAACGTTTATCTACACCCCAACATCCACGCACCTCCAAGCAACCTCCTTGATTGTCTCACATCTTCTCCTAGGATCCATTCAGGCATTACTGCTCAAAATAATTTCCAACTCTCCATGACTTGAGAGAAATGGAAATTGCTGTTCTGGTCTTAAATATCTTTTTGTATCTACCCTAATTTTTCTTTTGGGTAGAGCTATTTTTTTCCACATCCCATGAGATATAACTATTAAGGGTCTGTTTTTTTTCCTCCTTGGCCATCAGGCCTCAGTTGACAGTTTACCCTTGCTTATTTGCTGACGTTTTCTTTTTTTTTTACTGTTAACTGTCCTTCTATTGATGGTTCTATTTTAGTCGCCATCGAGCTCATAAGGCGAGCAGCCGGTGCTTCCTGGCTCATTACCCAGAGTCTCCTGATGGAAGTCCATACACGCCACTACCTGGCCTGGGAATATCACCTGGGCCTCTTGAGACGCAGGTGCCTCTCATGTCTTCAAAAATTTCAGTTTATCTTTTCTTCTATTTTTTTGTTAGATGTTTTTTGTTTTTTGCTATGTCCATGGATATCGCTCAGCTCTGTAGGTTGAAAATGTACTATCCGTATTTTTATAACCAAATGCAATTCTATTACAGGATATACTTGTTATTGTTTCAGTACTATGAGATTGCGGTTGTGGTCAATGTTTATCATTCTATCTGCATCTCTTTTGTTTTCTATGTTTTATTATTCTTTAGATTCATTGCCTTTACACAAGCCTATTTGATTGATCCACACACATGCCTTTAAAGATCATGTCGTACAATGTGAAGGGTCTTGGCTCTATTCACAAGCGCTGGATGGCCCTGAAGGAATTCAGGGCTTCAGAAGCAGATGTGGTGATGATCCAAGAGACTCACTTTAGGTCGGAGGGCTCGTTTAAATTTGCCTCAAGGTTCTTTCCCACCTCCTTCCTTGCCTCGGACTCCTCGGGCAAGGCGGGAGTTGCGATTCTGATTAAGAAATCATGCCCTATTAAGGTTAAAAAATCTCATGCAGACCCACACGGCAGATTTCTCTTTTTAGACTGCAAATATATGACCTCCTCTTTCACTCTTGTTAATCTCTATGCCCCTAATACAGGCCAGATCGATTTTCTCAAACTTTTTGACTCCCCTAAGTATTCCTCACAACCTTTTATGGTCATTGGTGGGGATTTTAATTTGGTAATGTCACCCACTAGAGACAGACAAACTCTCCTTAATACACCCTCTAAAAAGAATATATCCCAAGCCAATTCCTTTCGCAAGTGTATAAGGTCTCATTAACTTTCGACTCATGGAGGATCAAACATCCCTTTACTAAACAGTTCACTTTTTACTCCTCAGCTCATAAAATGTGTTCACGCCTTGATCGTTTTTTTATTTCGGGTCCACTCATCTCATATGTGATCGAATCCGACATATCTCCTATTACATGGTCTGATCATGCTCCCATTATGATAGACCTTATGCTCTCCCGAGCTTACAATAAATGTTGTCATTGGTGCTTAAATGATCACCTCCTACAATCTGAAGTCTCACGTACTATCTTAGTAAAGAGTATGGAAGACTATTTCCAATGTAATCTAGGGTTAGTCTCCAATTTTTCTACGTTGTGGGAGGCACACAAGACTGTTTTCCGAGGTGCTTGCATAGCTGAAAGCTCTCTCTTAAAAAAAAGATAGAAATAGACTTATACAGTCCCTTACATCCTCTTTGGTTACTGCGGAGCAAAGGCTATTGTGTGGCCCCACAGTGTCGAAACTACATAAGATCATCTCTCTCAGAGAACAAGTCAAACTAATACAACTTGGCAAGGCAGCTAGGTCTTTATTGTGGACAAAACAAAAATTTTACGAATATTACATTCCTTTGCGACTTTGCAAGAAAGATTTTCTATCCCTCAAAGCCTATTTTATTTTTACCTTCAAGTTAGACATTTCTTTCATTCTCTATCCCCGACTCTCACTCTGGATCGACCCACTCCCTTTGAATACTTGTGTGCTGAGGGTCCCCATCAATTACATTTAATATCATCCATATATCATATCCTGCATGAATCCACAAAAGTGCTTGTTGACTCCCACTTATATATACGCAAATGGAACACGATATTCCTATGCAAATATGGAATAAAATTTGTTTGTCAACCTTTAAATCCTCTAAATGCGTAGCCCAGAGAGAGATGGCGGTTAAGGTCTTAATGTTTTGGTACAAAACTCCAGAGCGCATCCATCACATAAATCCTACCCTCTCACCTCGGTGTTGGAGATGTGGAAAGGAGGCAGGTTCACATTTTCATATTTTCTGGACCTGCCCACTCATACAGGCATTTTGGTTAGAAGTTATTCAAACTATTCAAAGTGTAACAGATATCACACTCCCCTTAGATCCTATTCATTATCTACTTGGGCTCCCCTTCCCAGGTATCTCTAAACCAATTAGACGACTGACCTCCTATGTACTCCTAGCTGCTAAAAGAGCAATGTTGGTAATCCACCACCCCGCCCTCCCATCTACAATTTTTACAACTTGTAGCGGAAATTAGAAGGATGGAATATCTTACAGCTACAGTGCATGATACGGTCTCTCAATTTAATAAAATCTGGGAGCTCTGGGACCAATCCAAATATGGGGATCATGTCAACTAAATATTCTTTTTGTGAATTGAATATGTTATTCTTAGTAGGCCCTTCTCCGTACCTTTTCTGTTGCTATTCAATAGATCCCTTCATTGTGAGATGATGTGTACCTATATACACTCTGTAACCTATGCTGTTGCCCTTGAATACCTGTTTATGTTCTACAAGTGTACTATGCAAAAAGAGAAATTGTATGGATATATGTTTCTAAGCTGTGAACAGTCATGTACCTCTCTAATGCTACTTGTCTCACATTCAGTGATGTACCAATTGTATTTTTGTTGTTTATTGCAATAATAAAAAGAAATAAAAAAACTACAATTACAAAAAAAATAAAAATTTACGAATACTCAAATAAACCCCATAGAATGCTAGTCAACAAATTACACCCACGCCCATTTAATTCATACCCTGATTTCCTCCAACAGGTAGAGGGATCTAGAGCACACTGTCCCCGTGCAATGTCAAATATTTTTGGCAAATTCTGTCATAAACTATACAACTGTCTAACTCCAGAGAACCATTTCAATTTCACTCAGGAGAAATTTGAGAACTTTTTCTCCAACATAAAACTCTCAAAACTACCTTCAGAAGACTTAGATAGTCTGAATATAGATATAACGGCTGAGGAAGTCTTGGCCATAGTTAAGAAACTCCCACTACATAAATCACCCGGTCCCGACAGACTGCCCTATTTCTACTACAAATCCTTCTTTGACGTCCTGTCCCCACATATGCTGACTCTCTATGATTCCCTGCTTAAGGGTATATCTCCACAATTTTCCCACTCCTACATATCTGTCATCCCAAAACCTGGCAAGGACCCCTCTATCCCTGATAATTACAGGCCTATAGCTCTTTTAAATTCAGACTATAAAAAATTTACTAAAATCCTGGCAACCAGACTATCTAGACTTATCCCCAAACTGATTCACAGAGACCAGGTGGGTTTTGTCCCGGGTAGGCATGCGGGGAACAATACCCGTCGTACAATTGACTTAGTAGACCTTTTGGACAGAAATTCTCGGCAGGCATTGATCTTAAGCTGGATGCACAAAAGGCCTTTGATAGATTGAGTTGGCCCTACATGTTCACTGTTTTAAAGATGTATGGTTTTAGGGGTCCTTTTCTAAAAGCTATAGAAGCTCTTTACTCAACAGTTACAGCCCAAGTGCAAATGTCATCCTTTGTGTTGCCTAGCTTCCCCATGACAAATTGAACTCAACAGGGGTGTCCTCTATTACCAATACTTTTTATTTTTTGTCTAGAACCCCTGGCCGATTCCATCCCCACTCACTCGGATATTCGTGGGGTGGTGATGCGGCAGGGGGAATATAAATTGTCACTTTTTTCAGATGACATCTTGCTCACTATAACTAATCCATTGATATCTCTCCCCTCACTACATAAAATACTGGTTTCTTTTGGAGCCATCTCAGGTTATAAGGTTAACACTTCTAAAACCGAAGCCCTACCCATACACATCCCATTACCCTTATAACACAACTCAAGGAATCATATCCTTATAGGTGGTGCAAATCCTCTCTCAAATACCTAGGTTTTCTTCTTACCCGTTCCTACTCTTCTCTCTACTCAGCTAACTTCCCGCCTCTAGTTACAGACATCAACAAATCCCTATCAGCTTGGACAAAATATCCCCGATCTCTGCTGGGCAGGATTAATGTTTTAAAAATGTCCATTCTACCTAGACTATTATATCACTTTGAAACATTACCAATTGCTCTACCCTCCTCTCAATTAAAAGCACTCCAGAGAAGCTTTCTAAAGTTCATATGGGGGGACAGGGCCCATCGCATAGCAAGCTCTGTGGTTTTTGCCCCAAGATCCAGGGGGGGATTGGGAGCTCCGGACATTATTAAATACTACTATGCTTCACATTTGAGGGTTATTGCCTCGTGGTCTTCTTTGTTTGCACCAAATCAGTGGATGGCCATTGAAAAGGGAGTGCTGTACCCGGTTCATCCGAGTTCTCTGTTTTGGGGGACCCCCCAATCCTTAGATCCCACTCTCAAGCGTCAATGTACTGCTCCAATGATTTTCAATGATTTGGCATAAATGACTCAAGGATTACCACCTTGCCTCACCTTGCTCTCCCCTGGTATATATATTGTTCAACCCACTCACACCAGATAGTATGTCCCTAAGTAGGGTTTCCCCATGGCTCAATATCCCCCTTTTCCAACTCCGAGATCTAGTACATCCTATCACGCGAAAACGAAATACCTTTGATACCTTACGTGAGAAATTTGATATTCCCCCTCAACTCTTCCACTTCTATCTGCAGGTTAGACATTTCTTCCACTCCAAATCCCCAACCTTAACTCTTGACAAATTGTCCACGTTTGAATACCTTTGTGCTCAAGGACCCCATCAATTGCATTTAATATCCTCCATTTATCGTATCCTCCATAAGTCGACACCCCTTACTGAGACCACACACCACTATATGAGGAGGTGGTCCAATTTAATAGGTAGACCTATTTCGGTCCAAGTATGGGATAGATTTGGTCCTCTATCTCCAAGTCCTCCAAATATGTAACCCTAAGGGAGACGTCTGTGAAGATCCTCATGTTTTGGTATAAAATCCCTGATGTAATTCATAAATATGATCCCTCAGTCGCCATGTTGTTGGCGTTGCGGGACAGATACAGGCTCATTGTTTCATATTTTTTGACAATGTTCAATGATCCAACCCTTCTGGCATGAGGTTCAGCTCCTAATACAGAAAGTGATGGATGTGTCCCTTCCGCTCGATCCTTTAAACTATTTGGTGGGTCTCCCTTTTTCTGGCATAACCAAAAAAGCCAATAGGCTTCTTTCTTATATTCTATTGGCTACTAAAAGGCTTATCCCTCTGTGCTGGCTATCCAATGCACCTCCTCCTTGGTCCAAATATCTGCATCTAGTGGCTGAAATTCGGAGGATGGAATATCTAACAGCCTCAGTACATGATGCTATCCCCCAATTTCATAAAGTATGGGAACCTTGGGATCGATCGGAATTTGGGACCCCTATGCCAACTACTGCATCTTAAATTATATTGCCACTGTGCTACATGTGCCCATGTTGCATTTCCCCACTCCCATATGTTCATGTAGGTCATTAGATGCCTTACTGAGTCTTCTACCTTATATCATATTTCCTGCATGAAATCTGTGTCTATTCTCCTATATTATTGTTCTCTGGGTCTGAAACTTAAATTACCTACTTATGAGCTGTTTAACCTGTGTTTTTTTTTTTATTTGCTGTGCAGAACTCACGGACTTTGTTTGTCTGTACCTTACACTCCATTGTTTTTGTTCTTCTCTGATATCATTGTATTTTCTATATAATAAGTATTCAATTTACATTATGCAACAATCCTGTATTTGTTTGCTTAAAAAAAAATATAAAAGTTTAATAAAAACACAATTTTGCAAAAAAAAAAATTGGGAAATAATTGGGGATATGGGGATGGGAGAGGATTTAGGGAATGTGGGATTGTAGTTTTGGAATGTTTTTCTGTGCACTCTGTTTTGACATTTTTTGTTAACTATTGAGACAATGCTGTGCAGTACTGGAAAAAAGAAGAGGCTCACAAACTATATAATACCTGATTTGTCACTTGCCAGTTTGTTTGAATTTGAGAGCTTTATGTAAAATTTCATGCTGATTTTAGATCTATTTTGTCTATTACTTTCTAGAGTAAATTCTGATCCATTACTCCTGAGTTAAATATAAGGGGCCACAGCCAAAACAAGTCATTTTTTCAAGTTAAAATGAATCACATTTGAATTCTGCCACTGTCCTTAAGCCAAACTTAATGTAAAATTTAAACAATAAAAAAAATCTGAAATATGTGATACACTTAAGGACATCTCCCAAACATGCAATTTAAAGGATTGGTGTTTTTCCATGTCAACTTAAAGTCACATTAAGAGGTCCCTCTTCCCTGTCAGCATGTTTAATTCTTTTTTCTTTGTTAAATGTCCCTCACAGCTCTGCCTTTTTTTTTTTTCTTCACAATAGCATGCCTATTAGCCTAGTATTAAGATCCCCCTTTCAAAGACTTCAATAGGTTTTGCAGCTATGTTCTACTTTCACAGATTTCAAGCAGGGTTTAATTGATCTCTCTTGAATTGAACCTGGGCAGATTTGCTCATCCCTACCTATTTGCCTTTTTTGACAATAGCTTGCCTATTAGCCTTGAAAATGGCTTTTCGGATGAGGATTCCCCCTACCTCTTCCATAGAGATCTGCAAGGATTACATCTAAGTTCTGATTTCAGGGCTTTCAAGCAGGGGTCATTGAATCTCGCTTGAATTGAACATGGGCAGATTCGCTCATCCCTTCCTATTTGTGCGTAAACTGTCACATATTGCTGTGTAAATATTTGCAATGTCAATGATAGTTTTCCTGCTTGTTATAGTTTCAGTGTTACCATTTAAAAACCTTTATTTTGATATATAGTTTGTAATTGTATATGTTCATGAGCCAGGTATCTTTCTGCATTACCTACACATAATATTTATCTTTATTATGCCAGGCTCATCTCAGTGCAAGTCTCCCAGGCATGGGGGGTTGATTTACTAAAACTTGAGAGTGCAAAATCTGGTGAAGCTCTGCATAGAAACCAGTCAGCATCCAGTTTTTTTTTGTCAAAGCTAATTGAACAAGCTGAAGTTGATTGGCTACCATGCACAGCTGCACCAGATTTGACACTCTCCAGTTTACGTAAATCAACCCCAGGGTGTCATACTGAAATAAATAAACTCTATGCAGTCCCTGATGTGCAGCATGCACATTGCTCCTGGTAATCAGGGATCATGTGCTTTGCTATGGTTTAAGGTCATACAAAGTAGCTCACTTTCAGCATTTACTTATTTGTTGCAAGAATCAAATACTTTTTTTTATTTAAAATAGTTTATTTTTTAACAACACTGGCGTGGTCCCTTTTATTAATGTAAACTTTGAATTTTAATGATAGACGTACTTGGTGAGTAATGAGTAAAACAGGCCATATTTGAGAAGCATACATTACCTTATTACTATTTACTTCTAAAATGCTCTAAGAGCATAGGCGTGCGCAAGGGGTGTGCCAGGTGTGCCTGGGCACACCCTAATCTCAGGGTTGGCAACCTGTCATTGGTGGGCAGGTGACAGGTAAACCACAACCCTTCCTTGCCAACCCTCAGAACCTGGACAGGAGAGGTGGCGTGGGTGGAATTTAGTGGAACCAATCTGTATTTTCCTCCTGCAGCAGCTGAAAGTAGGCTTCTCCTCTCCCTTTTGTCAACATTCAGTTGCCACAGGAGGAAAATATAGGGGATCGGTACTAATATATGCCACCCCCGCTACCCCTCATTTCCCTGTTCCTCTTCCTTCTGTTGCCCGGGTCTCCCATGTGTTCCCTTGCTCTTCCTTCCTCCCATTGTTTAAGGATGGAGAGCAGGGAAGAGGCTGGAAAATATGTCAAATGCATATGGGTTGGAGCTTTGAGGTGCACACCCTAATGCAATAGGCTGCGCACACCTATGTCTAAGAGGCTAATTTATAATAGAGAGCAGATATTGCTATTTACTGGACACTTTAGTAAATAGGTTAAACTGTGACTACATATAAAATGTTATTCGTAAAATGAAGAGAATGCTGTGGAGCTTGCAATATCCCTAACACTGCAGATTATACCCCATGATGTGAAGGGAAATTGATGATGAGATTGATTCCTCTCTTTTTCCAGCTGTATTTTTTCACATTCTATAAAATTCATGGAACTTGACAAGCTTTAGAGTCCTAAAGTAAGAAAAATAGTAACATGAGTGTAAAACCCACAGGTGTGCTTTATAAAAATACCAGAAGTTTTCTGTCTTTGTAAAGCAGCAGTATGGCCACCGTAAAGCCATTCCACTGCTTTATAAATCCATCCCCTAATACCTAATTATGAAATGTTGTAGCCATTAGTTGCAGTATAGTCAAATAAAACCTTCAAGAATAGACATCCAGGCAGCTGAACTGAAACATTTTACTAAGCAATGAAGAACTGCCATCAAAGTCACTGTTCATTTCCAAGTATTTAGGTACTGCTCTTTACATTGTATGATTCCATAAACAGTCAACAACCAATGGTACAGACAACAGACTAGTGAATAATCTTGAATAAGTGAATTTTGATGTACGGTTATTTCCTAATTGCCTTTGAAAAACATGACATCTGTACTATAATTATCCTTAACAGCATTGTTCACAGTAGACGTATGTCATTTTGTATGTAATAATATGTAAGCACATTCACAAAAGAAATTACAACAAGAAAAGTGTGCATCTATAATTAAGGCCAGGCATGTAAAATATTTATATTAATGTTGCTTATTTTATTTTAAACACATATTAAACATACATTTTGGTTTTCATGTTGTTTTAAAAGTATTGATAATATTTGTAATATAAAGTAAGGAATAGACAAAATTATCCCTCTTTTGCTACTGGTATTAGGCATTTTTACATGCCTCTTTCTTTTGATACATTATTATTATTAGACACATTTAACACATTCACAAATTAAAAAATGTTTAACTATAGAAATACAATTTTGCTTCTTTCAGAAATTTCCATTTACAATGCTAATCTAAACAAAAGAAGGGAAAGAAAGGGAAATTCAAGAGGCCTTTATAGTGTAAAATATAGGCTTTTCTTTTTTGCTTCGGAATGCAGGAGTGAGAAGTATTTAGCTAGAATTGTGAAGGTTGCTTGCAAAAAGGATCTGCAAACTAATGTAATGTTTGAGACATGTATAAGACACTAACCAGTGTTTCTTTTGTGGTTGGTGCTGGTCACGTTCTGAGCCCAGGGAGATCTAGAAGCTTGCCTTCCTCAAAGAAGTTTGGTGCTGATTAGATGAAGCTGGGGGAATAGAAGGTCTCTGAAAAGACTGCACAGGCAGTCATGTGCAAATGTAACAAAGGGTACACAATGTCTTTACATAAGAAAAAGCTTTATCAAAGGTAAAACAGATATATGAAACTAGGGTTACATATCTGTTTTAGTATCAATAAAGCCATTTCTGCTATAAAGACCTGAAATCAAGCACTCTTAATTGTCTGCATGTGGACATCTGTGCACAGTCTTTTCAGGGACCTGCTATTCATTTTTAATTTACACGGTGTTTGTGTTCCAGGAAATGCGCATGTAATAATTAGGGATAGGATCTGAGTTCATTGCTACCATGGGTTCACTGCAAATCCCCCCTGTGCCCTGTATCCATGGACATGATTTTTTGTAATTATCTTCCATTTTTTCTTTTCTTTTAATATGTTTGTTAACATTGCTCTGACATTACTAGTGTAATGAATAACGTGAAAAGAGATTGTATATTTTCTTTTATAATTTAATAAAAATACAATTAAAAAAAAAAAAGAACCCTGCAAGTGCTGCAGCTGAATATTAATTATAATGACACTCCCATTATATTCACTTTGCACATGGACAAAGAAACCACTATTTCTTCAGAATAACAAAAAGGTAGCAATCTGCAACAAAGTTTGTCAAAATCCCTCCATTTTACATAGATCACCCAAAGGGGAATGCTGCTCTTAGATGGTGTTTTTCTTGTCTTTCCTTACACCCAGAGGGGAATGTTTTTCCTCAACAAAAGATGATATACTCTTTAACCAGAATGGACCAGATCTTCACCAGGGTTCCACATCACTTACATAATGACTTCCCTCACCCCCCACCCCAAGCCCAATGTCCACTCCCTCCCCCTTTTTTTCTCTGCTTTGGCTCTCCTATTTTGCAGTGTTAATTCTACTAGTGTCTCCAACATTCTGACATTCCTACAATTTCCCATTGTGCCAGACCAGCGTCTCATACTATAAATGCATCTGACTCTTGGCTACTTGTTGTTGTTGTGCATCCATGGGCAGTGGTGTGTGGTCTTCTCAAGAGGAGTCGACTCATGGAGGATACGATAGATATAAGAAATTAAGTGTAATTGGCGTGGGCCCTGAGAACATATGTATTCAAAAGCAGTTGGTTTATCAAGGGTCAGGGTTGGGGATTTAGAGTGAAAGAAGTGTCTTACCTGCATATAGAAATGGAAGAAATGGGAGGGTATATCGAATTTCTCACATAAAGTGTTAAAGGTATGCAATCTCCGCGTGATGGGATGAACCAGGTTTTGGGGCTGAAAGAGAGGTGCGGTAAGCCATGGGAAGACCCTACCCAGGGACAAGCTATCTGGTATGAGTGGGTTAAACAGCACATTAGCAAGAGGAGGACATGGCAAAGCGAGGGAGTCGTTTTTGAGACACTTACGCCAAATGGTTAGGGTAAATGTCATTGGAGCAGTGCACTGACATTTGTATATGGGATCCAGGGAAGGGGGCACACCCCAGACTAAGGAGCATGGGTGAACCGGGTATAGCACTCCCTTTTCAATGGCAGTCCATTGATTTGATGCATGTAAAGAGGACTACGAGGCGATAACCCTCAAGTGTGTGGCGTAATAATATTTAGTAATGTCTGGGGCTCCCAGACCTCCCCTGGATCTCAGGGGAAATACTACCGAACTTGCAATGTGGTGGGCTTTACCGTTCCATATGAATTTAAAAAGATTCCTCTGGAGTGCTTTTAGTTGAGAAGAGGGTAAGGTAACTGGTAATGTTTCAAAGTGGTAAAGCAACCTGGGTAAAATAGACATTTTGAGGACATTGATCCTACCTAACAGGGATAGAGGGTATCTTGTCCAGGTTGATAAAGATTTATTAATGTCTAAAATCAGAGAAGGAATATTTGCAGAGTAAAGGAAGGAGTAGGAGGGGGTAGGTAAGACACCTAAATATTTGAGAGAGGTAGTGCACCACTTATAAGGGTATAAGGGTATGAGTCTTTAAGCTGAGATAGTAGGGGCGGAGGAATATGTATGGGAAGGGCTTTAGTTTTGGAGGTGTTAACTTTATAACCTGAGATGGCACCAAAGGAGGTCAATAATTTATGTAGAGAAGGGAGAGATATCAACGGGTTGGTAATGGTTAGCAAAATGTCGTCTGCAAAGAGTGATAGTTTATATTCCCCCTGTCGCATCACCACCCCACGAATATCCGGATGGGTACGGCCTAAACACAAGATAAAAGGTAAAGGTGATAAAGGACATCTCTGCCGAGTCCTGTTAGTCATGGGGAAACCAGGCGACAGGAGGGACAACGTCTGTACTTGGGCCGAGACAGTTGAGTAAAGGGCCTCTAAAGCTTTTAAGAAAGGGCCATTAAAACCCTATGTTTTTAAGGTGGCAAACATATAAGGCCAACTCAGCCTATCAAAGGCCTTCTGTGCGTCTAAACTTAAGATCAGTGCTGAGCGGGAAGACCTGTCTAGAAGATCTATCATATCTATTGTACGGCGGGTGTTGTCCCCCGCATGTCTGCCCAGCACAA
Organism: Aquarana catesbeiana; assembly: GCF_042186555.1. Taxonomy (NCBI): domain Eukaryota; kingdom Metazoa; phylum Chordata; class Amphibia; order Anura; family Ranidae; genus Aquarana; species Aquarana catesbeiana. Next base: position 248,478,141 of record NC_133325.1, on the reverse strand, counting down.
AGCCCACTTGGTCCCTATGAATCAGTTTGAGGATAAGCTTGGATAATCTGGATGCAAGGATTTTGGTAAATATTTTATAGTCCGAATATAGTAGGGCTATGGGTCTGTAGTTATCGGGGGTTGAGGGGTCCTTACCAGGCTTTGGAATAACTGAGATGAATGAATGAGAGAAATGAGGAAGTGGGGACGTACCTTTAAGCAGGGAGTCATATAGAGTTAACGTGTGGGGAGAGAACATCAAAGAAAGTTTTGTAATAAGAATAAGGAAGACCATCAGGACCAGGTGACTTATGTAATGGAAGATTCTTAACCACAGCCAGGAGTTCCTCAGCTGTTATGGGCATGTTCAAACTATCTAGATCTGTTGCAGACAATGTCGGTAGCTTTATATTAGAAAAGAAAAATTCAAATTTTTCCTGGGTGAAATTAAAATTATTCTCCAGAGTCAAGCAGTTATACAATTTGCTATAGAATTTACCAAAGATCCTGGATATCTCACAGGGACAATATGTTCTAGATCTGTCCGCTTGCTGGAGAAAGTCAGGAAACGAATTAAATGGTCGTGGGCACAGTTTATTTACTAACATCCTATGGGGTTTATTAGAGTAGTCATAAAATTTCTGTTTCGTCCACAGTAAGGACCTAGCTGCTTTATCTAACTTTATTAATTTAATTTGTTGTTTGAGGGAGGTGACTTTACGCATCTTCAGGACTGTGGGTGCACACAACAGCCTACGCTCTGCAGCTATCAGGGCAGATGTCAAGGACTGTATAAGTCCATCTCTAGCTCTCTTTAACCGAGAGCTTTCAGCAATGCAAGCACCATGAAACACGGCCTTGTGTGCCTCCCACAGCGTAGAAAACTTAGACACTGACCCTGTGTTAAGTTGAAAAAATTCTCTCAAACTTTTTACTAGAATAGAATGGGAGACCTCGGACTGTAAGAGATGATCATTTAGGCGCCAATGACAGGATTTGGTATAGGCCTTGGAGAGCATGAGGTCCAAGATAATGGGTGCATGGTCCGACCATGTAATGGGGGATATGTCAGACTCGACCACATAGGGGATAAGTGGGGCTGAGATGAAAAAGTGATCGAAACATGAGTATATCTTATGCACCAGAGAATAGAATGTGAACTGTTTAGCAGAGGGATGTTTTATCCTCCATGAGTCGAAAAACTGACGTCATCTAATACATCTACGGAAGGCAGCGGCTTGGGATGTAATCTTTTTGGATGGTACAGTACTGAGGAGGGTTTGACTATCTCTGGTGGGTAACATAACCAGATTAAAATCCCCACCAATGACCATAAAAGGTTGCGAGCAATATTGGGGGGTGTCAAAAAGTTTGTTAAGGAAATCGATCTGGCCTGTATTAGGGGCATATAGATTGACCAGGGTAAAAAGAGTGGACATATATTCGCAGTCTAAAATAAGGAATCTTCCATTGGGATCAATGTGAGAATTTTTGACTTTAACAGGACATGACTTCCTTATTAATATTGCCACTCCTGCCTTGCTCGTGGAATCAGAGGCAAGGAAGGAGGTGGGAAAAAACTTTGAGGCAAATTTAAATGAGCCTCCTGCTCGGAAATGTGTTTCCTGTATCATTACCACATCAGCGCCAGAAGCACTGAAGTCCTTCAGGGCCATCCAGCGCTTGCTAATGGAACCTAAACCCTTCACATTGTATGACATGATCCTCAAAGCCATGGGTGTGGTCTATTCAGATAGGCTAGTGTGAGGATAGTGAAAGAGAGAAAGTGTATAATATCGGCTACATTAAAATAAACATAGTACTGTTTATGAGTTCTACTAGTAATCGTTATACCTCGGCATCTGGATATGAACATACATATCCTGTGGTGGGACTGCCTTGCACGGTTCTAATGAGGAAGGTGACAGGGTCTGCATCCCTTAAGACCTGATTTCTCTTTCAGAGCATCTCACCAAAAATTTAATTTTCACTGCTGGAGATGTCCAAAATCTGACTTGTATCTTATTGCAGACATTTTGGAAAATCAGTAAGCCAATCACACAAGCAGAAAATTACATAGGTTGCCATATCGCATTGCATTTTACAGAAAATTACTGCACTGCAGACTGAAAATGAAAAATCATTTTTTAAAACATTAATTTACAATATGACTTGTGTAGCAATTGTATATGCTATATTAACTTTTTTATTTGCTATTTTTTTCCACATAATTGGAGTTACCCTTTAAAATCAGAGGGATCATCAGGAAACACAGCTCTAAATTTAGAGTATTCTATGTAGACTTGCCAGAGCATCCACAATGAGTTGAACAGTTTGGTGGTATCTGTGTCTTGGGCTATCATGCGCTCCATGCGAAAAATATCCATTGATGTGGAAAAGGCTTTTACAGGGTGCATTGGGACTTTCCCTGGCTGACATTAGCGAAAACTGGTATAGAAGGCCCATTAATCTCCACAGTAATGACATTATTCTTCTTCTGTGAATGTTAAAACTAACAGCTCGCTGTCCCCTAGTTTTTCTATCACCAATGGCACATGCCAGGGTTGTCCACCCTTGTCCATCTTATACATCCTTACCATGGAAAAATTAGCCATCGAGCATTGTCCAATCCATTTGAAGTCTCCAGCTTGGTCCCTCAGAATATAAATTATGCAGACAACCTTTTACTCTATGTCACTATGCCTATGACCAGTCTTCTTGCTATGTAACATGAGTTTGAACTCAATGGTCCCTTAAGCAATTTCAGGGTGAACATGCACAAGTCTGAACTACTGAATGTGCCAGCAGACCTCTCTCAGCTTTTCACCAGCAAAGGGGCCGAAAACACCCCCCCCCCGGTTTGGTTCACGTCAGAACTCTCAAACATTGCAAAAGTTCGGACCCGAACTGTGAATCCCATTGAAGTCTATGGGACTTGAATTTGAAAAATCTAGTCCCAATTTTGAAGGCGTATATGCAAGTTATTGGCCATAAAAGGGATATGAGGGAACGGGTACTGCCCTGGGGGATATGTACTAATGCAAAAACTTTAAAAAATTTGTTTTTAAACAAGCGGTGATTGTATTGGTGCCTAAAGTTATACGATAAAAATGAAAAAATCCTTTAAATATAGTGCCTGGGGGGTACCCTCAGTCTTCACCTTAAAGTGACACATCTGTACCCTGTAAATAACCTGCTGCAGCAAAACTGACATTTATAAAGAAAACAAGGCATTTCAATTGATTTTCCCTGCAAGTTTCTTTATTTTGTAAACAGCTTGGGCGGCTAGTCTGTATGATAAGGCCACAATTCAGTGCACTCAGAACAAGATTAGAGATTTTTGGATAAATTCTGGTGTTCCTTTGGCAAACTTTAGATGGAAATAACAAATTTTTGCACCACAGTGAGCAAGCCTTATGTGAAGAGGCCAAATTATAGTATACTCGGGCCAAGATTAAGTCTGGTGTCTCTTTTGCAGACTTTGGATAGAAGTAACAGGTGTGGAAAAATTGGTCTTTGGGTATTGGTGGTGCCTTCACACCATAACCCTATAGAGGTACTCTTGATGAAAGCAAGAATTGGCCTTGATGTAAAAAATATAAATGCGATGACCTGGTCAAACAGTTGTTGAAACATTAGTCTTTGGGTGTTGGTGGTGCCTTCACCCCATAACCTTGATGAAAGCAAGAATTGGCCTTGCTGTATAAAAATTAAATTTGATGCCCCTGTCACACAGTTGCGGAAAGATTGGTCTTTGGGTGTTGGTCGTGCCTTCACCCTGTAACCTTCTAGAGGTACTCTTGATGAAAGCAAGAATTGGCCTTGCTGTAAAAAACTGAAATTTGATGTCTCTGTCGCACAGTTGTGGAAAAATTGGTCTTTGGGAGTTAATTGTGCCCATGAAACCTGTACCAAAAAATTACTTCAAGATAAAATCAACAGTCACAAAGCTAGACAGCCTAGACCATCCTGCAGAGATTTGAGATCCCAATAACACTTAATCAGTGACATCGCAATCAGGGGCTTTATAGCTGCTGCTAATCCAGTACTGATTCATTTTGACAAATGTCAACCAGGTCACTTGAGTCTGTGGACAGATGCTCTCTTTTATCTGTCGCAAAACCTCTGGCAGCACTGAATGCCCATTTGGTAAACACGCTGGATGCTGGGCAGCTCAGCAGCTCAGCAGCTCAATTTCATACTGGGCAAGTGTCAGGGTTGGGCTCAGCCCTTCCTTCTCTGAGCTGGCCGCTCAGCTGTCGGCTAATTGCCAGCTCCCAACTCTCTCCACAGTTACTCAGCTATTGATGATATCCTGTTCATCAGTCCTGCATATTTAAGCTGTCCAGTCCAGAGGAGCTATGCCTTCGCCTTGGTCAACATCACAAGAAACTTTCTCCTGCGTTCCTGTTTAAAGACTGGCTTTTCTGACATCCCCTCTGGCTCCAGATCCTCCTTGCTGTCCCTGATCCCTGACTTCTGGCTTGGTTGTCTATCTGTTCCAGTTACTAAACTTTGGCTATGTTTTGACTACTATATAGATAGGGGGCGCTAATGGTTGTTCAAAAAGTATAAAAAATAAATTATTAGAGTGCAACAAATATAAATTGTGCTTAGTGTGTACCTTGTGTACTGAGGAAAAAAGGAACATAGATTTATATTAATATTAACAGTGGGATTGACCCATATTACACAGAAACCAACACAATGGTAACAATACAATAGTGTACTAATGATATTAACAGTGAAAACTGAATTCTAAAATAAAGTGATATCTTCCAAAATGTGCCAGTTCCTTGCTGTTGATAGATATAAAAGTTCCTTCACCAAAAGACAGAAGAAAATACACCTTGTGGAAATGGATATCTGCTTACCAGATACCAATGACCCCTTTAATTAAAAAGAGAGTCACTAGCGCTTCTGCAGGATAGTGCCTGCTCACATGGACGGCTGGATAGCTGGATGGTGATTAGGCATGAACCCCTCTGATCCCAATCGTTCAAGCAAGGGATATATGGGAAACAAACAAAGTCTCCATAGTGTAAAACCTTTTATTAAAATGCTAAGATAACATTAAAAAGCCAAATGGCCGCTTACATTTGTGGGCGCCTACCCGGCACTGGGGCTGCTCATTTGTCAGGGTAAGTTTGGTATCAGAGATCCGTCGCACCACATCGAAAGACGGCGTGCGTTCCACCCGGCATGAGAGACAACCAGATGACCGGACGTAGGTGAAGATCATGTGACCACGTACCGCTCCGACGTACTTTTTGTTTTGACCGTCTTCAGGGAAGCGTACGTTGGTCACTAGGTTACAGGTTTATAAAGGAAAAAAGGGGCGGGTAAAACGGATGTGACAGGAAGAATTCCATTCACATCAATAAAGTTGGTAAATTGAATGGTATTAGATAAAAAAGTGCTCCCCCTGGTGGCTCATAACCAGATGGATTTAATAGTCGTTACAACTGGAAGAGTTATTCACCAGTATAAACTGGCAATACTTCCCTTTGTTAAATACTGTTCCCCCTAGTGGTTAATCCAAATATTGACAGGAATTATCCTTAGTGCGGATAATAATTGAGAATTGAGCAGCTTGGGTTATGTGTATTTATTCAATTTTTTTATTTTTTATTTTTTAGTTTTAGTTTTTCACCACTTAACTCATTCATATTTTCTAAAGTTTTTTATTCACATTTTGTAATTATTGTCACCATTGGCGCGGAGTTAGCTTTTTCTACTATGTTTTAACTACGTTTGTTCTTTTTACTTTTATTATTATTAAACAAGTGTGATTTAACTGTACTTCTGTCTTGGTCTGATTTCATGGTTTCTGATAGCAAGTTCTGGCCAGTGGTCTATTCTCATGATTCTAAAACCAAGTGATTCATCTACTGGAAAGCTCTCCATGTCTGTTTTTTCTCCTATATAATCTTCCACCATATGATGCAGACGCTGCCAATGGGATCTTGAAGCTGACGGCATCACTCCAACATTCCTCCTTTGACCAACAAAAGCCTCAAAACTAGCTCTTGCATGAGACTGTAACCTACCAGAGTCTGGAAAGGCATTACACAAACGCCTCTTTAAGGTGTCCCCAAGATATTTCATCCTGTGCATCCTCTGCAAGGGCAGTATAAGTTCCAAGATTTTCCCCTTGTAACTGTGGTCAAGGAGGGTTGCCAACCAATAATGATCCTTCTCCTTGATGCCACAAATTCTTGGGTCCTTTCGCAGGCTTTGAAAAATAAGGGAGCCCATGCATTGCAAGGTTGCAGAGGCATGAGAAGCGGAGTCCTTGGGGTTGCTAAGGATTACAGTATCTGGAATCTCTTAAAGTCTGACATATGTCTGCTTCATTGACTCCAAAACTGCCAGAATCCACCTCCTCCTCCCTCACCTCTTATGTGTTCTGTGGCATCGCAAGAATGCTGTCTGCAGACAGGCCTTAATTGGAAAGGAAGTCTTCCTCTTCCTCCCGCTGCCCTGCCTCGAGTTCCCTGTCTATAATGCCACACAGAGTATGCTCCAGCAGGAATACAAGAGGGATTGTGTTACTGATGCATGCATTGTCACAACTCAACATCCTTGTCACATCCTCTAATGGTGACATTACAGTACATTCACCCTTTATCAGCAACCATTGGCGTGGGGAAAAAAAGCCAAGCTGCCCTGAGCCTGTCCCTGTCCACATTCACACAGGTATTTGTAGAGGGCCCTCTGCTGCATGTGCAGATTAGTGTTACAGATTATTCTGGCCTAAGATCTTGCAACCCTGGGTATATGTTTAAGGAACGCTGCACCACCAAATTGGGAACATGTGCCAAGCATGGTATATGTGTCAACTTTACCTGTCGAAGGGTGGTGTCAGGAATCAGCAGCAGCTAGGGAGACCAGACATATGTAGCTACACTTGAAAACTGAGACCAAACAATGTATATAGCCTTAACCACTTGCCACCTGCCATATAGCAAAATGACGGCGGCAAAGTGGTTGTGTTATCCTGACCAGACGTCATATGACGTGATCAGGATAACAGAACCAGTGCACGCCCGCGGGGGGTGCACAGCACGGCGATCGGAGGTGCTGTGTGTCAGTCTGACACACCGCAACCCGATCGTGGTATGAAGCCTCTGTAAGAGGCTTCTTAAAACATGATCAGCTGAGTGCGCATGCACAAAGGATCCAAGATGGCCCTTAGAGCCTGATCCTCCACACCCTGCCAGACAAACGGCGCTCCTAGCATGGCTCTGCACACCCCAGGAGGGCAAACAAAGAGGGCACCTGCCGCCCGAACCTCCAGAGACCCCCCTCGGATGAACAACTTGGCTGCACGCCACAACCTGGGCCCGCAATTCGAGGCGTCCACCCTCGTCGGGTGTACCAAGATGGCTGCCGCGGCTGATGCAAGCAAGCAGCCTCATCCTTCCAGCACAGAGGGAGCCCCTGAGTGCAGGCAAGTGCTCACCCCAACTACTCTGACATACACCCCTCTATTGCCTGGGAACTGCCAGCAGGTCTCTACCCCCTCACCCACCTCCACAAAATCACTTATCGGTCACACGGTGGCAGAACAGGCCCTCTCCCCCACAGGACCTAACAAGCCATTATACTCTGACTTCCCCACACCAGGCCTGCACCCACAAGATCATTGCTTCGCCACAGCAGATCTATATGACAAACTTTCTATCCTCCTGGAAAGAGGATTGGCCACAACAGCAGCTAAGATAACAGAGGGCATTAAATCTGACCTATAAAACATAGGATCCAGAATGGAGGCGATGAAAACAAACTAGAATTCACTGCCGCAGTATCTAACCAAAATACTGACATGATTCAAACCCTACAGGACCAACTAGAAACCGCCTTATCATGCATAGACGACATCAACAACAGATCCAGACGGTACAATTTCAGGATCAGGGGACTACCAGAAACCGTGACGGATGTATCTGCAGCAACCCAATACCTGATTAAAACTCTACTGCCTAACATAAATCAACAGTGCCTAGAACTAGACAGGGCTCCCAGAGCCCTCGTTCCCCCTAGGAAAGATGGCTTGCCTAAAGACATAATTGTCAAACCGCAAGGCCATGCAATACAGATTTTTGCAGACCGTGCACCCTCAACCATCCAACGAAGATGCACCCTAAAGCCCCTGCTGAACGCCATGGCCCAGAAAGACATAAAACAAAGTGGGCATTCCCGTTTGAAATAAAATTCACATACAAAAGTCAAAACCACGTCTTTTCCAACTTTGCTGCGGGAGAAAAGCTTCTACTACGCCTGAAAATTACTTCAAAAGACACGGAAATGGATATGTCCTCTGCATCTACAGGCTCAACTAAGAGACCTCCATCTGTCAGCCCTTTGACCCCCCTATGGTCAAAGCTGAAGTCGAGAAGATCAGGGGACAACGGCCCTACCCGAAGGTCTCCACAATTAATCCTGGATCCACCCACTTGCCTAACTGTTTGTCAGTCTCCTGACTAGGGATGAGCTTCGAGTTCGAGTCGAACTCATGTTCAACTCGAACATCGACTGTTCACAAGTTCGCCAAACCGCGAACAATTTGGGGTGTTCGCGACAAATTCGAATGCCGCGGAGCACCCTTTAAAAGTCTATGGGAGAAATCAAAAGTGCTAATTTTAAAGGCTTATATGCAAGTTATTGTCATAAAAAGTGTTTGGGGACCTGGGTCCTGCCCCGGGGACATGGATCAATGCAAAAAAAGTTTTAAAAACGGACGTTTTTTTCAGGAGCATTGATTTTAATAATGCTTAAAGTCAAACAATAAAAATGTAATATCCTTTTAAATTTCGTAGCTGGGGGGTGTCTATAGTATGCCTGTAAAGGGGTGCATGTTTCCCGTGTTTAGAACAGTCTGACAGCAAAATTACATTTCAAAGGAAAAAAGTAATTTAAAACTACTCGCGGTCCGACAATACACATAAAAGTTCATTGATAAAAACGTCATGGGAATTCCCCACAGGGGAACCCCGAACCAAAATTTAAAAAAAAATGACGTGGGGGTCCCCCTAAATTCCATACCAGGCCCTTCAGGTTTGGTATGGATATTAAGGGGAACCCCGGCCAAAATTTAAAAAAAAAAATGACGTGGGGGACCCCCTAAATTCCATACCAGACCCTTCAGGTCTGGTATGGATTTTAAGGGGAACCCCGCGCCAAAATTAAAAAAAAAAAAAACGCGTGGGGTCCCCCCAAAGATCCATACCAGACCCTTATCCGAGCACGCAACATGGCAGGATGCAGGAAAATAGGGGGGACGAGAGAGCGCCCCCCCTCCTGAAGCGTACCAGGCCACATGCCCTCAACATTGGGAGGGTGCTTTGGGGTAGCCCCCCAAAACACCTTGTCCCCATGTTGATGAGGACAAGGACCTCATCCCCACAACCCTGGCCGGTGGTTGTGGGGGTCTGCGGGCGGGGGGCTTATCGAAATCTGGAAGCCCCCTTTAACAAGGGGACTCCCAGATCCCGGCCCCCCTGTGTGAAATGGTAAGGGTTTTGTACCCCTGCCATTTCACTAAAAAACTGTCAAAAATGTTAAAAATGACAAGAGACAGTTTTTGACAATTAATTTATTTAAATGCTTCTTCTATCTTCTTTCTTCTATCTTCCTTCATCTTCTTCTTCTTCTTCTGGTTCTTCTGGCTCTTCTGGTTCTTCCTCTGGTGTTCTCGTCCAGCATCTCCTCCGCGTCATCTTATATCTTCTTCTCCTCGGGCCGCTCCGCACCCATGGCTCTTCTCTTCATCATCTTCTCTTCTTCTCTTCTTCATCTTCTTCTCCGGGCCACTCCGCATCCATGCTGGCATGAAGGGAGGATCCTGCTGTGTGACGCGTCTCCTCTTCTGACAGTTCTTAAATAACAGGGGGGAGGGGCCACCCGGTGGCCCCGCCCCCCTCTGACGCATGGGACATGACGGGACTTCCCTGTGGCATTCCCCGTGACCTCACAGGGAAGTCCCATCAAGTCACCGTGCGTCAGAGGGGGGGCGGGGTCACTGGGTGGCCCCGCCCCCCGTTATTTAAGAACCGTCAGAAGAGGAGACGCGTCACACAGCGGGAGCCTCCCTCCATGCCAGCATGGATGCGGAGCGGCCTGGAGAAGAAGATGAAGAAGAGAAGAAGAGAAGAAGATGAAGAGAAGAGTGGGAGCCTCCCCCCATGCCATGGGTGCGGAGCGGCCCAAGGAGAAGAAGATAGAAGACGCCGCGGAAGAGATGCTGGACGAGAACACCGGAGGAAGAACCAGAAGAGCCAGAAGAAGAAGAAGAAGATGAAGGAAGATAGAATAAAGAAGAAAGAAGAAGCATTTAAATAAAGGAATTGTCAAAAACTGTCTCTTGTCATTTTTAACATTTTTGACAGTTTTTTTGTGAAATGGTAGGGGTACAAAACCCTTACCATTTCACACGGGGGGGCGGGATCTGGGGGTCCCCTTGTTAAAGGGGGCTTCCAGATTCCGATAAGCCCCCCGCCCGCAGACCCCCACAACCACCGGCCAGGGTTGTGGGGATGAGGCCCTTGTCCTCATCAACATGGGGACAAGGTGTTTTGGGGGGCTACCCCAAAGCACCCTCCCAATGTTGAGGGCATGTGGCCTGGTACGGTTCAGGAGGGGGGCGCTCTCTTGTCCCCCCTCTTTTCCTGCATCCTGCCAGGTTGCGTGCTCGGATAAGGGTCTGGTATGGATTTTTGGGGGGACCCCACGTCGTTTTTTTTTTTGGTGCGGGGTTCCCCTTAAAATCCATACCAGACCTGAAGGGTCTGGTATGGAATTTAGGGGACCCCCAAGTCATTTTTTTTTTAAATTTTGGCCGGGGTTCCCCTTAATATCCATACCAGACCTGAAGGGCCTGGTATGGAATTTAGGGGGGCCCCCACGTCATTTTTTTTTTAAATTTTGGTTCGGGGTTCCCCTGTGGGGAATTCCCATGCCGTTTTTATCAATGAACTTTTATGTGTATTGTTGGACAGGCAATGCAATATCCGCGAGTAGTTTTAAATGACTTTTTTCCTTTGAAATGTCATTTTGCTGTCAGACTGTTCTAAACATGGGAAACATGCGCCCCTTTACAGGCATACTATAGACACCTCCCAGCTACGAAATTTAAAGGAATATTACACTTTTATTGTTTGACTTTAAGCATTATTAAAATCACTGCTCCTGAAAAAACGGCCGTTTTTAAAACTTTTTTTTGCATTGATCCATGTCCCCTGGGGCAGGACCCAGGTCCCCAAACACTTTTTATGACAATAACTTGCATATAAGCCTTTAAAATTAGCACTTTTGATTATTCATGTTTGTGTTCCATAGACTTTAACGGTGTTCGCGTGTTCGAACAAACTTTTTTCCTGTTCGCATGTTCTGGTGCGAACCGAACAGGGGGTGTTCGGCTCATCCCTACTCCTGACACCTTACTTAGGCCCCCGAAAACAGCGAGCTTCTAACCCAGTCCCACACTACCGTTGTTTGCTCCTAAGTGTACTATGCGGCATGGTTTTGCCCCTTCCCCCTTTTTTTTTCCCCACCCTTGTCTTGTCTCCCTTTGTACTGGTTCACATTTTATTCCACAGGTTTAAGAACAAACGCATTAGTCACACAAAAACTGTGGAGTTTGCATTTCTCTACTGCATTGAAATTCGAACCTCAGAATATACAGCCTCCCATCCTTTAATGTACCGCCCCCTCTTCAGACATACATCTTCGCCAGCACACTATGGTGTGCTGGTGAAGATGTACGTTTGCTTGATGCTTCCAGGACCCAACTGGTAATCGCTGCAGCACCCACCATTTTATGTGCCATTTTACCAGGAACGTGTGCGATAGGAATATTGAATAGACTGCCCCCTCTTCATCCTCCTCCCCACTCCCACCCCCCACCGCCATTTAACTCCCTTTCCTCAAGGGACCCATGTCTCCTGAAACATCACCGTGGCATTCCAACTTTGATATAGTGGACACCTGGAATAACAAGAAATCCCCCTGGTGTGACAAATGAGGGGTCTAATTGTTCAACGTCAAAGTTCCGTTTGTGTAGTTTTACTTCCCCAATTTGTTCAGGTTCTCAGGTTGAAATGTTTTACCTCAGTATACCCTCCTGATGACTCTACGTGAAAGCATGTACCATAGCTGAATTATATTTTTTTTCTTCTTTGTATCTTGAGCGCCCTGGTCTGGGGCGGTACACATGTGCCTCCGCCTATCCCCTGAAATCAATTCAGCTTCCAGGGGCTAGGACATCCGAGATGTCAAGCTTGGACATTTTCCAATATTTTTTGGACTCATTAGCTCCTGGGGTTTCCTTCTGCCCCTGGGGCATACTATTTTCTTAGGGAGAAGACCTTCTTTTCTTTCTTCTTTCCCACTTCATGCCTATCCCCTTGTCTATCAGGACTAGGGATGGGCTTTATGTTTGGGTCGAACATGAGTTTGACTCGAACATTGGCCGAACACAGAACAATTTGGGGTGTTCACGGCAAATTCGAAAGCTGAGAAACACCCTTTAAAAGTCTATGGGAGAAATCACAAGTGCTAATTTTAAAGGCTTATATGCATGGTATTATCATAAAAAGTGTTTGGGGACCTGGGTCCTGCCCCAGGGGACATGTATCAATGCAAAAAAATTTTAAAAAACGGCTGTTTTTTCGGGAACAGTGATTTTAATAATGCTTAAAGTGAAACAATAAAAGTGTAATATTCCTTTAAATTTCGTACCTGGGGGGTGTCTATAATATGCCTGTAAAGGGGCGCATGTTTCCCGTGTTTAGAACAGTCTGACAAAATTATAAAACCAAACCAAAAATTATAAAAAAAAAGTGTGGGGGTCCCCCTAATTTCCATACCAGGCCCTTCAGGTCTAGTATGGATTTTAAGGGGAACCCCGCACCAAAAAAAAAGGTGTGGGGTCCCCCCAAAAATCCGTACCAGACCCTTATCCGAGCACACAACCTGGCAGGCCGCAGGAAAAGAGGGGGGGCAAGAGAGCACCCCCCCCCCTCAACCGTACCAGGCCACATGCCCTCAACATTGGGAGGGTGCTTTGGGGTAGCCCCCCAAAGCACCTTGTCCCCATGTTGATGGGGAGAAGGGCCTCATCCCCACAACCCTTGCCTGGTGGTTGTGGGGGTCTGCGGGCGGGGGCTTATCGGAATCTGGAAGCCCCCTTTAACAAGGGGACTCCCAGATCCCGTCCCCCCATGTGAATTGGTAATGGGGTACAGATGTACCCCTACCATTTCACAAAAAAAGTGTTAAAAAGGTTAAAAAACACAAGAGACGGTTTTTGACAAGTCCTTTATTAATTTCTTCTTCTTCCATCATCTTTCTTCTGGACTTTCTTCGGTGTTCTTCTTCTTCTTCTCCATATTCTTCTTCCTCCACTCTTTTCATCCCGCATCTTCCTCCGGCTTCTTCTCCGCTCCGTCCACACGATCCACCTCAGTGGGAGTCTTCCACTGGGTGACACTTCGGTTCTTAGGATACTTCTTATATAACGGAGGGCGGGGCCACCCGGTGACCCTGCCCTCCTCTGACGCACAGGGACTTCACGGGGACTTCCCTCTAGCTTTCCCCGTGTTGTCAGAGGGGGGCGGGGTCACACGTTTACATAACCAGGTGAGGCACGCAGTGCAATGTGGGGTGCTCAGTGGGTGAACATCCTGCTGAGCGCCCTGCATATTTGGGTATACAACGAATGGGCGAACAGGCGATGTGGCCAAGTGGGGCCCCCTGAAAAGCCCTTACGGAGAATCAACCACGGTAAGGCGTAATAAATTGTAAACTTTATTGTTGTATCAAAAATGTGTTAAAATTCCAGTAAATGCAACATAATACATGTGAGGATTATTACCCTATCAAAACCCATCAATAAAAAACATACATACAAAACAGTAAAAAAATGACAACGTTGTCACAACAAGGCGCCAGACCTAGGGGCCCCACACATGCACTTCTATATATACATCCAGCTAATAGGACACAACCGAGTAGTACTGCTATGTAACAATTAGATTAATATTGCATTAAAATTGGATGCTTAGAATTAGGACTCAATCTCTGAAGAGGTATAAGCTAAATGTCAGTTGAGGACTATTATGCCCTGTACACACGGTCGGACATTGATCGGACATTCCGACAACAAAATCCATGGATTTTTTCTGACGGATGTTGGCTCAAACTTGTCTTGCATACACACGGTCACACAAAGTTGTCGGAAAATCCGATCGTTCTGAACGCGGTGACTTAAAACACGTACATCGGGACTATAAATGGGGCAATAGCCAAAAGCTTTCGTCTCTTAATTTATTCTGAGCATGCGTGGCACTTTGTGCATCGGATTTGTGTACACACGATCGGAATTTCCAACAACAGATTTTGTTGTCAGAAAATTTTATAGCAAGCTCTCAAACTTTGTGTGTCGGTTTCCGATGGAAAATGTGTGATGGAGCCCACACACGGTCGGAATTTCTGACAACAAGGTCCTATCACACATTTTCCATCTGAAAATCCGACCGTGTGTACAGGGCATTAGCGTAGTGATAGGTCCAAATGTAAGCTACATGAAGTATATAGATTAACGACTGTAGACCATTTCCAGAGCACAACCAATGCAGATATTCAAACACAGTTGCTGTGAAAGTCTATAGAAACAGTAGTGGGGTGTGGGTGCTTGGTTAACCTTGTTTGAACACAAGACCTGCATAAATTACCCTCCATTTACTCCCAGAGTAGCTGATGCTGCAAGGACATACACAAGATAAAGACTTGCCCCACCTGTTCATTGTATTTGCGGTAACAGAGTGGAGAATGGGGAGTGCGGTAAATATGAAATTACAGCTCCAGAGGCTCTCACACCTTTCTACCGACCAGTGCCGTGATCTCAGTTGCCTCTGTAAGCTTTCACAATGCTTTCTTCCTCCCGCAGTGATAACAATACAGACATGGAAAACAAATTGCAGTGTCCTGCTGTGTAAAGCAATGAGTGGTTTATCTGCTGAGTTTGGAAGTTGTTTGTTCAGCTGTTTGAAATGTTCAGCTACGGTGGCTCCAAGGTCTCAAAAGGGTCCTAGCACAGCAGACTAGTTCAGGTCAGTCCAGTGATGGCAGAAAGTGCAGAGATGTAATGCACATGAAGCTGGATCGCATGGTGCAGCGTGGGGATGGTCTAACGTCCCCTACGTCAATGCATTTTGTGTACCTTACCATACATTTTTTCAAGACACGTTTGCTAGACACAAACCATTCACCCAACTCTACTTTTCACATTGAATTGCATGCACTTGAATATAATTACAGCGCAAATTAGGTGTCTTCAAAAGAACATTAACAAGGGCAAACAAATCTCCCCCTGGGACGTTAAAGTTAAACACAATTCTAGTATGTAAAAAATCTATGTACAAAATTCTATCTCTAGGTGGACTTCAAAATGCAAGGAGAACAAAAAGATCCTCTTTAGCTGAAGCCTACAGTGTGAAAATTCCAACCACATCTGAGATCCCCTTAGTGTGGCAGAGATTTTATCCCCAAATGTAAAATTGGTGTTGGCCCTCTGGACCGCCGGCGCACAACGCCCACTTCCGGCTGTTTCCATGAATGTGAGTTAATAAGCTTCATACTGATCCACAATGTAAGTGTGCCTTTTAGGTATATATACAGTATCTCACAAGTAAGTACACTTCCTCACATTTTTGTAAATATTTTATTATATCTTTTCATGTGACAACACTGAAGAAATGACACTTTGCTACAATGTAAAGTAGTGAGTGTACAGCTTGTATAACAGTGTAAATTTTCTGTCCCTTCAAAATAACTCAACACACAGCCATTAATGTCTAAAACTCTGGCAACAAAGTGTGTACACCCCTAAGTGAAAATGTTCAAATTGGGCCCAAAATGTCAATTTTTTGTGTGGCCACCATTATTTTCCAGCACTGACTTAACCCTCTTGGGCATGGAGTTCACCAGAGCTCCCCAGGTTGCCACTGGAGTCCTCTTCCACTCCTCCATAATGACATCACAGAGCTGGTGGATGTTAGAGACCTTGCACTCCACCACCTTCCATTTGGGGTCATTATCATTTTGGAATACTGCCCTGTGGGCCAGTCTCCAAAGGGAGGGGATCATGCTCTGCTTCAGTATGTCACAGTACATGTTGGCATTTATGGTTTTCTCAATGAACTGTAGCTCCCCAGTTCCGACAGCACTCATGCGGTCCCAGACCATGACACTACCACCACCATGCTTGATTGTAGGCAAGACACACTTGTCTTTGTACTTCTCACCTGGTTGCCTCCACACACACTTGACACCATCTGAACCAAATAAGTTTATCTTGGTCTCATCAGACCACAGGACATGGTTCCAGTAAATCCACATCCTTAGTCTGCTTGTCTTCAGCAAACTGTTTGCGGGCCTTCTTGTGCATCATCTTTAGAAGAGGCTTCCTTCTGGGACAACAGCCATGCAGACCATTTTGATGCAGTGTGCAGTGTATGGTCTGAGCACTGACAGGCTGACCCCCCACCCCTTCAACCTCTGCAGCAATGCTGGCAGCACTCATATGTCTATTCCTCAAAGACAACCTCTGGATATGACACTGAGCACATGCACTCAACTTCTTTGGTCGACCACAGTGAGGCCTGTTCTGAGTGGAACCTGTCCTGTTAAACGGCTGCAGCTCAGTTTCAGGGTCTTGGCAATCTTTTTATAGCCTAGGCCATCTTTATGTAGAGCAACAGTTCTTTTTTTCAGATCCTCAGAAAGTTCTCTGCCATGAGGTGCCATGTTGAACTTCCAGTGACCAGTATGAGAGAGTGGGAGTGATAATGCCTAATTTAACACACCTGCTCCCCATTCACACCTGAGACCTTAACACACCTGCTCCCCATGCTCACCTGAGACCTTGTAACACTAACAAGTTGCATGGCTAATTGGGCCCAATTTCGACATTTTTACTTAGGGGTGTACTCACTTTTGTTACTAGAGGTTTAGACATTAATGGCTGTGTGTTCAGTTATTTTGAATGGACAGAAAATGTACACTGTTATACACGCTGTACACTCACTACTTTACATTGTAGCAAAGTGTAATTTCTTTGGTGTTATCACATGAAAAGATTTTTAAAAATATTTACAAAAATGTGAGGGGTGTACTCACTTTTGTGAGATATTGTATAATATATATACTTACTTTATGTACTTTACAGATGCTCTCTATGTTTCTCTGAATTACACCCCTGAAGAAAGAAAAAGTCTGAAATGCATTGGGTGTTCCTCTGCTCACTGGGCTCATTTAGATGCCCTTTTAATAAGTGAGAGGATATGGATTAACCTTAAAGTGGATGTAGACCCGAATTTTTTTTTATCATACTGTAGAGTATAAGATTTCCTATAATTTGAGCCCAGTCTTACCACACAGAGTTAATCCATCTCTGAGCAATCCTCTTTTATTGTTCAGTGAGAAAAATCTTGACAAACTGAGAAAAACTTTGTCAAATACTCCCCCTTGCTGTGAGTGACAGGTGATTTGCATCTCGTGCACTAGCCTAAGACACAGGCATTATTTTTTAATTCCCTCCCCCACTCCTTTCTTCAGCAGCTCTGCAAGAATTGGCTGTTCTACACCTCAGCATGATTTGGCATGCTGAAGTCATGTGGTTACTTTCCTGTCTTTTCACTGGATATTAGAGATCATAGTAGAAGTTCAGCAGAAGTTCAGTGTAAGAAATACACAGGAGAAAATGCATATTGACAAGGGGAGTGTAGAGGTGGGCGGGGAGTCTACTGACATCATGACTCCACCCACTGAGCTCCAGACAACAGACCCACCCACAGAATCTGCAGTTTTTCGGGTCTAATAACAGACAGAGGGGAGACATTTGACAGGTAAAGATACATGGAGGAGGCATGTATATCCTTATAGGTAACCCCTATGGCAGTGGTTTAGAAATGATGACATTGGGTTTACATTCACTTTAATATCATATGCATGATTTACTAAGATATGTACTACTGCTAACTAGGGATGAGCTTCGAGTTCGAGTCGAACTCATGTTTTTGGGGGGACCCCACGCCGTTTTTTTTTTTTTTTGGCGCGGGGTTCCCCTTAAAATCCATACCAGACCTGAAGGGTCTGGTATGGAATTTAGGGGGAACCCCACGTCATTTTTTTTTTTTTATTTTGGCCGGGGTTCCCCTTAATATCCATACCAGACCTGAAGGGCCTAGTATGGAATTTAGGGGGACCCCCACGTCATTTTTTTTTTTTAATTTTGGTTCGGGGTTCCCCTTTGGGGAATTCCCATGCCGTTTTTATCAATGAACTTCTTTGTGTATTGTCGGCAATGCAATAGCCGCGGGTAGTTTTAAATGAGTTTTTTCCTTCAAAATGTCATTTTGCTGTCAGACTGTTCTAAACACAGGAAACATGCGCCCCTTTACAGGCACACTATAGACACCCCCCAGGTACGAAATTTAAAGGGATATTACACTTTTATTGTTTGACTTTAAGCATTATTAAAATCACTGCTCCTGAAAAAACGGCCGTTTTTAAAACTTTTTTTTGCATTGATCCATGTCCCCTGGGGCAGGACCCAGGTCCCCAAACACTTTTTATGACAATAACTTGCATATAAGCCTTGAAAATTAGCACTTTTGATTATTCATGTTCGTGTCCCATAGACTTTAACGGTGTTCGCATGTTCGAACTCAGAGACTGAGAGCTTCGAGTTCGAGTCGAACTCATGTTCGACTCGAACATTGGCTGTTCGCAAGTTCGCCGAACAGTGAACAATTTGCGGTGTTCGCGGCAAATTCGAATGCCGCGGAACACCCTTTAAAAGTCTATGGGAGAAATCAAAAGTGCTAATTTTAAAGGCTTATATGCAAGTTATTGTCATAAAAAGTGTTTGAGGACCTGGGTCCTGCCCCAGGGGACATGGAACAATGCAAAAAAAAGTTTTAAAAATGGCCGTTTTTTCAGGAGCAGTGATTTTAATAATGCTTAAAGTCAAACAATAAAAGTGTAATATCCCTTTAAATTTCATAGCTGGGTGGTGTCTATAGTATGCCTGTAAAGGGGCGCATGTTTCCCGTGTTTAGAACAGTCTGACAGCAAAATGACATTTCAAAGGAAAAAAGTAATTTAAAACTACTCGCGGCTATTGCATTGCTGGTCCGACAATACACATAGAAGTTCATTGATAAAAAACGGCATGGGAATTCCCCACAGGGGAACCCCGAACCAAAATTTAAAAAAAAAATGACGTGGGGGTCCCCCTAAATTCCATACCAGGCCCTTCAGGTCTGGTATGGATATTAAGGGGAACCCCGGCCAAAATTTAAAAAAAAAAATGACATGGGGTCCCCCTAAATTCCATACCAGACCCTTCAGTTCTGGTATGGATTTTAAGGGGAACCCCAGCCAAAATTTAAAAAAAAATGACATGGGGGCCCCCCTAAATTCCATACCAGACCCGAAGGGTCTGGTATGGATTTTAAGGGGAACCCCGCGCCAAAATTAAAAAAAAAAAATGGCGTGGGGTCCCCCCAAAAATCCATACCAGACCCTTATCCGAGTACGCAACCTGGCAGGCCGCAGGAAAAGAGGGGGGGATGAGAGAGCGCCCCCCCGAACCATACCAGGCCACATGCCCTTAACATTGGGAGGGTGCTTTGGGGTAGCCCCCCAAAACACCTTGTCCCCATGTCGATGAGGACAAGGGCCTCATCCCCACAACCCTGGCCGGTGGTTGTGGGGGTCTGCGGGCGGGGGGCTTATTGGAATCTGGAAGCCCCCTTTAACAAGGGGACCCCCAGATCCCGCCCCCCGTGTGAAATGGTAAGGGACCCCTACCATTTCACTAAAAAACTGGCAAGAATGTTAAAAATTACAAGAGACAGTTTTGTACAATTCCTTTATTTAAATGCTTCTTCTTTCTTCTTTCTTCTATCTTCCTTCATCTTCTTCTTCTTCTTCTGGTTCTTCTGGCTCTTCTGGTTCTTCCTCCGGCATTCTCGTCCGGCATCTCCTCCGCGGCGTCTTCTATCTTCTCCTCGGGCCGCTCCACACCCATGGCATGGGGGGAGGCTCCCGCTCTTCTCTTCATCTTCTTCTCTTCTTCATCTTCTTCTTCATCTTCTTCTCTTCTTCTCCGGGCCGCTCCGCATCCATGCTGGCATGGAGGGAGGCTTCCGCTGTGTGATGGCATCTCCTCTTCTGACGGTTCTTAAATAATGGGGGGTGGGGCCACCTGGTGACCCCGCTCCCCTCTGACGCACGGGACATGACGGGACTTCCCTGTGGCATTCCCCGTGATGTCACAGGGAAGTCCCGTCAAGTCACCATGCGTCAGAGGGGGGCGGGGTCACCGGGTGACCCCGCCCCCTTTATTTAAGAACCGTCAGAAGAGGAGACACCGTCACACAGCGGAAGCCTCCCTCCATGCCAGCATGGGTGCGGAGCGGCCCGGAGAAGAAAATGAAGAAGAGAAGAAGAGAAGAAGATGAAGAAGAGAAGAAGATGAAGAAGAAGATTAAGAAGAGAAGAAGATGAAGAGAAGAGCGGGAGCCTCCCCCCATGCCATGGGTGTGGAGCGGCCCCAGGAGAAGAAGATAGAAGATGCCACGGAGGAGATGCTGGACGAGAACGCCGATCAATAAAAGTCAATCAATAAAAGTGTAATATCCCTTTAAATTTCGTACCTGGGGGGTGTCTATAGTGTGCCTGTAAAGGCGCGCATGTTTCCTGTGTTTAGAACAGTCTGACAGCAAAATGACATTTTGAAGGAAAAAACTCATTTAAAACTACCCGCGGCTATTGCATTGCCGACAATACACATAGAAGTTCATTGATAAAAACGGCATGGGAATTCCCCAAAGGGGAACCCCGAACCAAAATTAAAAAAAAAAAATGACGTGGGGGTCCCCCTAAATTCCATACCAGGCCCTTCAGGTCTGGTATGGATATTAAGGGGAACCCCGGCCAAAATTTAAAAAAAAAAATGACGTGGGGTTCCCCCTAAATTCCATACCAGACCCTTCAGGTCTGGTATGGATTTTAAGGGGAACCCCGCGCCTAAAAAAAAAAAAAAAAAACGGCGTGGGGTCCCCCCAAAAATCCATACCAGACCCTTATCCGAGCACGCAACCTGGCAGGCCGCAGGAAAAGAGGGGGGGACAAGAGTGCGGCCCCCCCTCCCTCCTGAACCGTACCAGGCCACATGCCCTCAACATTGGGAGGGTGCTTTGGGGTAGCCCCCCAAAACACCTTGTCCCCATGTTGATGAGGACAAGGGCCTCATCCCCACAACCCTGGCCGGTGGTTGTGGGGGTCTGCGGGCGGGGGGCTTATCGGAATCTGGAAGCCCCCTTTAACAAGGTGACCCCCAGATCCCGGCCCCCCCCCTGTGTGAAATGGTAAGGGGGTACATAAGTACCCCTACCATTTCACGAAAAAAGTGTCAAAAATGTTAAAAATGACAAGAGACAGTTTTTGACAATTCCTTTATTTAAATGCTTCTTCTTTCTTCTATCTTCCTTCATCTTCTGGTTCTTCTGGCTCTTCTGGTTCTTCTGGTTCTTCCTCCGGCGTTCTCGTCCAGCATCTCCTCCGCGGCGTCTTCTGTCTTCTTCTCCTCGGGCCGCTCCGCACCCATGGCATGGGGGGGAGGCTCCCGCTCTTCTCTTCTTCTCTTCTTCTTTTCTTCTTTTCTTCTTTTCTTCTCTTCTTCTCTTCTTCTTCATTTTCTTCTCCGGGCCGCTCCGCAATCCATGATGGCATGGAGGGAGGCTCCCGCTGTGTGACGGCGCTCCTCGTCTGACAGTTCTTAAATAACGGGGGGGCGGGGCCACCCGGTGACCCCGCCCCCCTCTGACGCACGGTGACTTGACGGGACTTCCCTGTGGCATTCCCCGTGACGTCACAGGGAAGTCCCGTCAAGTCACCGTGCGTCAGAGGGGGGCGGGGTCACCGGGTGGCCCCGCCCCCTTTATTTAAGAACCGTCAGAAGAGGAGACACCGTCACACAGCGGAAGCCTCCCTCCATGCCAGCATGGGTGCGGAGCGGCCCGGAGAAGAAAATGAAGAAGAGAAGAAGAGAAGAAGATGAAGAAGAGAAGAAGATGAAGAAGAAGATTAAGAAGAGAAGAAGATGAAGAGAAGAGCGGGAGCCTCCCCCCATGCCATGGGTGTGGAGCGGCCCCAGGAGAAGAAGATAGAAGATGCCACGGAGGAGATGCTGGACGAGAACGCCGGAGGAAGAACCAGAAGAGCCAGAAGAACCAGAAGAAGAAGAAGAAGAAGATGAAGGAAGATAGAAGAAAGAAGAAAGAAGAAGCATTTAAATAAAGGAATTGTCAAAAACTGTCTCTTGTCATTTTTAACATTTTTGACAGTTTTTTAGTGAAATGGTAGGGGTACTTTTGTACCCCCTTATCATTTCACATGGGGGGGCCGGGATCTGGGGGTCCCCTTGTTAAAGGGGGCTTCCAGATTCTGATAAGCCCCCCGCCCGCAGACCCCCACAACCACCAGCCAGGGTTGTGGGGATGAGGCCCTTGTCCTCATCAACATGGGGACAAGGTGTTTTGGGGGGTTACCACAAAGCACCCTCCCAATGTTGAGGGCATGTGGCCTGGTACGGTTCAGGAGGGGGGGGCGCTCTCTCGTCCCCCCCTCTTTTCCTGCGGCCTGCCAGGTTGCGTGCTCGGATAAGGGTCTGGAATGGATTTTTGGGGGGACCCCACGCCGTTTTTTTTTATTTTGGCGCGGGGTTCCCCTTAAAATCCATAGCAGACCTGAAGGGTGGATGGAGAGCAGAAACCGAGTCAGACCTCTTCTTAAATTGGCATTTGCTGTGAGAAGCAAAGAAGCCTCTGGCAAGCTTGCATGATGGACAGTATGTCTGTGTATTCCAGTCCCCTAGGAAGTAAATTGCTTCCGGAATTTGCTGGTGATCTTCCTACCCAGACATTCTGGCCTCTACATCTCTCAATAGCATATTGCCGCCAGATCCTCCCTGGAGCTGAAAATACGCAATTGCTGTCCTGCTGCTCAACCGCAAGATGACTGGTCACCCTTGATTCTGTGTAGCAAGGTCAAAGTGATAAAAAAAGCTGCCTGACCTTCCGGCGCTTTCGAGACTACCTTCCTTGGCTAGCAAACTTCGCTTGCTTTGACCGACAGACCCTCGCAGTGCACCTTCTAGGCTGTCTTGCCGATATGATTCAACACATTGATCCAGTCAGATGGTTCATGACATCCTCAAAGTCTTTCCATCACCGTGGACCGCTAAACATACTGCGTGACACTGACCATAGCTGCGCCGGATCCCGTTTCCTCTGTTGTAGTTGAAACTAACAACGGTGCCCATGTACCCAAGATATCATCGGTATGAATGACAACATTACAGCCAGGAGGCTGAGACACCTAGAAGTCTTCCGGGAAGTCGAGGAATCTGATCTCAGAATTCTCCTTATGACTGTCACCATCCTTTTCTGATGGAAGCAAAACAGAGGAACCAGTAGCGACCCAACAGTCACTTTAACTGTTAGAAAACAAAAGTTGGCATTTTTTTTTTGTAGAAAGGAATGACGCCCAGGTAGTGGCGAATCTGGGGACCCTGCTCTCCAAGAGGAACTTACATGGCACTGAAACCTCTGTGAATATTCTTAGAGATATTCATAGGCTAAAAGGTAGGCTGATAAAGTGGAGATGTGTCCAACCAATTAATAAATTTACTTACTTTGGAATAAAAAGAAAAGAAAACATTTTCGGGTTGTGAGGCTAAGAATCCTGATGATCTAGCGAAAGCCTCCAGCCATCTGCTGCAAGCGAATGCTTCTCTCCAACCCCCGCAACCTACAAATAGGGATGAGCTTCGAGTTCGAGTCAAACTCATGTTCGACTCGAACATTGGCTGTTTGCAAGTTCGCCGAACAGCGAACAATTTGGGGTGTTCGCGGCAAATTCGAATGCCGCGGAACACCCTTTAAAAGTCTATGGGAGAAATCAAAAGTGCTAATTTTAAAGGCTTATATGCAAGTTATTGTCATAAAAAGTGTTTGGGGACCTGGGTCCTGCCCCAGGGGACATGGATCAATGCAAAAAAAGTTTTAAAAACTGCCGTTTTTCAGGAGCAGTGATTTTAATAATGCTTAAAGTCAAACAATAAAAGTGTAATATCCCTTTAAATTTCGTAGCTGGGGGGTGTCTATAGTATGCCTGTAAAGGGGCGCATGTTTCCCGTGTTTAGAACAGTCTGACAGCAAAATGACATTTCAAAGGAAAAAAGTCATTTAAAACTACTCGCGGCTATTGCATTGCCGGTCTGACAATACACATAGAAGTTCATTGATAAAAATGGCATGGGAATTCCCCACAGGGGAACCCCGAACCAAAATTTAAAAAAAAATGTGGGGTCCCCCTAAATTCCATACCAGGCCCTTCAGGTCTGGTATGGATATTAAGGGGAACCCCGGCCAAAATTAAAAATAAAAAAATGACGTGGGGGTCCCCTTAAATTCCATACCAGACCCTTCAGGTCTGGTAAGGATTTTAAGGGGAACCCCGCGCCAAAATAAAAAAAAACACCGTGGGGTCCCCCCAAAGATCCATACCAGACCCTTATCCGAGTATGCAACCTGGCAGGCCACAGGAAAAGAGGGGGGGACGAGAGAGCGCCCCCCCTCCTGAACCGTACCATGCCCTCAACATTGGGAGGGTGCTTTGGGGTAGCCCCCCAAAACACCTTGTCCCCATGTTGATGAGGACAAGGGCCTCATCCCCACAACCCTGGCCAGTGGTTGTTGGGGTCTGCGGGGGCAAGGGGCTTATCGGAATCTGGAAGCCCCCTTTAACAAGGGGACCCCCAGATCTCGGCCCCCCCTGTGTGAAATGGTAAGGGGGTACAAAAGTAATATAAGTGGGGGTATGGCGCTCCCTTGTGAGGGGTATAATTGAATAAAGTATATGTGATAAAATAAGTGCTGAAAAAAAATTAAATGAATTAGTATATCGTATGTGAAGGGTGAAGGGTGCAATAACTCGTAATGGATTACCCTAAAACATTATTAGGAGGTGTGAACCAAATAACATGTGATGAAAAACCCTTATATATTTTGCATACACATGTATAACAAATGTAAGGTAGTGGCAAAAAGTGACCACTAGGTGTTGCTGCTATATCCACTATGCAGCTAATGTGATGATACAGCGTGTTATAAAAGTAAATAACAAATCCAATCAAATCCAAAAAATAAATAAAACGAAAAATATATGAAATAAAAGAAAAAACCAAATCACAAAAAGTTTGTTCAAAGGTGGTACGTCCCAAATTGTAAAAAAGTTCCAAGAGCTTTAGTGACTGTAGTGCCCACAAAGGTGAATATCCGTGACTTCTGTGCTCCCCTTTTAGCTCCCCACTCACCAGCTCCCAGTACCCCTGCAGGGGTGATAGACACTTTAAGATCCCAATGCCGTCCTCCTGGTCGGTGTCCCGTGGTTGCTAAGAAATTATATCCTCTCTCCCAGGAGTTCCAGGTTACCGCTTCATACCACGTCCAAGAAGGGGATCACCAGAGAAATCCTCATAAGAAAAGATGCCACCTCATAGTGTAGTATGGTTAAAATCTTTAATAAAATAATACTTCCCAAAAAATAAAAAATAAAATCCACACAGCACTACACTATGGGTGAAGCCGAAAGCCAGGAAGTACTTTCCCGCAGCGTGCGGTCCGGCTGCGTTCCAGGCTCTCTCGCTCCGTACCCGGAAATGACGTAAGTGCGTAGCCCCGCCTTACGCGTTTCGTCATCGACGTTGTCAAAGGCGGCGCCATCTTACTACACCTCACAGGTTATAAGGTAAGCGGACATGCTGGGTCCTCCCTTCTCCCGTCAATATAGGGACTTTGATTGGATATTCAGTCCTAGAGCTCACCCTCCCGGTACATCCCCATTGGGAGAACCCAATTCAGATCCCCATATCCATAGGCCAGAATGAAAGTAATTATCACGGACCCGTGCATCTCCGCTAACCCTTACATAGATTGGCAGACATATTTCACGCAGAATAATACTAACATCAAACATCTGTTGATATATATTACAGGTTAAATTCATTTAAAATCCAGGTAGGTATATCATATAGGCAAAAATCCTCAGTGGTGAGTTACGGTACTGCATGTTCACCATCTTACAAACCCAGTACCTATCTTGTAAAGGTGAAATAAAATAGAGCGTAAAACTGAGTCCATTCAGGTCTATTTTTATATAAAGGTAAAAGAAAGTTTTAAGTGTTCATTATTATCCTTTGTGGATGCCAGCCTCAGATCTCCAAGCATCAGAAGGAAAAAAAATTTTTTTGTTTCACGTTTGAGATTTAAATACACATACAGGTTGCTGTTTCTGAGACCATCCAAGCCACTCAAAAAATATATAGATAGAAAATATAAATAAAAATAAAAGAGATGGCTTGCATCCCTATGTTAGGCCGATGTGTTCCTAGGTACAGATATTACATAGGCATTTATAACTGCAGAGCACTAATTCACATGGTTAATATCCCACATACAGAGGCCTCCCCGTGGCGTATTATGGTAATACACTCTCCCACGCAAACCCAGATACTACTTAGTAAGCATTCTCCAATGTGGTATCAGCACCCCAAGGGGGCCCTGCATTACATTCTGGGGTGCTCGAAAATCCTGGGATTTAAAGTACATAATATCATCCCGGGGATATAGGTTGCATTCAGGATATGAAGAATATAAGAGGGAGCAGCATGAAGGACATTATTAGAAAAATGAACAGTATAGAGGACATGGTTGAAAAAGTTTATACATATATATGGAAGCAATATCCATGTGCATAAAAATTGCACATAGTCCCACATATCTGGGTATAGATATCCCCGCCTACCTCCATATATGCACATTTTGCCTAATTAATTCTGTAAGTTGATGGTGCTAGGGGTATTAACTGTGTTCAACCCTATACAGCAACCCCATTTTGATCATGTCTATGATTTTCCCGCTGCTATCCCCTATTTCACTATTTATCTGCTAGGCCATGTGCACAAGGGCAGTGGGTTAGTTAACTAGTAACATAGTGTTTTATTACACTCTACCCCCTTTATTGGGCAAATAACAGACAAGAAACAAGGAACATACACCAGGGAGGACATAGGGAGGTTTCATTTAGAAATTGCTACTGTGAATTAGTTTAAGGGTTAGCTATAAAACAGTTGAGGTCTATATCCAAATTCAAGCCTCTAGGGGCAATAGACCCCAACCGATATATCCACCCTGTCTCATTCCTAGAGACCAATGTTTCTTTATTACCCCCTCTCCAGTGGTTTTTCACCTGGTCAATACCGTAAAAGATAAGGCCACTTGGATCTTTTTGATGAAATTCAGCAAAATGCCGTGATAGATGGTGCTTCGGGAACCCTTTTTTGATATTTTTAATATGTTCCCGTATTCTGACATAGAGGGGGCGGGTGATTCTTCCCACGTACTGTAAATGGCAGGGGCATTCAATGATATAGGTAACATGGGTGCTATGACAGGTTATCAGCTCCTTAATCTGATATTCTTTATGGTCTACAGTTGACCTAAACTTTTCCTTCTTTCTCGGTTGGGGTTTACTAACTCTACAGGGTAAACATCTGCGGCATCTGTAAAACCCTTTCATATTAGGTATGATATGGGTTTGCTTGGGGGGATCAATGACATTATGTACGAGATGGTTACGGAGAGTAGGTGCTTTCCTATATACAAACTTCGGTTTAGTGGGGAGGATTTTAGCTAGTACACGATCCTCTTTCAGAATGGGCCAGTATTTCTTAATGATCCGTTCCACATCCTTATATTGGTTGTTAAACCCTGTAATAAAGGTTATCTCCGTCTGATCATTTCTGGCCCTACTTTTCTTCTTAAGTAGTTGGTTTCTGTCCATGTTCTTGATCTCCTGTTTCAGCTTATCCAGGTTTTCCTGTGGGTATCCTTTCTCTTGGAACCGCTGAATAAGAACATCTGCCTGGACATCAAAGTCTTCCAGTGTGTTACAATTTCTCCGTATCCTTAGTAGTTGGCCTTTTGGAATGTTGGATTTCCACTTCGGATGGTGGCAGCTTGAAGTAGGTATGTATCCGTTCCGATCTGTACTTTTAAAAAAAGTGCGGGTATTGAGGGAATCCCCTGCTTTGAAGATTTCCAAGTCTAGATAGTCAATTGCCTGCAGGTTCCACTTGCCCGTGAACGTGATCCCATACCTATTCATGTTCAGCTCTTCAAGAAATTTCTCAAAACTATCCATTGTGCCATCCCATAAGATGATTAAATCATCAATATATCTACGGTACATTTTAATTTGGGGGATATTTTTGTTATAGATGTATTCCTCCTCCCACATGTTCATGAACAAGTTTGCAACACTAGGTGCATATCGTGCCCCCATTGCAACACCTTTAGTTTGTACAAAATATTCCTTGTTGTACCAGAAGTAGTTGCATTCCATTGCCATTTTAAGGCCTTCCCGAATGTAATTGATCTGCCCCTGTCTCATTGCTGTGTTCTCATATAGAGCCTTTTCTACTGCAAGCAGGCCATCTTTTTGTTCAATGCTTGTGTACAATGAGTTGACGTCTATTGTTGCCAGTACCCAGTTTTCTGTACCTTTTATATCTTGGAGTTCTTCGATGAGCTGTAAACTGTCACGCAGGTATGATTTCCCTTGCTGTACCAGAGGTTTCAAGTATTTATCTAGGTATTCCCCTAATCTTGAGAAGATCGAGTTTATGCCACTAATGATGGGCCTTCCAGGTGGTTTATGCAATCTTTTGTGGATCTTCGGTGTGTAATATATCACAGGGGTCTTTGTAGAGTTAGAGAATAAATATTCAGCTTCTTTAGCATTCAATATCCCCATAGCCCTTCCTTTAGTGATATACTTCTTTAGTTTTTCCTCATATTTTTTCTTTGGATTCGTTCTAAGTTTCTTATACGTGTTTTCCACATTTAGTAGATTGCCCATCTCTTCTTGATAATCTTTTTTGTCCAAGATAACCAATCCTCCTCCTTTATCGGCCGGCCGTATAACTACCTCATGTCCTTTCCCTAAATCTTTGATGGTCTTCCAGATATTTTTTCTCTTTCTTTCCTTCCTTTTCAGATTTCTCAAATCTTCTTCTACCATTTTCTTGAAGGCAGTCAGGCATTGACTACCTGGCGTTTTAGGATTGAAGGTAAAGTTATTCCTGAGATTAGTTTGAATATATTCTGGGTTATCCTTAATGCTAATGTCTGTATTCATAACAAAGTGTTTTTTCAAATTGAGTTTCCTCATGAACTTTTGAAGATCAATATAGGCCTCAAACTTATCCAAGGCCTTATCTGGTGCAAATTTTAGGCCCAAATCAAGCACCTGTAGTTCTTCAGCTGTAAATGTTACATTGCTTAAGTTATAAATGCCCTTTCCTAGTACACTCTTCTTCTTTTTCTTTCTGCCTCCTCTGCATCCTCTTATCTGCCTCTTCTTACCGGGTTTCTTCGCATCTCCTCTGTATTCCTTCTCTGGCCACACTCCTGCCCGTAATTGGGGTTCCTCCTCTCTCCATATCCTCGATTTATGGTTGGGGTTCGTTCTTCTCCAGTTCCCCATTGGTCTTCTCTCTGCATATTGCCTCTGTTCACATTCGTTCCCCTCCATCCATAGACCCTGTAAGGAGGACGGGTCTTCCATCTTCCCGGAGGTCTGTTTCTCTGTCCTCCATGAAAATCCCTCTCCTCCCTCGAGTCGCTTCTGTAGGAGGGATGAGAGTCATATTGGTTTCTCAGAGGTGAGAATCTGTTATGTGTAGGTACATCATACCTCACATTACTTGGTGTCCTGTATTCATGGGGTCTTTGATAACTTGCCCTTCTATGATTAGATCTATCTGGAGCCCTATTGAGAGGTCTTGATCTCTCACGATTCCTACCATTGGAATACTCTGGGGATAGGAATTGGGAATTATCAACCATCAATTCCGCTATCCGGCCTCCAGTAGTTTCGTCTGGGCTCTCATCCATGCTGATGTCATCCATCTCATCATTATGATCTCTCATCATTGATTGCCACTTATATACTTTCTCGTTCCTATAGTCAAGGACATCCCTCTTAAATTTCTTTTGTTTTTTTGCTTGGATCTCCCCATCATATTTTTTAATGATTTCCTGGAGTTCCTTTTCTTTGTCCTTATATTCCCTTTGAGTAGAAAAGGGTGCTAACATGTTTTTAATCTCTGTAATATTTGCTTCTATGCCCCTTAGTTTAAATTGTCTTCTCTTGACAATATTTCGAAGCAACTCTCCCTCACATTTGTTAAAGAAGGAGTACCAGTTACCCATAAGATCTCCATCATCAATATTATCATTCGGGTGTAAATCCCACCTCAATCTTCTAGGGGTCATTTTTTCCATAGCTGCAGATATCTTTGGGTAAATGACTAGTAGAAATATAGACTTAGGGGGCGTGTTTAGTCAGGAACAAGTCACCAACACGCAGGATATGCATAGCCTCATGAGGCAGCTCAGACATGCTATGGAGAAGCAGCTGAGAGTGTGGTGGGACATTGCCACCTTAGATATGTATATCACTGAAAAAATGACCCCTAGAAGATTGAGGTGGGATTTACACCCGAATGATAATATTGATGATGGAGATCTTATGGGTGACTGGTACTCTTTCTTTAACAAATGTGAGGGAGAGTTGCTTCGAAATATTGTCAAGAGAAGACAATTTAAACTAAGGGGCATAGAAGCAAATATTACAGAGATTAAAAACATGTTAGCACCCTTTTCTACTCAAAGGGAATATAAGGACAAAGAAAAGGAACTCCAGGAAATCATTAAAAAATATGATGGGGAGATCCAAGCAAAAAAACAAAAGAAATTTAAGAGGGATGTCCTTGACTATAGGAATGAGAAAGTATATAAGTGGCAATCAATGATGAGAGATCATAATGATGAGATGGATGACATCAGGATGGATGAGAGCCCAGACGAAACTACTGGAGGCCGGATAGCGGAATTGATGGTTGATAATTCCCAATTCCTATCCCCAGAGTATTCCAATGGTAGGAATCGTGAGAGATCAAGACCTCTCAATAGGGCTCCAGATAGATCTAATCATAGAAGGGCAAGTTATCAAAGACCCCATGAATACAGGACACCAAGTAATGTGAGGTATGATGTACCTACACATAACAGATTCTCACCTCTGAGAAACCAATATGACTCTCATCCCTCCTACAGAAGCGACTCGAGGGAGGAGAGGGATTTTCATGGAGGACAGAGAAACAGACCTCCGGGAAGATGGAAGACCCGTCCTCCTTACAGGGTCTATGGATGGAGGGGAACGAATGTGAACAGAGGCAA
The DNA here is from genome assembly GCF_042186555.1 of Aquarana catesbeiana. NCBI lineage: Eukaryota > Metazoa > Chordata > Amphibia > Anura > Ranidae > Aquarana > Aquarana catesbeiana. The sequence goes on along the minus strand of NC_133325.1, from coordinate 248,446,723 downwards.
TATGCAGAGAGAAGACCAATGGGGAACTGGAGAAGAACGAACCCCAACCATAAATCGAGGATATGGAGAGAGGAGGAACCCCAATTACGGGCAGGAGTGTGGCCAGAGAAGGAATACAGAGGAGATGCGAAGAAACCCGGTAAGAAGAGGCAGACAAGAGGATGCAGAGGAGGCAGTAAGAAAAAGAAGAAGAGTGTACTAGGAAAGGGCATTTATAACTTAAGCAATGTAACATTTACAGCTGAAGAACTACAGGTGCTTGATTTGGGCCTAAAATTTGCATCAGATAAGGTCTTGGATAAGTTTGAGGCCTATATTGATCTTCAAAAGTTCATGAGGAAACTCAATTTGAAAAAACACTTTGTTATGAATACAGACATTGGCATTAAGGATAACCCAGAATATATTCAAACTAATCTCAGGAATAACTCTACCTTCAATCCTAAAACGCCAGGTAGTCAGTGCCTGACTGCCTTCAAGAAAATGGTAGAAGAAGATTTGAGAAATCTGAAAAGGAAGGAAAGAAAGAGAAAAAATATCTGGAAGACCATCAAAGATTTAGGGAAACGACATGAGGTAGTTATACGGCAGGCCGATAAAGGAGGAGGATTGGTTATCTTGGACAAAAAGATTATCAAGAAGAGATGGGCAATCTACTAAATGTGGAAAACACGTATAAGAAACTTAGAACGAATCCAAAGAAAAAATATGAGGAAAAACTAAAGAAGTATATCACTAAAGGAAGGGCTATGGGGATATTGAATGCTTAAGAAGCTGAATATTTATTCTCTAACTCTACAAAGACCCCTGTGATATATTACACATCGAAGATCCACAAAAGATTGCATAAACCACCTGGAAGGCCCATCATTAGTGGCATAAACTCGATCTTCTCAAGATTAGGGGAATACCTAGATAAATACTTGAAACCTCTGGTACAGCAAGGGAAATCATACCTGCGTGACAGTTTACAGCTCATCGAAGAACTCCAAGATATAAAAGGTACAGAAAACTGGGTACTGGCAACAATAGACGTCAACTCATTGTACACAAGCATTGAACAAAAATATGGCCTGCTTGCAGTAGAAAAGGCTCTATATGAGAACACAGCAATGAGACAGGGGCAGATCAATTACATTCGGGAAGGCCTTAAAATGGCAATGGAATGCAACTACTTCTGGTACAACAAGGAATATTTTGTACAAACTAAAGGTGTTGCAATGGGGGCACGATATGCACCTAGTGTTGCAAACTTGTTCATGAACATGTGGGAGGAGGAATACATCTATAACAAAAATATCCCCCAAATTAAAATGTACCGTAGATATATTGATGATTTAATCATCTTATAGGATGGCACAACGGATAGTTTTGAGAAATTTCTTGAAGAGCTGAACATGAATAGGTATGGGATCACGTTCACGGGCAAGTGGAACCTGCAGGCAATTGACTATCTAGACTTGGAAATCTTCAAAGCAGGGGATTCCCTCAATACCCGCACTTTTTTTAAAAGTACAGATCAGAACGGATACATACCTACTTCAAGCTGCCACCATCCGAAGTGGAAATCCAACATTCCAAAAGGCCAACTACTAAGGATACGGAGAAATTGTAACACACTGGAAGACTTTGATGTCCAGGCAGATGTTCTTATTCAGCGGTTCCAAGAGAAAGGATACCCACAGGAAAACCTGGATAAGCTGAAACAGGAGATCAAGAACATGGACAGAAACCAACTACTTAAGAAGAAAAGTAGGGCCAGAAATGATCAGACGGAGATAACCTTTATTACAGGGTTTAACAACCAATATAAGGATGTGGAACGGATCATTAAGAAATACTGGCCCATTCTGAAAGAGGATCGTGTACTAGCTAAAATCCTCCCCACTAAACCGAAGTTTGTATATAGGAAAGCACCTACTCTCCGTAACCATCTTGTACATAATGTCATTGATCCCCCCAAGCAAACCCATATCATACCTAATATGAAAGGGTTTTACAGATGCCGCAGATGTTTACCCTGTAGAGTTAGTAAACGTCAACCGAGAAAGAAGGAAAAGTTTAGGTCAACTGTAGACCATAAAGAATATCAGATTAAGGAGCTGATAACCTGTCATAGCACCCATGTTACCTATATCATTGAATGCCCCTGCCATTTACAGTACGTGGGAAGAACCACCCGCCCCCTCTATGTCATAATACGGGAACATATTATAAATATCAAAAATGGGTTCCCGAAGCACCATCTATCACGGCATTTTGCTCAAATTCATCAAAAAGATCCAAGTGGCCTTATCTTTTACGGTATTGACCAGGTGAAAAACCACTGGAGAGGGGGTAATAAAGAAACATTGGTCTCTAGGAATGAGACAGGGTGGATATATCGGTTGGGGTCTATTGCCCCTAGAGGCTTGAATTTGGATATAGACCTCAACTGTTTTATAGCTAACCCTTAAACTAATTCACAGTAGCAATTTCTAAATGAAACCTCCCTATGTCCTCCCTGGTGTATGTTCCTTGTTTCTTGTCTGTTATTTGCCCAATAAAGGGGGTAGAGTGTAATAAAACACTATGTTACTAGTTAACTAACCCACTGCCCTTGTACACATGGCCTAGCAGATAAATGGTGAAATAGGGGATAGCAGCGGGAAAATCATAGACATGATCAAAATGGGGTTGCTGTATAGGGTTGAACACAGTTAATACCCCTAGCACCATCAACTTACAGAATTAATTAGGCAAAATGTGCATATATGGAGGTAGGCGGGGATATCTATACCCAGATATGTGGGACTATGTGCAATTTTTATGCACATGGATATTGCTTCCATATATATGTATAAACTTTTTCAACCATGTCCTCTATACTGTTCATTTTTCTAATAATGTCCTTCATGCTGCTCCCTCTTATATTCTTCATATCCTGAATGCAACCTATATCCCCGGGATGATATTATGTACTTTAAATCCCAGGATTTTCGAGCACCCCAGAATGTAATGCAGGGCCCCCTTGGGGTGCTGATACCACATTGGAGAATGCTTACTAAGTAGTATCTGGGTTTGCGTGGGAGAGTGTATTACCATAATACGCCACGGGGAGGCCTCTGTATGTGGGATATTAACCATGTGAATTAGTGCTCTGCAGTTATAAATGCCTATGTAATATCTGTACCTAGGAACACATCGGCCTAACATAAGGATGCAAGCCATCTCTTTTATTTTTATTTATATTTTCTATCTATATATTTTTTGAGTGGCTTGGATGGTCTCAGAAACAGCAACCTGTATGTGTATTTAAATCTCAAACGTGAAACAAAAACATTTTTTTCCTTCTGATGCTTGGAGATCTGAGGCTGGCATCCACAAAGGATAATAATGAACACTTAAAACTTTCTTTTACCTTTATATAAAAATAGACCTGAATGGACTCAGTTTTACGCTCTATTTTATTTCACCTTTACAAGATAGGTACTGGGTTTGTAAGATGGTGAACATGCAGTACCGTAACTCACCACTGAGGATTTTTGCCTATATGATATACTTACCTGGATTTTAAATGAATTTAACCTGTAATATATATCAACAGATGTTTGATGTTAGTATTATTCTGCGTGAAATATGTCTGCCAATCTATGTAAGGGTTAGCGGAGATGCACGGGTCCGTGATAATTACTTTCATTCTGGCCTATGGATATGGGGATCTGAATTGGGTTCTCCCAATGGGGATGTACCGGGAGGGTGAGCTCTAGGACTGAATATCCAATCAAAGTCCCTATATTGACGGGAGAAGGGAGGACCCAGCATGTCCGCTTACCTTATAACCTGTGAGGTGTAGTAAGATGGCGCCGCCTTTGACAACATCGATGAAGAAACGCGTAAGGCGGGGCTACGCACTTACGTCATTTCCGGGTACGGAGCGAGAGAGCCTGGAACGCAGCCGGAATGCACGCTGCGGGAAAGTACTTCCTGGCTTTCGGCTTCACCCATAGTGTAGTGCTGTGTGGATTTTCTTTTTTGGGAAGTATTATTTTATTAAAGATTTTAACCATACTACACTATGAGGTGGCATCTTTTCTTATGAGGATTTCTCTGGTGATCCCCTTCTTGGACGTGGTATGAAGCGGTAACCTGGAACTCCTGGGAGAGAGGATATAATTTCTTAGCAACCACGGGACACCGACCAAGAGGACGGCATTGGGATCTTAAAGTGTCTATCACCCCTGCAGGGGTACTGGGAGCTGGTGAGTGGGGAGCCAAAAGGGGAGCACAGAAGTCACGGATATTCACCTTTGTGGGCACTACAGTCACTAAAGCTCTTGGAACTTTTTTACAATTTGGGACGTACCACCTTTGAACAAACTTTTTGTGATTTGGTTTTTTCTTTTATTTCATATATTTTTCGTTTTATTTATTTTTTGGATTTGATTGGATTTGTTATTTACTTTTATAACACGCTGTATCATCACATTAGCTGCATAGTGGATATAGCAGCAACACCTAGTGGTCACTCTTTGCCACTACCTTACATTTGTTATACATGTGTATGCAATATATATAAGGGTTTTTCATCACATGTTATTTGGTTCACACCTCCTAATAATGTTTTAGGGTAATCCATTACGAGTTATTGCACCCTTCACCCTTAGCGTATGTCACATACGATATACTAATTCATTTAATTTTTTTTCAGCACTTATTTTATCACATATACTTTATTCAATTATACCCCTCACAAGGGAGCACCATACCCCCACTTATATTTCTTTATACATGTTAGTCCTCTTTGAGGGCTTAACTAGGGGAGGCAGCATACCTTAGATTCTCTTTTTTGGCTATTTCCTCCCTCTTTTTCCCTGTTCCATTCCTCTCTCACCTTTGGGGTACATACCCCCTGCATCTTCTGTACTCCTCCTTCTTCTTCCCTCCCCCCCCTTTTCTCTCTCCCCTGTCATCTGTCCTAAGAGCAGAGATTTTGTGGCTTTGATACAAGGGGGTACAAAAGTACCCCTACCATTTCACTAAAAAACTGTCAAAAATGTTAAAAATGACAAGAGACAGTTTTTGACAATTCCTTTATTTAAATGCTTCTTCTTTCTTCTTTCTTCTATCTTCCTTCATCTTCTTCTTCTTCTTCTGGTTCTTCTGGCTCTTCTGGTTCTTCCTCCGGCATTCTCGTCCGGCATCTCCTCCGCGGCGTCTTCTATCTTCTCCTCGGGCCGCTCCACACCCATGGCATGGGGGGAGGCTCCCACTCTTCTCTTCATCTTTTTCTCTTCTTCATTTTCTTCTTCATCTTCTTCTTTTCTTCTCTTCTTCATTTTCTTCTCCGGGCCGCTCCGCACCTATGCTGGCATGGAGGGAGGCTCCCGCTGTGTGACGCGTCTCCTCTTCTGACGGTTCTTAAATAAAGGGGGGCGGGGCCACCCGGTGACCCCGCCCCCTCTGACGCACGGTGACTTGACGGGACTTCCCTGTGACATCACGGGGAATGCCACAGGGAAGTGCCGTCATGTCCCGTGCGTCAGAGGGCCGGGATCTGGGGGCTCTTTCATCTTCACCATGAGGAGGACAGAATGCAATGGAGCCAGCTAAGCCTGTACTGCATGTTCTTAGGAACTCCTAACCCTCTAGTGCAGCATCATTGCGTTGACAATATTACACTATTGGTCCACATATATCTCTTTTCGGTATCATTTGATGTTTATTGTGGCTCCGGGTGATCCTTCCCCTATCTGCTGAGTGATCGATCTGCACCTCATACAAGTCCTATATCGTAACCTGGCATCCTGTTGGTGTTGTTACCTGCATAGTCTAACTTGATATCTGGTAAGGAGGCTCTCTGTATGGTGACGGCCCCATTTGTATTGTTTTGCTCACTGGATGGTTTCCCTGCCTTTATTATCTATATGTGTTCTTTTTGCCTATCTGGTAAGGAGATCTCTTGTTCGGTGATATGGCACCCTATTTTCATCCTTTTCACTGGGTGTTTAATTTTAATTAATATTTTTTATATTTTAAAAGAATTTTATTTTATCTAAATGTATTTCTTCACCTTGGCTGTTCACATAGCAAAGAGCACTATTTTTATTTTATTTTATTTTTCACCTTGACGGTATCACGCCATGTATATTTTTGTTTTTTACATTTGAAAATTTGGCACTCTCGTTTACCCATGCTGAGGTTTACACTTCACAAGGTCCGACTATCAACCCATGCTGGGGTATTAGCCAACTGTCTTTTTTGGGCACACCGTCTGAATACAATTTGCTGTGGGAGAATTTTAATTTCCTGATTCAAAGATCCATCACCCAGGCTGGGGATAAGGCCAGTTGCAAGTTTGGCTTGCCATCTGGTAAGCCTTGATTTCACATGGTGTTTCATATATTTTGATTTTTAAAAAATCGATGTGAGCAGGGTTTACATTTATTTGGGACTTTTCTATATAACTCATATATGTGATTCACTTTGGACTTTATTTAGCGCGATTTTTTCTTATATTTAGTTTTGTGTTTTCACATTAATTGCAGCTTGGTTGGGGAGCTTGGTCCACCCCTCTTTTTGGTACTGGACTAGCGCAGTTTTTTCCTTTTTTGTTTTTGGGGGCTACCCCAAAGCACCCTCCCAATGTTGAGGGCATGTGGCCTGGTACGGTTCAGGAGGGGGGGCGCTCTCTCGTCCCTCCCTCTTTTCCTGCAGCCTGCCAGGTTGCGTGCTCGGATAAGGGTCTGGTATTTATATTTGGGGGGACCCCACGCCGTTTTTTTTTTTTTATTTTGGAGCAGGGTTCCCCTTAAAATCCATACCAGACCTGAAGGGCCTGGTATGGAATTTAGGGGGACCCCCAAGTCATTTTTTTTTTAAATTTTGGTTCGGGGTTCCCCTGTGGGGAATTCCCATGCCGTTTTTATCAATGAACTTTTATGTGTATTGTTGGACCGGCAATGCAATAGCCGCAAGTAGTTTTAAATGACTTTTTTCCTTTGAAATGTCATTTTGCTGTCAGACTGGCACCAGGTTGAGACTATTGCGGCTTCCGCAGTGAAATTGGCCAGGTCCCAAGATATCACCCCTAAGGATTTCCTCTCCAACCATATCCTGGGAGTAGAAACCCAAAGTACCCATCACCAAGGTAAGGGCCTCTGTTGAGTGGCAGGCCCTTCCCAGCCGCCACCCTATTGGACAACAGCCGGTCCCACTGTAGGCATGGATTTCAGCGATGCTATATCCGCCTTGAATTAAACCAGTTTCCTAATGGAAAAGTGATTGCAAAGGGTTTTGCAATCATTGAAAGGGTAAATATGACTTTGTCTTTTAACCCATGTAATGGTCTGCATGACTGCCTGGATGCACAGTTCTCCAAAGAAAAACTGACTAAGTGGCTCCAGATCTTCCTCTGGTGCAAGGGAACTAAAATCATTTGCAGGCTGCGCCCCCTCCTCAGGAGTACTGAGAGGATGAGTGATCCATGAGGCAAATTGTTCTACTAGTGGCTAGACCTGCAACAAGGGGGCTGACTAGCTAGAGTAATTACAGTGGGTTTAAAACAGAAGTTTTGTGCCACCTTATAAGTAATAAGGACATTCGGTATTAGCTGTCAGCTGCAAACTTCAACCAGGCCGACTTCACTCACCAGCCTCCTGGGCATAGGCACTGCGCCACAGATCCTGCAGGACTCTTTTTGGGGTGCTGGGTCTGAGAAAGAAGAGCTAAGACGTTTTCCTTGGAACCTCTCTCCTGAGTGGGAGCGGCATCCGAGCTATGCTTTTCTGAAGAATGTCCACCTTTCTATGGCCACTGGCTCTGTTTGAGAGCGTAGGCGCGCTGAGCTGAAGCAAATCAAAGCAATCCGCATGAGAGGGCACTCTTTTCCTGAAAACTTACCGACACGGTGGTCCCCACACTAAGTGTTGGTGGTCTTTTGTATGGGTGGTGACTGATACTCGAACCATGGAGAAATGGGATGACCAGCTGAGAGACGGACAGCCGCAGAAAGACAGAGAAGAGGAAAAATAGACTTCACTTCTCCCTCTAATAATGTATATCTAAATATATACATCTACACACTCTCTCCTTTCCCTTTTTTTTTTTTTTTAAACAATATGCATGCATATATAAATACATGCACATACCGCTCCATATAACACCCCCCACACACATACATGCCAACCAACATAAGAACACACACATATATACACAAACATATACATACTACAGAGGGTAAGCCTGGGGCAGGGTTAAGAAGGGGTTAATCGAAGAGGGCAGATATTTCCCCTTCAGACCTGATAATTGTCAGCTGGGTTGAAAGTCTCAGAGAGGAGCTGTTTGAGTAGGAGAGAGACAGCAGCATGCTGTGTGTGAAAATGTCCATTGCTGGATGGTGTGCTGGGTGAGTTTAACCACATAAAGACTGTAGCTCTGATTGGAGCCATGAACTATTACTATAACTATTACTATAAGCCTGTGTGCTGCTGAACTGTGAGCTGTACCTGTGTGCACAACCTTAAGACAAGACAAGTCTGTCTTATCTTATGTTTAATTTGCCATTTTGGGGGGCGTGGCTTGGCGCATGGAGCTGTAGGACGCACATCGCGGCAGCTCTTGGTCCTTCCGATCTCCACGGGGTTCTATCTCCTCCACCATCACCCACTTAGCTACCAAAAACGCCCTAATGGGTAAAGGAAAGCCCAGGGACCACTCGAAGCCCACCGGTGACTGGACACAAGGCGATCTCCGTCCCCGACCCGATCCACACATGCAGATGCCGAACAGGTACTTTCCAGAGGTCCCTGACGGATCTGGAGCCCCCACTTTATAACCCACACAGCCCCTAAAGCCTCTCACAGACCTCCCTATGCTCCGGAGATGGGTGGGATATGGAGTCACAGATGAGATCCATGCATGCTTACCTCCGCTCTCTGCCCACTAAAACTGACTTTGAGCACTATGTTTCCCGCATGGAAGGGACATATAGGAAGGAGATCGCTGAGCTTAAGAGAGATTTGGGGACTAGAATGGAGGATGTGGAGAACACTACTGATGGCATGTGCAACACATTACAGTCCCATGAGGAGATCCTTAATTCCCATACTAATATAATACAGCAGCTCATGTACCACCAGGATGACATTGAAAACCGTAGCAGACGGAACAATATTAGAATTCGTGGCATACCGGAAACCATAGAACATAAAGATCTATCTGGAGCAGTTACTGCCATTTTCAATCAAATTCTACAACAGCCTAAAGATACCCCTATTGAGCTAGACAGAGTGCACAGGACCTCTGGCCCGAGAAGTCCTGATTCCTCCTTCATTCGTGACATGCTTTGCAGGGTGCATTTTTACAAAGTCAAAGAGGAGATTATGAAAGCGGCCAGCACACAGGACTCCATTCGGCTGAATGAAAAGCCAGTTATGCTGATCCCTGACCTTTAACGCCAAACCCTGGCCATGCGCGTGCACTCAAACCGCTTACATCCGTCCTTCAGGAGAAGCAGATTAAATACCAATGGAGGTTCCCTTTTCAGTTACGGGTTCACCATGAAGGCAAAACAGCCCTTTTCTGCACCCTAGGAGACCTGCTGCGATTTCTGAGCACGCTGGAGTTACCCCAGATATCATTACCAGATTGGCCCCTTCCTTCTGCTACCCCGGGACTTCCATTCTGCACACAATGGCAGAAAGCTAGCAAGAATAAGCGACCCAGAGGCTCCCCTCAGAAGTCTCCAGATGACTGACTTTCCTTTTGTCTCTATTAATGGCAAATCTTTACCCTGCCACAGTGACTGTTTTTTTCTTTTTGTTTTGGTACAGGCTGTCCACCCCTAGACCACAGTTTGTAGTAATGGTCACCCTAGTCTACCTGCTTATTCTCTACACCAATAGTGTTGCAGACCCAGCACCCTTTTTATTTTTAATTTTTCTTTTATATATTTTTTTTTTGGTTCCCTTTTATCACACCAGTAAACTGTTGCAGGATGATCTTCTTGTTTTTTTTTTTTTATTTTTGGGACAATGTTGGGGTGGTTGGGTCCTGCAGTCATAGCTCTCCCCCCTCCCTGTTGGGACTCGTTCCTGGCTATGGGTTAAGTTCTAATAGAGTCTCATAGGCCTGCCCCCACGCTTGTTGATAAGTTTGGGAGGGGGTGAGGGGGTATGCTTTATATGTTGATTTATTGCTTATTTGTTCCTATTCAGTTACATCACTGTAGCACTTTGATGGTTAACTATCGTTTCTAACAGTTATTGTTTCCCCGTGGACCCCCGGACCGGGAGGCACTCTAGGTGCTCACCACATTTCCCCCCTTAGGACCTGTAGTGCCTGACTGCGCACTATACTGATATTAGCTTACCCACATATTACAGAAATGTTCTTATATTTGTATGATCACTTAATGCTGCCACCTAGTGGCTTGTTCTCTTATTTCCTTTTTTCTTTTACTTTTTTCATTTCTCTCTATCTCACTTTTCCCGCTCTCCCTCCCCCCTCTATTTACTTGCTTTCTTTATTCTCCTCTACTTGGGCTGGGCGGACCTCGGTGCTGACATTAAAACTGCCTCATGCTACTTCTCTCCACCCTTACAATGTCTCCACTTGATCATTTAACCTTATCATCCTATAATCAAAAGGGTTGGAAGCCAGATCCCCAGTCCGGCGACCAAAAACAGGAGCATATAGGACTATTCCGGTACAGTAATAATGGGTAATAATATGAAGCATATAGCGATAACAATAAAATTATGATAGTTTTTATTGATGCAGGTGCACGGTCGGTCCTTGACCCCCAGGTTTCTGTATTCTTACCAGCCTAGCGCCAGTTTGAGTTGCCCTAGGCTAGGTGAACACGCTTTGTTTTGTGTTCACCCATCGTTTACAGTCCGTATTATCTCCCCATTTACCTTATGATGGCATCTGCCCAGGCAGGATGCCTCCCCTGGGAATCCATCTGTGCCTACACTAGTACCAGTTCCCCCAGGTCGCCGTGGGAGATCTTCCTCGGGCGGTGGGGCCGCGCGCCTGGGGCCTGTTGGGACCTGGGTTCAGACTGTTTAGTCAGAATATAATCATCTCTAGATTCCCTCCTGATGAAGCGGTTTATGTCCGCGAAACTAGTCGAGGAACATGATATCTGAGATTTTGTGTTGTACTGTATACTAATGATCCCACTGGTGATATACTTGTACTTTTATTATGTCTTATTTTATTACCTTTGCTTTGTTTTCTGCATCAATAAAAACTATCATAATTTTATTGTTATCGCTATATGCTTCATATTATTACCCATTATTACTGTACCGGAATAGTCCTATATGCTCCTGTTTTTGGTCGCCGGACTGGGGATCTGGCTTCCAACCCTTTTGATTATTGATTTCTGGATGATGGTACATTTATATTTGTTACTTCAATATTTCATTATAGAGTTCACTTAACTGATCTTATCGTCCTATAGCTGCAGAGGCTTTAATACCCCTGAAAAAAGAAGTCAGGTGCTGTATCATTTCCACAAAGCTAAAACCAAAATTCTGCTTCTACAAGAGACGCATTTCAGGGGTTCGGCGATCCCAACTCTTAAAAACCCTCATTTCCCTCATTACTCTTATATTCAAGATATTCACCACACTCAGGTATTTACCATTTTCACCTTGTTACATTTAGGCGTACTTGCATACCTCATACATAGCTTTATTTATTTTATTCATTTTTATTTATTTTTTGAGCACTTATTTTTATTTATTTTTGATATCACACATCTCATGACACTATCACAATCCACCCCTCTTTCCTCTCTGTCTTTTTCATCTTGTCACTTGTTAGTATCCCTCTGCTATCCTATGTTTTCCACCATCTCCATGTCCCTACCATCAGTGGCCCAGACCTTTTACTTATATATACATATCTGTATGTGAATACTCATTGATTTTACTACTTTAGATGCCTGACAAACATACTCATGTTTATAGCCTATAATCTTTATGGACTAATGAGGTTTTTAGGGATACATCACTACCCTACTATTACACAATCACAGTCCACCTCTTTCACTTCTTTTTCTTTTCTATCTTTGCACCTGTTAGTATCCCTCTGTTATCCTATGTTTTCTACCATCTCCATGTTCCCTACCATCTTTGGGTCCAGGCCTCTCATTTCATGCATATATATCTTCATGCTAGTACTTATTGATTCTACTTTATTACTTTAGATGCCTGACAAACATACTTATGTTTACAGCCTACACTCTTTATGAACTAACAAGGTCTCTAGGGTTACATCACTACACCTATGCCATGCCTGCTCACCGTTTGGCCCCTGGTGGGGTCCCATCTGACTTCGCCCCCTCAACTCCCTGGTGAGGCACCTGCTGCCGCTATCTTGGAGCCGCACACCTGTAGCCATAGTCAAGCTCAGTGGTGAGTATGGGGACCCACAACCTCTCCTACCCTGTGCCTTTATAACTAATACTGTGCCATTTTGCCAACTATATACTTTTTTATCTTAGGTACAATGTTACACACATCCACCCCTGAAGAGCAAGCTGGATCTCGCGAAACTAGTCGGGTAGTATGATGCCCGTGTACTATGACTGCTATTACATCCATGTACCAATTTTTCTTGTTTTATATATTTTTTTGGTAACTGTTGGTGTTATCTATGCATGTAAACAATTTTACTTGAATAAACCATATACTGTATTTACTACTGTTATGTTTACTGGCGGAAACGGTACCCACTTCATTTAAAGTCCCAGGGCGAATCCTTTGTTTTACTCATTTCCCTCAATGGTTCCACAGCACGAATCCTCAAGTGAAATCCAAAGGGGTGTCTATAGCTTTTCACAAATCGTTTTATCCGGAAGTTTTAGACTCCCTTATAGATCCACTAGGACGTTATTTATTTCTCAAACTGAAATTTAATTCTTTTATCTTTACAGTGGCTAATGTATATGGACCAAACCAAGATCAAGGGAACTTCCTGTCCATGGTTCTAAACAAATTGCTTTCATTCGGGGGTCCCTGTCTCATTCTGGGTGGCAACCTTAATGTGACTCTTTCTCCGGCCATGGACACTTCCTCGGGTAAGTCTGCCATGTCCCACACTGCTCTTACACACATAAAATCTCTCCTATACTCAGCACAATTGGTAGATGTGTGGAGGATACAACATCCACATGAAAGAGACTACAGCTGTTACTCCGTGGCCCATAATTCTTATAGTCGCATCGATTATTTTTTAATCTCCCAGTCACAACTCGACATACCACTTAGGGCTTCCTTAGGTAATATTCTCTGGTCGGATCACGCACCCGTACACCTTAGCCTAGCCCACCCACCGAAATCCCGTACTCGGTCCTCGTGGCGACTAAATGATAATCTACTGACTGACACTGTCTGTGTTGCAGCGGTTGAAAAAGCTATTAGTGACTTTATTGCAGTCCATCGGCAGGATGATACTAGTCCCCTCATTAAATGGGAAGCCCTGAAGTGTGTACTTCGAGGGACCCTCATACAACAAGGTTCTCGTTTAAAAAAAGCTAGAACAACTGACCTTTCACGCCTTTTATCCACGATAAAAACGCTTGAATCAACACATAAGCGAGACTCAGATCCAGTACTTTATACTGACCTCTCCAACGCACGCAGAGACTTGCTCCGTGTCACGGAACGTCCAGCACTCCGCTTGAGTGCTTCCGTCATATACCACTTCCTCCCAGTCTGTATACAGATATCCCAGCCTCTCTGAGCACAAAACAAGGCAACACTTGCTTGTTGCTAACATGAACTGTTTATTTTAGAATCAAAATTACAAGACTTTATATGCCGTTGGAACCTCCTCTAACAATACAACTGTAACCTAATTAACATAATTAACATGAGCTAATTAACTAATCCTTTATACAGCCTAGGTGACTGAGACATGACCTTTTGCCCAGACTGAGTTAATTATCACAGGACATTTTCTCACAATAGCAGCAGCTCCAATAGGAGTCGTCCCGTCTCCTACATTGTATAGAGGACAATGTGATCAGCTCATTCAATTAACATAAACACAGGTAGTAGGAGTTGATGACACCAGCATCTCCTCACAGGATGTGTCCCAACAGAATGAATCAGTCTTATCAGCAGGGGGCTGCTGGAGGAATCCCCCTCCCTCTTCAGGGACACAAATCCACAGCAAGGAGTCCCCAACAGAATCAAACAACATACAATATATACATATATACACGACTGAGTCCGATTAGTACAGTTCAGACAGGATTTCTCATTCACCTCACAAAGAGTATTGTTCCATTGAAAATCCAGGGCCCATAATCAAAAGGCAACAGGCTTGCATTCAGTCCTCTCAAACAGCCTCTGTTCCGGCTAGGTCTGTCACACTCCGCTTACTAGATGCTAATTCTCTTATAGCCAGAGACCGAGGACATAACCGACACTACACCCTAGCTAACAAATGTGGACAACAACTTGCGAGGGTTTTACACCCCCGTCCCCCGCGCCGACCTATCCCGCACATCTGTACATCAGACCAACAAAAAATTAGTAATCCCAATGGCATTTCGGATGCCTTTAAACAATATTATTCCAATTTATACAATCTTCACACGTCAAATGGGGCGACCGACACGAACAATACCCATCTCTCCCATATGCAGGACTATATCTCTGAAACAGCTCTACCACAACTAGACCCTGAACAGGCATCTGCCATAGACGAGCCTCTCACGGTAGCGGAATTCACAGCTGCTATCAAGGGTCTGAAATCTGGTAAATGCCCAGATCCAGACAGGTTTTCCCCAAGATTCTATAAATCTTTCGCTCAACACCTCGCCCCATTGCTATCTACTGCATTCAACTCTATAGAAGATACCCACTTGCCCTCTAGGGACCTACTAGCCGCTAATATCTCGGTAATACCCAAACCTGGCTAAGACCCTTCACAATGCAGTAGCTACCGTCCAATTTCACTCCTTAACCTTGATATTAAACTTTACGCCAAAGTCCTAGCGAACCGCCTGTCTCCCCTCCTACCCTCAATTATTCATAAAGACCAGATGGGATTTGTCCCTGGCCAAGAGGCCAGGGACAACACCACAAAAAACATCCATCTTGTTTCCTATATACAAAAACACAACCTAAAGGCATGCCTGCTCTCGTTTGATGCGGAGAAGGCCTTTGACCGGGTCAACTGGGATTTTCTGCGTCTCTCCCTACAACAGATTGGCCTTGGCTCCACTTTTGTGTCTAGGGTTATGGCACTGTACTCCCGCCCCTCGGCATCTGTCCTGGTCAATGGTTCCTCCTCCGCTTCCTTACAGATTTCAAATGGCACACAACAGGGCTGCCCTTTGTCCCCCCTCCTTTTTGTCTTGGTGATCGAACACCTGTCACAGGCCATTCGACAAAATGCATCCATAGTGGGAATCCAGACGCCTTCATCTGAACATAAACTCTCACTTTACGCGGATGACCTATTGGTCTACATCCAACAACCCCACACTACTCTACCCTCACTAATGCAGGAATTCCGCAAATTTGGAAAGTTTAGTAATTTCAAATTGAAAATGTCCAAGACAGAGACCTTAAATGTATCCCTACCTCAAACTACCCTCACCCGAGTACAGGCCAACTTCCCCTTCCAATGGGGCTCCAGGGGCATCTCCTACCTGGGGATCATGATTCCCTCTAACCTCTCTGATCTATATTCTCTAAATTATCTGCCCCTCCTAACCCACGTTAGAAGGGAACTGGACTCCTGGAACTCCTCTACATTGCCTTGGTTTGGGCGTATTAATACCTTAAAAATGGACACCTTACCAAAACTACTATATTTATTCCAAACCGTTCCTATCATGGTCCCCAAACACTTTTTTACATCTCTTCGCTCCATGTCCATACGATTCATATGGCACAATGGCATGTCTCGTATCCGTCACACCCTACTTACATATCCCAAAATTCAGGGCGGAGTAGGCCTTCCTGAATATGAGCTCTATCACAGAGCGGCACTGTTATCTAGGGTCTTAGAATGGTTTCCTCGCCCATTTCCTAAAGCGTCCACCATGGTGGAACAAGATTTATCCGCTCTCGACCTCAGAGCCTTACTTTGGGGAAATGAACGACACTTACACTCACTCTCCTCTACTTCCCCATTGACGACTGCAGCATTACATATCTGGTACAAAAAGGGTATGCAGTCCTTACTGTCCTCAGACCCCTCACCCCTCACTTCTTTATTTGACCACCCCACCCTCCCTCAAGATAAGGGTTCCAACACATTAGGTCCATACTCCTGTTCCATGTGGCCTGTAGCAAGTTCATTCGTGGACCCTAATTCCGGTACACCCCTCTTGCCAAATACACAGGGTAATTGGCTTACTGCCCTCCGTATATCCTCATTTTGCTCTGATCTTTTCTCTTCCTCTCAAATTCACAGACCCTTAACGCAATATGAACAGCTGTGCTTTCTTTCGGAAACCCCCAGACATGTACTCTCTACCATGTATACGATGCAAAACGCGCTACTACATGATTAACCTCCCTCTTATACCAGGAAGTGGTCCACGGAGTTGGGAAAGGAACTTCATTTAGAAGATTGGCAAAAGTCATATTATTTCACGCATAAATCCTCAATATCATGCTATACCCAAGAGAAAAATTTCAAACTTTTCTCCTGATGGTACAGGGACCCCCCAATCCCTCAACAAAATATTCCCCATCCGTTCCATCCTCATGTTGGAGATATGGATCAGAGGATGGAAGTTATTTACATATTTGGTGGGACTGTTCCTCCATCCATTCTCTATGGTCCCAGGTTTTCTCCATCTACAGTAGTCTTTACGACCAGCCCTTGCAACCTTCTCCAGAAATAGCATTACTATCCATGCTCCCTGGCTCCATAACCTCACAGAAGCGTTCCCTATTGCGCTTTTTTCTATCGGCTGCTAGGCAGATTATACCCTTATTTTGGAAAACTACCACTAGACCCCCACTAGCCTTATGGGTCTCTGCAGTTAATGACATTATGCGCATGGAGGAGATGATAGCCATGGACAATGACACTTTCGATAAATTTAAAACTTTATGGCTCATTTGGATTGAATATTCTACATCGAACTCCCTGAAAACCTTGTTGACTACCCACCCTTGCTACTCTATGCAGGCGTTGTCGCACCGAGGTCTACCCTAAGCCTCCCTCTTTATACCCTACTCTTGCTTTCTTTTCTATTTACTTATTTTCCACCTACTTTTCATTTCTTTCTCTTTGTTTTTCTGAATTTTACTTTTACCTCATGGTCAGAGGTTATAGCTTTTTCCTATACTAATCTATACGTCTTTATGAACAGATTATTATTATACATTATTGTTTGATGATGGGGTCTTTCTACCATATTAGATATAATCTTATGTTATACAATGGAATATGATATACCCCATTCTGTCTTTGTTATTGACGTCTGACTACTAACTCTTTTGTAAAAAAAATGTTTTTGATAATGTTAATAAAAACATATTTGACACTAATTTGCCATTTTGCTGAATAAAGCCACTTTTGCTTTAATGGGCTGTCTCTGAGCCAGCTGTCCACCCCTCTGATCCCCTACAATACACACACATACATATACACATACACACACACATACCCACCTACCCCAAACCTATACATCTACAACCTACAAATATAAGCTAAACCTACAGCTGGCCTAGGACAGCAAAGGACAGAGAACCTGTCTAGGGGGAGTAATGTACCCAGACCAGTGCCACTGCAGGAGGAAAAGAACAGGATGTGCAGAAAATGACAGGAGACAAACAAAAGCAAAGGTAAGAAGGATGCAAAGCTGGCCTCCCCAAATCCAACAAGCATTGCAGACACCAACCTTAAAGGCAGATTTCATTCCTAAAGAGGAAAAACTGCTCAGCTCCATCAAGACCCACAGAAGGAGCTCCCAAGCTACTCTGGCGCTTTTAGCAGCCTGATACTGGGACTTCGCACTGGGAGAGGCTTAACCCAGCCGGCAGCTGCCTGGAAGCAGAGGGGGAAACATAGTACTACTTACTCTTCACTGGTGCGTGGAGGTATGAGGACAAAAAGAAGAATGGGGCGGGCCTAACTGTCCTTTAATTTATGCTATTTCATTGGTCCTGAGGGAGGGGAGAAAGGCGGAGCCTATCACTAGTATGCTGCCATGGTGGCATCAGGAAAAAGTATTACTAGGAAAATTTCTGAATTAAAGCTGAATATTGCAACAAAAGCTGTTATTACATTTTTAAAAGGGGTTTTAATTTATATTGCTATTTTTAGCTTGCATACAGCTTTAAGGATCCTTGGCTGGATCTTGAGCAGAGATGCAAACATAGTATATAATACTCTGTTACACTACAATCACCAAGATGTGATCTTACCAAGCTGCAGACTCTAGAAGTATCTATTTCCCACCACAGACCTTTATGGTGGTGGGGTATGGACCCTTGGGATTACCTCACTAGAGACAACCAATATCTAGACAAACTAAGGCATACTACCTCTCATTAGGCAAATGCAATGTGAGGCTAAAGCAAAGGATCTTGGTGTAGTCAGCGTAAGAAGGCGAAATGGAAACATAGGTGAGGAGGACTATAGCCAGTGGTCTCTATTAAAACCAGAGAAAGCAAAAAACACTTTCTTGGCAAACACAGCAGGGGTCAGAGCAGGCACATTACCAGAGATAAGGTAAGGACAAAAGAGGTCAGCAGCTGAGGTCAGTCCAAAACAAAATAAAGAGTCACATAGTGCTTGCCACATATTCTCCATGCCAGTGTTCTAATTCCTATGCAGCAGGGAGTATTCACTTTAGGTGGAGGTTCAACTCATCATTTGGTTGACATAAGGTTTTTTTAGGCCAATAAATCCTTCAGAGCAACAGATATAAATTCTGATAAGCACACTCTAAAAATGTGTTTCTTTTGTGACTGATGTTCATCTACAACATTTTTTTTCTCAGAGCTGATTTCACCTTGATGGAAGAATTATTTACCATTAGTGTTGCATCACTTTTTATAGTCAATGGGACAGATGCATGAATTGCTAGGATTTTGGATTTAGAAATACCACTGTATATAAATATAAAACAAAACGAAAACTGGGCACTTAAACCCCCTTCCTAACCAGACCAATTTTCAGCTTTCCGTGCTCTCACATTTTGAATGACAATTACTCATACAACACTGTACCTATATGAAATGTTTGTCCTTTTTTTCACACAAATAGAGCTTTCTTTTGGTGGTATTTAATCACCTCTGGGTTTTTTATTTTTTGTGCTATAAAAGAAAAAAGACCGAAAATTCTGTAAAAAAAATTTTTCTTAGTTTCTGTTATAAAATTTTGCAAAATTTGTAATTTTTCTTCATAAATTTTGGCCAAAATTTATACTGCTACATATCTTTGGTAAAAATAACCCAAATCAATGTATATTATTTGGTCTTTGTGAAAGTTATAGAGTCTACAAGCTATGGTGCCAATCTCTGAAAATTGATCACACCTGATGTACTGACAGCCTGTCTCATTTCTTGAGACCTTAACAAGCCAGGACAGTACAAATACCCCCAAAATGACCCCTTTTTGAAAAGTACACTTTCCATGTTATTTAGTAAGAGGCATGGTGAGGTTTTTTAGCCACTTGAGCCCCGGACCATTATGCTGCCTTAGGACCAGAGGTCTTTTTCCAATTTGGCACTGCGTCGCTTTAACTTTTAATTGCGCGGTCATGCAATGCTGTACCCAAACGAAATTTGCGTCCTTTTCTTCCCACAAATAGAGCTTTCTTTTGATGGCATTTGATCACCTCTGCATTTTTTATTTTTTGCGCTATAAACGGAAAAAGACCGAAAATGTTGAAAAAAAATGATATTTTCTACTTTTTGTTATAAAAAAAATCCAATAAACTCAATTTTAGTCATACATTTAGGCCAAAATTTATTCGGCCACATGTCTTTGGTAAAAAAAAATGTCAATAAGCGTATATTTATTGGTTTGCGCAAAAGTTATAGCGTCTACAAACTAGGGTACATTTTCTGGAATTTACACAGCTTTTAGTTTATGACTGCCTATGTCATTTCTTGAGGTGCTAAAATGGCAGGGCAGTACAAAACCCGCCCAAATGACCCCATTTTGGAAAGTAGACACCCCAAGGAAATTGCTAAGAGGCATGTTGAACCCATTGAATATTTATTTTTTTTGTCCCAAGTGATTGAATAATGACAAAAAAAAAAAAAATATTTACAAAAAGTTGTCACTAAATGATATATTGCTCACACAGGCCATGGAATTGCACCCCAAAATACATTCAGCTGCTTCTCCTGAGTATGGGGATACCACATGTGTGGGACTTTTTGGGAGCCTAGCCGCGTACGGGGCCCCGAAAACCAATCACCGCCTTCAGGATTTCTAAGGGCATACATTTTTGATTTCACTCCTCACTACCTATCACAGTTTTGAAGGCCATAAAATGCCCAGATGGCACAAAACCCCCCCAAATGACCCCATTTTGGAAAGTAGACACCCCAAGCTATTTGCTGAGAGGCATGTTGAGTCCATGGAATACTTTCTTTTTTGACACAAGTTGCGGGAAAGTGACAATTTTTTTTTTTTTTGCACAAAGTTGTCACTAAATGATATATTTCTCACACAGGCCATGGGCATATGTGGAATTGCACCCCAAAATACATTTAGCTGCTTCTCCTGAGTATGGGGATATCACATGTGTGGGACTTTTTGGGAGCCTAGCCGCATACGGGGCCCCGAAAACCAAGCACTGCCTTCAGGATTTCTAAGGGCGTAATGTTGTGATTTCACTCCTCACTACCTATCACAGTTTTGAAGGCCATAAAATGCCAAGATGGCACAAAACCCCCCCAAATGACCCCATTTTGGAAAGTAGACACCCCAAGCTATTTGCTGAGAGGCATGGTGAGTATTTTGCAGCTCTCATTTGTTTTTGAAAATGAAGAAAGACAAGAAAAATGTATTTTTTTTTTCTTTTTTCAATTTTCAAAAGTTTGTGACAAAAAGTGAGGTCTGCAAAATACTCACTATACCTCTCAGCAAATAGCTTGGGGTGTCTACTTTCCAAAATGGGGTCATTTGGGGGGGGTTTGAACTGTCCTGGCATTTTATGCACAACATTTAGAAGCTAATGTCACACATCACCCACTCTTCTAACCACTTGAAGACAAAGCCCTTTCTGACACTTTTTGATTACATGAAAAAATAATTTTGTTTTGCAAGAAAATTACTTTGAACCCCCAAACATTATATATTTTTTTAAAGCAAATGCCCTACAGATTGAAATAGTGGGTGTTTCATATTTTTTTTTCACACAGTATTTGCGCAGCGATTTTTCAAACGCATTTTTTGGGGAAAAGACACACTTTTTTAAATTTTAATGCACTAAAACACACTATATTGCCCAAATGTTTGATGGAATAAAAAAGATGATCTTAGGCCGAGTACATGGATACCAAACATGACATGCTTTAAAATTGTGCACAAACGCGCAGCGGCGACAAAATAAATACATTTTTAAAAGCCTTTAAAAGCCTTTACAGGTTACCACTCGAGATTTCTAGAGGAGGTATACTGCTAAAATTACTGCCCTCGTTCTGTCCTTCGTGGTGATACCTCACATGCATGGTGCAATTGCTGTTTACATTTGATGCCAGACCGACGCTTGCGTTCGCCTTTGCACGAGAGCAGGGGGGGACAGGGGTGCTTTTTTTTTTTTTTTCTTTATTATTTTTTTGCTTTTTTATCTTATTTTTAAACTGTTCCTTTCATTTTTATTTTTTTTTAATTAATTTTATTGTTATCTCAGGGAATGTAAATATCCCCTATGATAGCAATAGGTAGTGACAGGTACTATTTTTTTTTTAAATTGGGCTCTATTAGACCCTAGATCTCTCCTCTGCCCTCAAAGCATCTGACCACACCAAGATCGGTGTGATAAAATGCTTTCCCAATTTCCCAATGGCGCTGTTTACATTCGGCGAAATCTAAGTCATGAAATGCTCGTAGCTTCCGGTTTCTTAGGCCATAGAGATGTTTGGAGCCATTCTGGTCTCTGATCAGCTCTATGTTCAGCTGGCTGAATCACCGGCTGCATTTACAGGTTCCCTGTTGGGACAGGAAAGCCAGAGAAAAACATGGATGACGGTGGGGGGGGCATTCCCTCCCACTGCTTGCAAAAGCAGTCTAGAGGCTAATTAGCCACTAGGATTGCTTTTACATGAAAGCCGACCACTGGCTGAAAAGAATGATACCAAGATGATACCTAAACCTGCAGGCATCATTCTGGTATAACCACTCAAAGTCCAGCAACATACCAGTACGTTGCTGGTCCTTGTTAGGCATATATTGTAAACTTTTTTTTCATGCAGCCTGTGGGCTGAACGAAAAAAATATATTGATCGGTGGGTATGCCCACCATTAGAATACCTCCCTTCATCCACCCACTTCTAATGATGGGCATACATGCACCATTTATATATGCCGAAGCATGGGGGCATCCTCCCGCAAAAGGCAGGAGCAAATTGCTCCTCCACCCACTGCTGCCCCCACGCTTCGGCATATATGCTGAAGTATGTAACTGTGGTGGTGAAATCACCTCCGACAGCACTGGAGTCACGGCTTTATATATCGTGGGAGCAAACGCTGTTGCTGTCAAGATAAATAAATCCGCACTGCAACTGAATGGCGTACCTGCTAAGCAAATGATGGTTAACAATAAAACAAAGTAACATTACAGTATAACAGTAAGACTTACCATACCTGCAAAGCAAATACAAAAAAAAAACATAGTAAAAAATAAAACATTTAACGCAACCTGTGCCTAAAATATATATATGCCGAAGCATGGGGGCATCCTCCCGCAAAAGGCAGGAGCAAATTGCTCCTCCACCCACTGCTGCCCCCGCGCTTCGGCATATATGCTGAAGTATGTAACTGTGGTGGTGAAATCACCTCCGACAGCGCTGGAGTCACGGCTTTATATATCGTGGGAGCAAACGCTGTTGCTGTCAAGATAAATAAATCCGCGCTGCAACTGAATGGCGTACCTGCTAAGCAAATGATGGTTAACAATAAAACAAAGTAACATTACAGTATAACAGTAAGACTTACCATACCTGCAAAGCAAATACAAAAAAAAAAAATAGTAAAAAATAAAACATTTAACGCAACCTGTGCCTAAAATATATATATGCCGAAGCATGGGGGCATCCTCCCGCAAAAAGCAGGAGCAAATTGCTCCTCCACCCACTGCTGCCCCCACGCTTCGGCATATATGCTGAAGTATGTAACTGTGGTGGTGAAATCACCTCCGACAGCGCTGGAGTCACGGCTTTATATATCGTGGGAGCAAACGCTGTTGCTGTCAAGATAAATAAATCCGCGCTGCAACTGAATGGCGTACCTGAAAACAATAAAATGGTTACCAACAAAACACAGTAAACGGTAAAGTATAAAAAATCTGAAAAGCAAACATGGTAAAACATAATAACAATAAAAAAAATTGCAGAATAGAATAGAGTAAAAAAGAGCAGAACAATAGAGAGAGAATAGAGAGAGAGAGAACAATAAAACAACAACTATTTTTGTTTTTTTTATTTTATTTTTTTTTTGTGTTTTTATTTTTTTTAATTTTTTTTTAATTTTTTTTTTACACTTTTTTTTAGTAACTTTTAACTTTTGTAACTCGTTCCAGGTTTGGGTCTCTCAAAATGCAATGGCATCTTGGGAGACCCTGTGTTAGTGTGCCTAGTCTGTGCAGTGCTGAACCCTACGCTAATACTCAACTAATGTATGGTAGCGTTCAAAGCATTCACCCATGCAAAGACCAGGATTGCCAGGACAGGAGGGACAATAAGACCGGGTGTCACGCCTAAATCCGCGCTTGCTGCAGACACGACATCTTTTTTGGGGGGCTCGTTGGGTAGGGGTACTCGGGATGGCATAAAGAAAATGCCTCTCATGCATCCGGCTTACTGCATTTGGTTGGGGAAGGTGAGTTAGAGCACCGTCTGGAAACAGAAGGGCTCTGACGATCTCTTCCTGGAATTTAAGGAAGGATCCAGTCTGTCCTGAAGCTCTGTATAGCACATAAGCGTTCAGCAAAGCCAATTGAAATAAATAAACAGACACTTTTTTGTACCAGCGTCTGGCCTTACGGGCAACTAGGTACGGCGCCAACAACTGGTCGTTGAGGTCCACCCTCCCATATTAAGGTTGTATTCGTGGACACAGAGGGGTTTCTCCACAACACCAGCCGCCGTAGGAATTTGGGTCGTCGTGTCTGCATGAAGGGAGGTGAGAACGAAAACATTCTTCTTATCCCTCCACTTCATAGCGAGCAAATTATTATACTTCAAGCAGGCTCTCTCCCCCAGCCTAAGACGGGAATCTACAAGCCGCTGGGGAAAGCCCCGGCGATTAGGTCGCACGGTGCCACATGCTTCAATCTGCTGATCAAACAAGTGACTAAAAAGTGGCACGCTCGTATAATAATTGTCCACGTACAAGTGGTACCCCTTTCCGAATAAGGGTGACACCAAGTCCCACACTATCTTGCCAGCGCTTCCTATGTAGTCAGGGCAGTTTATCAGCTCTACGTGACTATCTTTGCCCTCGTAAACCATAAATCTACATGTATAGCCTGTGGCCCTGTCACAGAGCTTATACATCTTGACCCCGTATCTGGCACGCTTGCTGGGAAGGTACTGTTTGAATGACAAGCGGCCAGAAAATTTAATCAGGGACTCATCAACGCAGACAACTTGATGGGGGGTAAACAAGTCTGCAAAACGTTGGTTGAAGTGGTTTACGAGGGGCCGAATTTTGTAGAGCCGATCGTATACAGGGTCTCCACGAGGACGACAGAGTTCATTGTTGTTGAAGTGCATGAACCGCAAAATCTGCTCGTATCGTGCCCTGGCCATGGAAGCAGAGAACAAGGGTGAATGGTAAATTGGGTCAGTGGACCAATATGACCGCAACTTACTCTTTTTATTCAACCCCATGAGGAGGGAAAGGCCCAGAAAGGTCTTAAATTCGGAGACCGTAATTGGTCTCCAATCTCTGGCAAGGGAGGACTGGGGATTAGCGGCGATGTGTTGACCAGCGTATAAATTGCTTTGGTCCACAATAGATCTATAGAGATCTTTGGTGAAAAACAGTGAATAAAAATCCAGTGGCGTAAAGTCAACTGTTTCCACCTGAATTCCGGGTTGGCCAGTGAAAGGGGGAAGTACGGGTGCTGCAGAAGTGGTGGGTTCCCAATTCGGATTGGCCAATGCAGCAGGAAGGGCACTATGGGCACGACGGGCCTGTCTTTGTCTTCTTGGTGGCAGCGGGACACTACTAGTGCTTGCCACCTCGCCAGCTTGAACTGCACTTATGGGACTCGCCACGTCACCACGTGATACTGCAGTGCTGGATGTACGACCAGGATGTACTAGGCCGCTGGTGCTTGCCAGTTCACCAGAAGGAGTAGCGGCGCTAGTACTTCTCTGCTCCATACGAGAG
Source organism: Aquarana catesbeiana (assembly GCF_042186555.1). Taxonomy (NCBI): domain Eukaryota; kingdom Metazoa; phylum Chordata; class Amphibia; order Anura; family Ranidae; genus Aquarana; species Aquarana catesbeiana. The sequence continues at coordinate 248,421,178 of NC_133325.1, read as the reverse complement.
CCCTGCGGTTCTTGCACTTCAAGGACAGAAGAAGATTGGGGTCTGGTACGCCTGACCTTAGCAGGGACCACAACTCCGTCGTCAGAGCTATCTGTCATGGAGCCGCTGTCCTCTACAGGTTCGTATTCTGAGCCTGAACTTGACAGATGAGTGACTTCCTCTTCACTATCTGTCATGCTCAGAAACGTGTAGGCCTCTTCACTAGTGTACCTTCGATTTGCCATTTTGGGCTCTAAATTTAGGGGTACACTAGTGAGACTCACAGGCAAAAAAGCTCCTGACTGTCAGCGACTGTATCAAAACGCTACCAAAAAACTGTATCGCAGGGATCAGGCCTGACTCTGTGAACGCTGCAGTTATGTGTGCTTAGTGTTTTGTAAGTGTCAGTTATCGATCGATACTGCACTTGGGTGGGCTGGGCAGGGCTGAGCCGAGGAGCAAAACGCAGGTGCTAGCAGGTATCTGGGCTGATCCTGCTAACACTGCGTTTCAGGGAACCCTAAACTGCTGGGGAGTATAGATCTGATCGGATCAGATATCGATCCGCTCAGATACTATAGCACTAAGGAAGGTGTATGCTGCGTGCGTGGGTTTTAGCGGTACTGGCGCTAACCTGACGTTGCCTGGGGCGACGCAGACCTTAGCTGACCCTAAAAATTAAATTTATATCACCGCCGGGCAATTAGGGGGTTAAACCTTTATAGGGTAATAAACGGCGGGTGCCCTAAAACTATAATAAACTGTAATAAACTGTAATAAACTACAAAAAACAAACTAGCTAACCAGCGTCACCCGTAACACTTATACGGTGATCGCTGGTGAAAGGGTTAACTAGGGGGCAATCAGGGGGTTAAAACCTTTAGCAGGTAGTATATGGGGGTCCCTGTCGCTATAAAACACTGACAACGAACCTATATACTTACCTCCCTAACTAGCGTCACCTGTGTCACTAATACAGCGATCAGAAAAACGATCGCTTAGTGACACTGGTGACGGGGGTAATCAAGGGGTTAACCTTTATTAGGGGGTGTTAGGGGGTACCCTGGACCTAAGGGGGGGTACCCTAGACCTAAAGGGGGCTAACCTAACTGCCCTAACACTTGTAACTGACACAAACTGACACCAATGCAAAAGAAAAAAAAAAATGCTATTGGTGTCAGAGTGACAGGGGGTACAGGGGGGTGATCGGGGGGTGATCGGGGGGTGATGGGGGGTGACAAGTGTGCCTGGCGTATTCTACTGTTAGTGTAGTGTTGTGCAGACTTACTTGATGTCTTCTCTCCTCGGCGCCGCAATGAAAAGACCGGCTCGAGGAGGGATGACATCACTTCCTTTCCCTCTGTTTACATTACAGAGGGAAAGGAAGCATTCTCATTCGAGTGATTGGGAGGGGGTGGCCAACAATGGATGGCCTCCCCCTCACCTCTCATCGCCCGGGAAGAAATGGCGACCGCCTCGGGCACCGGGGGGGGGACCGATCGGACCCCCCACCCGCGGAAGGCAAATCACGTACATGTACGTGATTTTGCCTGTCCGTGCCACCTTGCCGACGTACATCGGCATGAGGCGGTCGTCAAGTGGTTAAGTTGTAATTTTTTCCCACAATTCTTTGGAAAATCAAGATTTTTTTTTCTTTTTTTTTTTTCACAAAATAGTTATATTAACAGGTTATTTCTCACACACAGCATATGCATAGCACAAATTACACCCCAAAACACATTCTTTTTTTTTTCCAACAAATTTTATTGAAAGTGAAAATACAGTACACGTTATGCAAGACTTACAATAGAGGAAATTTTCAGCATACAATATTTGGTAATGAATACTACACATCTTATTACAGATTTTAAGGGTATATGGTTGAGTGTTGACTAGCTTCAGTAAATGGATAGTCATTGTACACTCGGTAGATATAAAAATGTATTTCCATCTGAAGGTGTCAGAATGGTGAAGAGAAATATCAGAATTCAAAAGACGGGATAAAATTGCTTTGCAACCATACCTTCGGTAAATGCACATCCCAAAAAGTTCTGTGTACTTAATTTACTTATACATGTTAGTGACAAGGGGTTTGGATAGAGTCTGTAGGAATACAGGTATATGTGGTTGGGGGGTCTCCTTTTTTCTCTCTCTCTGCCACAGCCCCCCCATCTCTTTCAGGGTATACTCGTTTTGTATTCATCTGTGGTAAGAAAATGTAGCCAGCAGGCCCATGTGTTATTGAATTTGGCGGGTGTGTCTTTCGTTTGATGTATTAGTTCTTCCATTGCTGCAGTCTTTTGTATATGTTTATACCAGTCTGCTACAGTTGGTGGGTCAGGGGATCGCCATTTGCATGGAACACACATCTTTGCTGCGTTTACCATGTGCATAGCAAGAGAGCGGAAGTAGGAGCGTGTTGGAGTTGTGGAGTGGTGAAGGAGGAATTGCTCTGGGGTGTAGTCAAGTGTGTAGGTAGTTACTTGTTTGATAACTCTGTGGACCTCTTTCCAGAACGGTTGGATTTTGGGGCATGTCCACCATATATGTATGAGGGATCCAATGTCTGTATGACATCTCCAGCAATGCTGGGGAAGAGCGGGGTTAAAGTGGTGTAGTTTAAGCGGGGTTCTGTACCACCTGGATAGTATTTTGAATGCATTCTCCTGTATCTGAACATTAATGGTTCCCTTGTGTATGTGCGTGTAGATATTTTCCCAGTCTTTTTCTGTGAGGATGATAGCCAGTTCTTGTTCCCATTTTTTGTTGTTCCATAGTAAGTTTGAGTTCTGGTTTGAGAATAACATGTTATATGTAAGAGAGATTAAGTGTTTTTGAGGTTCCTCTGTCAAGCATAGGGACTCAAAGGCAGTGGTATGTCTTGCCCATTCTGGTTGGGGTTTGGGTTTATTAAAAAAATGTCTAATTTGTACATACGTCCAGAAGGGGAATGAGGCTGTGTTCGTTTTGGTGGCCAATTCTTCTTGAGTCAGAAGGCGACCATCAGTAAAAAAGTGTTCTGCTCGAATGTTTGGATGAGGCCAGCCTTCGGTTAGAAAGGAAGGATATGTTCCTGGTGTGAACTCTGGGTTGTGTGCTAATGGTGTCATTGGACCTAGGATGGAAGAAATACCATGTTTATTGCACGCATCCCGAAAGGAGATCAGCGTTGGATTTATGAGTAGGTGAGATTTACATTCTGGGGGGACGTGTTGCGGTGTGGTCCAGGGGACTTGAGCTAACGGGAGGGGTGACATCGATTGTTCCAGTCGAATCCAGTCTTTATACCTAGTATGTATGTTCCAATCTATGATCCTTGTAAGGTGACATGCTTGTTGGTATTTTTTTATGTCGGGTAACCCTATTCCTCCCTTAAGTTTGGGATATGTGAGCCTGGTGTAGTTAAGTCTTGGTTTTATTTTACCCCACACAAATTTTATGCAAGCTGAGCGATACGTTGAAAAAAAAGCAGGTGGAAGTTTGATTGGGATTGTTTGCAAAAGGTACAATAGTCTGGGTAAGATGTTCATTTTAATGATTGCGTTTCTTCCAAACCAAGAAAAGAACCCGGAGGCCCAGTTTGTTAAATCTTTAATTATGTTTTGTAGCAGTGGTAGGTGGTTCAAGGAGTATAAGTCAGTAAGGGATTTTGGGAGTTGTATGCCCAGGTAGGTGATTGTGCGGTCGTTCCAGGTGAATGGGAATATTGTTTGGCAATGTTTGTATATTGCGGGTGGTAGGGTGACATTTAAGGCGTTAGATTTTGTGAAATTAATTTGGAGGTTTGTTAGAGTCTTGAAGGTATCGAAGTCTTTGAGTAGGTTTGGGATAGTGGTGAGTGGGTCGATAAGAAAAAGGAGTATGTCGTCCGCAAAGGCTGCTAATTTGTATGTGAGGTTTTTAATCTCTATGCCTTTCACATCTGGGTTCTCCCTTAGTCTTCTCAGAAGTGGTTCAAGTGTGAGGATAAATATTATAGGGGAAAGGGGGCATCCTTGGCGTGTTCCGTTCGATATGGAGAAGGCATCTGACAGGTGACCATTAACGCGGACTCTTGCGGTTGGGTTAGTATATAGCGTCATTATGAGGCTTAGCAGTTTTGTTGGGAGGCCTATAGCCCGTAAAGCTTCTGTCATGTAGTCCCAGGCCACTCTGTCGAATGCCTTCTCCGCATCGAGGGAAAGCATGAATCTTTGGTGTTTGGTGGAGGTAAGCCAATGGTGGACGTTTATGGCTTTGAGCGTGTTATCTCTCGCTTCTCTTCCCGGGACAAATCCAACTTGGTCGAGGTGTACAAGTTGGGGGAGGAGGGGCAGCAGTCTGTTTACTATTGTTTTGGCGTACCATTTGAGGTCTACGTTGAGTAGTGAGATGGGTCTGTAGTTGGAGACTATAGTTGGATCCTTATTTGGCTTAGGGATTACAGCAATGTGGGCGCTTAAGAGGTCTCTAGGGGGTTCTGAGGAAGACGTGAACGAGTTGAAGGCGGATAGAAAAAAGGGGGTAAGTGTACCTGCGTATGTTTTGTAGTATCCTACAGTCAGACTGTCTGGTCCGGGACTTTTGCCCGTTTTTAGTTGTTTCAATGCTTGGTCAACCTCTTCTACGGTCAAAGGGTTGTCAAGATCTCGTGCCATGGATTCGGAGATAGGAGATGGACTGTATTTTCGTAAAAAGTCAGTGATTAGTTGTTTTCTTGTCCCTTCAGTTGCTATTGGGGTCGTGGGGGAGAGGTTATATAATTTAGTGTAGTATTTAACGAATTGATTCGCTATGTCCGGTGTTGAGTTCATTTTTTTACCTAAGGTATCTGTTATTGAGTGTATTGTTGTTGAAGCTTTTTTGTGCTGTAAGGATCTCGCAAGCATTTTACTGGCTTTATTGCCGTATTCATAAAATGTTTTCTGCGATAGGATATATCTACGACGTATTTGTTTTCCTAGAAGGTCCAAAAGTCCCTGTCAGGCTTGAATAAGCTCAGTTAGGGTAGTTAAAGCTTGTGTGTGCTTGTGTGCTTTTTCTAGATTTTGAATCTTTTCCGTGTTTTATATTGTCGTTGTCGTTCACGGTTACGTTTTGCTGCTGCTGCGATAAGTAGGCCACGGATCACGCATTTGTGGGCTTCCCAATTAGTAAGTGGGGAGGTGTCGGGGGGTTTATTCTCATGAAAGTACTGTTTAAGGCGGTTTTCGACTTCAGCTGCGATGGTGGGATCAGTGAGTAGGGAGGGATCCAGTCGCCATATCTGTGAGCGAGGAATGGTATTAGGGAAGGTCAATGTCATGGAGACAGGGTGGTGATCAGAGAGAAACATAGCATCTATGGATGCGTGTTTGAGCATGGGCAAGTCTTTTTGTGACATGAAAATGTAATCTATTCTGGAGTAACGACAATGTGGCGGTGAATAGAAGGTGAAATCTTTGCCATTGGGGTATAACGTTCTCCAAGCATCGTGGAGTAGCAGGGTTTGAAGGAGTGATTTTATTTTTTGGAGGCCGGTATAGGGAAGAGAGGATGTTCCCGTTGAGGTGTCTTGCGTTGGGTTGAGTGGTATATTAAAGTCTCCGCCGAGAAGGAGGATACCTTCCTGGAAGGTGGTTAACAAGTCAGCGATGTTGCGAAAGAAGGATACCTGGCTGCTGTTAGGTGCATATATGTTAGCTAGTGTGATTTTCTGATTCAGGTATGATCCTTTCAGAAATAGGTATCTGCCATCTTTGTCAAGCAATGTGTCGGTTAGTTGAAAAGGGCATTTTTTCTCTATGAGAATTGATACCCCTTTAGATTTGGAGAGTGGGTTGGTTGCATGGTATACTGTCGGATAATGATGGTTGTGTAATTTTGGCGTGGAGTCGGAACGGAAATGGGTTTCTTGTATAAAGATAATGTCAGCTTTGTTTCGGTGCATTGTCAAAAGAAGTTGAGAGCGTTTTTCTGGTATGTTGAGGCCTTTAGCGTTAAGTGAGACAATTTTAAGAGTGGGTATGACTGCAGGATTTATCGGGGAGCACATCTTGCCGACTTGTCAGCGAGACTGCTGGTGGAAGCGTGTAGTATGTTTGAGGGGCTGCGGCAGAGAGACAGGCAGAGATCGGGATGCTGGAAACTTTGGATGTGGGTGTAAGTTGTAGATGTATTTAAGTTTGTGGTGGTCTAGGAGCAATTGAGATGTGTGTGGTGTTTTTTTTTTTTGGGGGGGAAGGGTGGGTGGAGAAGGAAAGGTGGAAAGAGGGTGGGGGTGTTCCGAAGACAGGTGGCAGATGGTGCACCTGTCCGGGTGGGTGGGATCCACAAGTGTGGACAATCCGGAAAGTGTCAGTGGCGTGCGTTATTCGAGGTAAAATATGAGGAGGTAAAACAGTATTATGCCACTGTGTGGGGGTTGGTCTGTCCAAAGAGGGATGTAAAACAAGTTTTACAGTCAGAGCCATCGGACTCATAGCCCATTCAGGCGCATGTGTGAATAATTGGGGTTTAAGTGTCTGAGGGGGACATGTGGTACGGTGGAATAGTGGTTATGCCTCGGAGTATGAGAAGTTGGGACATAGAAAATGTGTACATTAGGGGCGTTTTCTACTGTGCAGTAGTGATGGAACCCTTTGGGGAGAATGTACTTGCATGTGTTTACAGTGTATAAACGAAGTCCTGTGTGGCGTATACTGTGGTACTTTTAGATAAGTGGTAAACCTGTGAACATTAAACTTATAGAATCCAGGTCTAACAAATCTGTAAATGATTAGTTACTTTATCCCTCTCTGGGACTGTATTATGATTGAGAGTGGATGTTATAACAGGAAGAAAAGCAATAGAGGGGGGGGGGAGTTCTGCTGTCCCTGTTTCTTACACTTCCTCTTCCTCTTCGTTGCATTCTTTGTTTGATGGTATAGGCTTTTCCTTCTTTCTCATCTGCTTTCTGCTATGCCTATGTTGTTATGTATTAACATAGCGGCTAGTTGCAGAAGTCAGAAGTGGCAGTCATATACATATGTTCCGAAGAACGCCTAGAAGGGTAGAGCTCAGAGGTGGTTGTGGAGGGTTAGGCAGTATGCAGGCGTTTTGGAACCCGGTTGTATATTATTTATGATAGTGGTAGAGGTATGGGAAAGCGCAGTTGCGGGATATGCCGGGCATCGTTGCTAAATTGGGGTATAGAGAAGTTGTGTGCGGTTTTCTTTGTTTTATAGGAGTTATTCAATTAGAGCATTTGAGTCCGCACAGGATCTAAGCAACTATGTTGTTAGCAAATGGGAACATGGGAGGAGAGATTGGAATGATCGTTAACCATACCGCCTCTGAGCTCTTAATGTTGCTAGGTATATAAAACTTGTATTGAGGAATCCCTGCAGATAAGCTCTACAATGCAAGAATAACTAGGGAACCGAACTTATCTAAAAACAAAAAACATGTATGAACAAATAGCAGGTAATAAGTTACCCCAATTAACGTCTAGTGGAGAAGAAAAGTTAATCCAAGGATATTTGTTGTTTTCCAGACTTCATGCAGAGGGGTAATTTAACTCCTGTGGTCGCGATGATCGGTGAGGGGAAGTTGAATGAGATCTGCTCTCCAGGGTACGTTAGACCATTCGCAGGGTAGCCGTTCTGCAGTTGTACAGTTAATCTGTGAGAGATGTTTTTGTCCCGATGCTACCGAGGTCTTCTGGTGTAATGTGGGTATTGTGAGTTGGAAGTCCGGCTTCGGTAAGAGGGTCGAGTCTGGAAGAGTTGTGGTATGGGCTGTGACTTTTGCGCGTTCCTCGTAGTCAGCAATGTCCGCCGGTGTGACAGAGTGGGGAATACTGTGTTCTCTGCAATGTGTGGGATGCAGATGGGGGACTGTATTGGGGTTCGCAGCCTCTGTGAAGGGCTGGAAAGGGACAGCGTCAGTGTAGAGCCTCTCCTCGGATCGCGTTGGTGAGGTGGCGTGCAGGAGGATTGGGGATAGGAGCCGAATAGAGTGGACAGGTTAGAAATATTTAAAAGTAAAAATAACGGCAAAGAAGAAAAAAAAAAAAAAAAGATCCTGCAAGGGTTCCAGTACTGAATAAGGAGGGCGATGGTGTGGAACATTTCAATAGTCACGACGGGCTCTGCGAGGCAGGGGAGCAGACATTGGACTTGCCAGTTGTCGCTGCGGTGTAGCATTGGAGCCGGATCTGTGTGCCGATGGAGATCTTTTCCTCCTGAAGCTCGAGTTTTGGGTCTCCATCGGTTCCTCTCGGAGAGAGCTTTCCGGGTTAGAGAAGGTAAAGTCCGCATACCAATTTGGCACATCGACATAGGGTATGTCTAGGACTTGGCAGAAATTCTCCAGTTCTTCAGGGACTCTCAATAGGGCAGAGTTGCCTTGGTATGTGGCTTGCAGGCCGAACGGGAACTTCCAGCGGTATCTGATTCCCTTGTTCCTGAGGACATCCAGTAGGGGCCGCAGGTCCTTACGGTGGCGGAGTGTGATCGCCGAAAGATCTTGATAAATGTGGATTGGGCGGCCTTCGAAGGTTAGTTGTTGTTTGTCACGGGCTTTCTTTAAAATATCTTTTTTGAGGGCGAAATCGTTTATGTGGCAAACAATATCTCTTGGCGGGTCGGAGTCTCTGCCACGAGGTCTGAGGGCCCTGTGTATGCGCTCCATTGCAATAGGCGTGTGGCGCGGTTGATCAAGGAGGCGGTTGAACAGGTCTGACACTGCAGAGAGAATCTGGTCATTATCAACAGATTCGGGGAGGCCTCTCACCCTCAGATTATGTCTTCTCCCTCTATTGTCGAGGTCTTCAAGGTGTCGCTGAAGATCTCGTAATTGCAAAGTGTGTGTGTCCATCTTATGATGTATTTTCCGTATAGCGGTGTTATGTTGGGCCGTTGTGTTTTCTATTCGCTGTACTCTTCCCGCTATGGCCTGCATTTCGTGACGGAGGTCTGTTATGGCCGCAAACAACGTGTCCTTTATATCCGCAGCAACTGCTCTTAAATCGTTCAGGCTTGGTTGCTGATTTAGGGCTGGGTTGTTGTCGGCTGGAGCTGGAGGTTGTTCCGTAGGAGTCAGTGTTATCCCCTCAGGGCTGCGAGCGGTGGATGAGGTGGGAGCGGGAGCCGCCATGTTGGTTCTCTGGGTCCTGAAAATCTCCGGTATGTTCTGGCTGATACGGCCGCTGAATTCCCTCGGTGAGCGGGATCTGGTTGCTGAGGGTCCACGGGAGGAAGTCCCCATGATGGGAGACCGTTTGTCAGTTGTGTTCCCCTGTGGCGGGTTTAGTATGGGCTACGGTCCGACGGAGCTCGAGGATTAAGCAGCCATCTTCTCTGAAGGCAAACCACGCCCCCCCCAAAACACATTCTACTACTCCTCCTTAGTACAGTGATACCACATGTGTGAGACTTTTACGCAGCGTGGCCACATACAGAGGCCCAACATGCAGGGAGCACTGTCAGGTGTTCTTGGAGCATAAATTACATATATAATTTCTTGACTACCTCTTACAATTTTGAAGGTCCTGAAGCACCAGGACAATGGAAACGTCCCAAAAATTACCCCATTTTGTAAATAAAACAACCCAGCGTATAATCTATGAGGCATAATGAGTCTTTTGAAAGTGTCATTTTCTTCTACAAGTTTCTGGAAAATGTTTAAAGAAAATGAAAACGCATTTTTTTTACACAAAGTTGTCAATTTATACAATATGTCTAACACATATCATGTACATACCAAAAATTAAACCCCAAAATAGATTCTCCTACTCCTCCCGAGCATGGCGATACCACATGTGTGAGATTTTTACACAGCCTGGCCACATAGAGAGGCCCAACATGCAGGGAGAGGCATCAGGCATTCTAGGGGCATAAATGTCAAATCTAATTTGACTACCTATTACACTATTGTGAGGCACTCTAGTGGCATGGATGTGGCATGGATGAGAACTGATGTGGCATTGATGAGCATGAATGGGGATGGATGAGCCGTGGATGGGGATGGCGGAGTATGGATGGGATGACTGAGTGTGAATGAGTATGGCCAAGTACGGTCGGGTAAGGATGGGTACGGCTGGGTACGGCTGAGTATGGCTGAGTACGGCTGAGTATAGCTGCGTATGGCTGAGTACGGCTGAGTATGGCTGAGTATGGCTGGGTACGGATGGAATGGCTCGTTACGACTAAGTACAGCTGGGATGGCTGGGTATGGCTGAGTACGGCTGAGTATGGATGGGATGGCTGGGTACAGCCAAGTATGGCTGGGTATTGCTGGGTATGGCTGAGTATGGATGGGGTGTATGGGATGGCTGAGCATGGATGGATGAGTATTGCTGAGTATGGATGGATGGATCAGCATGGATGAGTATTGCTGAGTATGGATGGCTGACTGAGCATGGATGGCTGGCTGAGCATGGATGGATGGATGGATGGCTGAGCATGGATGGCTGGCTGAGCATGGATGGATGGATGGCTGGCTGAGCATGGATGGATGGGTGGCTAGCAGAGCATGGATGGATGGATGGATGGCTTGCTGAGCATGTTTGGCTGGCTGAGCATGGATTATTATACAGGATTTATATAGCGCCGACAGTTTACGCAGCGCTTTACAACATTATGGCAGACAGTACAATTACAATACAATTCAATACAGGGGGGAATCAGAGGGCCCTGCTCTTTAGAGCTTACAATCTAGGAGGGAGTACGCCCTCCCAGAGTTATCGAGCTGTGCTGTAGCTGTAATTTGGCTATGGCAAGGTCGTTAAGTAGTTAAATCAGTAAATTCCTACAATTTGATAATACTTAAAGTGGTTCTAAAGTATCAAGCTTTTCTGCAACCAGTTCTCTCCCCCCCATAATATTTACCTGAACTTACCTGAACCCGCTCTTTATCCAGTGATGTGCACAAGAGCAGCGGCTCTCCCGTGTCCCTCTCTAATTATTGGCTTAGATACAGCAGCAAGCCATAAGCCACCGCTGCTTTCATTTACAGCAAGTGAGCCAATGAGGAGAGAGAGGAAGTGGGGCTGAACCACGCTCTGTATGTGAATGGGGGACACTTGGTAGGGAGGAAGAGCAAGGAGCACAGGCAAGGGACCCTAAAAGAAGAAGATTGGGGCTGCTCTGTGCAAAACTATTGCACAGAGCAGGTACTATAGGTATCACCTTTGTTTTTAAAGACATTTTCCTTTAGAATTACTTTATCAATTGCCCATACTTAAAACAAATGCTTTCAATATTATGATATCTATAATTTATAAACAGTAAAAGTAAAATTCAGATTATAGTAAATTTTCTGGAATAATATCATTTTTAACATTTTTGCCACAGAAAACCTACTTACAATTTCACCTCTCATGCATTGTCCATGAGAAGTGGTGCACTGTGCTCAAAAACATCAGTGAGTTTATTTCTGTTTGCTGCATTTCAGTGTGGTAATTGCACTTTTCCTTTTCAACTGAAAATGGATGATGTTGGCAATAGGAAATCTATCAAAGACAAAATACACAAGTACTAGAGCTAATCAAAGTGAAAGCCATTGTTTAAAAGCTGGCATTAAAAGTGCTTGTACAGATAGAATAATGCAGCTTTTGCTCCTAATAATATCCTACCGATACTGAAGCAGTTAACAATTGTAGAAACATTCCTGCAAGGTAATACATGCCTCCTATTTTTAAATAGCTCTTGTATATTTCACATCCTTATAAAAGGTTGTATATGAATGAATGCAAGTTTAAACACTATTCCCAATTTCAGCATTACAACTGTATATACTGGAATATAGACTAAGGGTGCTTATGCACAGAGGCTCTATTTTATCTTGGTTTGTGAATGCTAGTATGCATTGCATCTGATTCAACTCCACTACAGCTTAAAACAAGATTTTACCAGTCTTTAGAAGACTTTGCAAACTATACCACTGATCAACATTACTGTCTGTAATGTCTTTTGTAGCCTGTTGTAGCAAGTTAAATCCTTGTTTTTAACGCTGCAGGGAGCACTTTCATTAAATAAAACCTATACTGAGAAAAATATGATGCTTGCATTACTGACTTAACAGTGCTTGCTCTCTGGATGTTACAGTCCTCAGAACATTCTAAATCACTGACTAAAGCTGGCATACACATTAACATTTTTTTTTTCCGCTCAGCCCAACAGACTGAAGGAAAGCAATTACTATTACCTCATCCACACACAAAGAGCAAGGGTAGATGAATCTGTAGTGTTTACTATTGTATTCTGACAGGCTACAACCATAGCCTCCCCATGTAAGAATATCCCAGCACTGCTTGTAAATGATTGCTTGTAGGATATTTTTGGCTGACAATTTTCCACTCAGCTCCTTTGACAAAAGTGAGAACACCCCAATGTGAAAATGTCCAAATTGGGCCCAAACGGACAATATTTTGTGTGGCCACCCTTATATTCCAGCACTGCCTTAACCCTCTTGGACATGGAGTTCACTAGAACTTCATAGGTTGCCACTGGAGTCCTCTTCCACTCCTCCATGACAACATCACAGAGATGGTGGATGTTAGAGACCTTGCGATCCTCTACCTTCCGTTTGAGGATTTCCCACAGATTCTCAATAGGGTTTAAGTCTGGAGACATGCTTGGCCAGTCCATCACTTTTACCCTCAGCTTCTTTAGCAAGGCAGTGGTCATCTTGGAGGTGTGTTTGGGGTCATTATCATGTTGGATTACTGCCTTGTGGCCCCGTCTCCGAAGGGAGGGGATCATTCTATGCTTCAATATGTTACAGTACATGTTGACATTCATGGTTCCCTTCACTCATGCAGCTCCAGACCATGACACTTCCACCACCCTTCTTGACTGTAGGCAAGACAAACTTGTCTTTGTACTCCTCACCTGGTTGCCGCCACACGCGATTGACACCATCTAACAGGATATGGTTCCAGTAATCCATGTTCTTAGTCTGCTTGTCTTCAGCAAACTGTTTGCGGGCCTTCTTGTCCAAGCCATCCTCATCCTTCTCATCCTCTCTCACCTAGGCTCAGGGTACTTTGTCTGGCAAAGCAGCTGCCAACACGGCCTCTTCCCTCAGCTCAATGACATCAGTCATTTCTTCCATAGCCCCACCATGTCCTCCTGAGGAGACCACAGTGTTGGGTACATGCTCCAGGAGGATGCCCAGCGTTTTGAAGGCTCCGATGATGGTACCCAGCTAGAGGAAGGCAGCAACGTGAGCCCAGAGAGTGGGGGTGCCCAAGAAGGACAGCAATATGGCAGTCATGTTCCCCCAGCTGCAGCATACTGCCAGCTTTGCTCCAGTGATGAGGAGGAAGGGAATGATGAGGAAGTCACTGACTCCATGTGGGTGCCTGATAGGAGAGAGGAGGAGGAGAAGGAGGAGGAGAAGGAAGAGGAGGAGGAGGCACATCTCCAATGAGGCAGGATGCCCTCCAGGGGCCAGCTTAAGGGCAGCACACCGACAGCATCACACCACAGAGCTCCGTATGTGCAGGGCGCTGCTGTCTCTGCGCGTTATTCCAAAAGTTCTTTGGTGTGGGCCTTTTTTGAGATGAGTGCATCAGATCGCATGGCTGCTATTTGCAAAATATGTCTCAAGCGTATCTTGCGTGGCCAAAATATCACCCGCTTGGGCACCACATGCTTGACCAGACATATGTTGACCTGCCATGCAGTTTGTTGGCAAGCCTACCTAAAAGACCCACACCAAAGAACAAAGCGGACCTCTCCTTGCTCCTCATCAGCTGAGATCTCCAACCCTACTATACCTTCAGTCCTCTCTGAAACCTGCACTGAGAGGAATGAAGGTGTAGAATTAGGTGTGTCACAGCCAAGTACTTGCGGGCAATCTGGTATCGGTACACCGACGTCAGATTGTACCAGGCAAATTTCCCTGCCCCAGCTGCTGCACCGCCAAAAGAAGTTCACTCCCAGCCATCCACATGCCCATCCACATGTTGAATGCTAGCTTGGCTAAATTGCTAGTACTTCAACTGCTGTCTTTTCAGTTGGTAGACTCTGTCCCCAGGAATGTGCAGTTCCTCAGTGGCAGGTTCCCAAACACCACTTTTACTTGCGGAAGGGGATTCCGCCTCTCTACCGGCATGTGGAAGGCAATGTCTTGGCCTCGCTGGACAGGGCAGTCAGCGGTAAGGTGCATATTACGCATGGCCCAGCAGGCATGGACAGGGACGTTACCTATCTTTCACCGCGCACTGGGTGACTCTTCTGGCAGCTGGGAAGGATGCAGGACAGGGTGCAGTAGTGTTGGAGGTTGTTCCGCCACCACGCCTCCAGAATTCTACCAGTGGTGATTCTGCCACACCTCTCTCCTCCACCCCCTCCTCTTCTTCTTCCTCCATGGCCTCTTCCTGTACTGATTTGTCCTCGGAACCAGCAGTGCTCCATAGGCTTTCAAGGGGCTACGCAAGCATGCAGGCAAAAAGATGCCATGCGGTGCTTGAGCTGTGGTGCTTGGGGGACAGGAGCCACACTGGGGCAGAGATTCTGTCAGCTCTGCAGGGGCAGGTTCAGAGGTGGTTGACGCCATGCCAGCTTAATCCAGGAATGGTGGTTTGAGACAATGGCACCAACCTCCTCTCCCCACTCCGACAGGGACAACTAACCCATGTGCCCTGTTTGGCTCATGTCCTTAACTTGCTGGTGCAGCAGTTCTTGGGCAGGTACCCGGGCTTACAGGTTGTCCTGAGGCAGGCCAGGAAAGTCTGTGTGCATTTCCGACGGTCATATAATGCCAGTGCTTGGCTGTCTGACCTCCAAATGGAATTTAACCTGCCCAAGAACAGCCTAATCTGTGACATGCCCACCAGGTAGAACTCAACGTTGGCCATGCTGCAGTGGCTGCACACGCAGCAGAGGGCCATCAATGAGTACTTATGCGACTATGGCACCAGGACAGGGTCAGGGGAGCTTGTTTTTTTTCCCCACGCCAGTGGGCTATGATCAGGGATGCATGCACTGTCCTGTCACCATTTGAGGAGGCCACGAGGATGGTGAGCAGTGACAGTGCATGCATCAGTGATACTGTCCCTCTTGTCCACCTCTTGGAGCACACGCTGCATGGAATAATGGACAGGGCACTTGAGGCAGAACAGAGGGAGGAAGAGGAGGACTTCCTTACCTCTCAAGGCCCCCTTTATCCAGACAGTGTTCCTGCATGCCCACCGATCACACAGGAAGAGGACGAGGAGGAGGAGGAGGATTGTGTCAGCATGGAGGTGGAGCCTGGCACTCGGCACGTGTTGCTGAGGCTTCAGTCAGTCACAGAAGGAGCGGTGGAGAAGGTGGCCATCTGACCGATGTGTTCAGACAATTTTTTAGTCCACAGCCCCAAGGTATGATCGGTTCCAGCAACCATCGCCAGTGTCTGATTCACGTGGTGCAGGAATACCTAGGGGCAAGATCAGACTTGGACACCTTTCCCCTTGAAAATCCTCTGGGATACTGGGTCTTGAGGATGGATCACTGGCCAGAGCTTGCACAGTATGCAATTGAGCTACTGGCCTGTCCTGCATCCAGCGTTCTTTCGGAACGCACATTCAGTGCTGCTGGAGGCTTTGTAACTGAGCACAGGGTGCACCTGCCCACCGAATCTGTCGATTGACTGACCTTCATAAAAATGAATCAGTCTGGGATCACCAGCTACCAAGCACCTGATGCTGATGTAACTGAATATTTTTTTTTTAATGTGAGATCCCTTCAAGACTGCCTATGCTGATGCTGAGTGACTATCCTGTTATGCTGAGTGACAATCCTCTTCCTCCTCAATTTTCATGCTGATAGCTGGTAAGAACATTTTTGGTTCTGGGCACCGCCACCAGTGACTAAGGCTCAATTTTTCTGCCCCTGTTTAACAGGGGCGTGTAATTACAATTGTTGATGCAATACTTTGCAGCAGGGCTCATTCCTGCACTCCAACTATAGTATCTGTGAGGAGTTGCAGTGTCGTGGTACCAGCACCAGTGCCCAAGGCCCAATTTTTCAGGCCTTGTTTAACAGGGGCGTATGATTACAATTTGTGATGCAATACATTGCAGCATGGCTCATTCCTGCGCTCCAACTATAGTATCTGTGAGGGGTTGCAGTGTTGTGGCAGCAGTGGCTAAGGCCCAATTTTTCTGCCCCTGTTTAACAGGGGCGTGTAATTACAATTTTTGATGCAATACTTTGTAGCAGGGCTCATTCCTGCGCTCCAACTACAGGGCCTGGTAATGGACTGGGGGGGTACCCATGCCATTTGTCTCACTGATTTTCATCCATATTGCCAGGACCCGACATTACATTAAAGCCTCAAGCAGTTTTAAATGACTTTTATTCCTTTACAAATGTCATTTTGTGCAGGGACTGTTCTAAGCAGGGGAAACACGCGCCACATTACAGGCATACTATAGACACCCCCCAGGTACGATATTTAAAGGAATATTTCATTTTTTTTCACTTTAAGCATATTAAAATCACCGCTCCCGAAAAAACGGCTGTTTTTGAAACTTTTTTTTTCATTGATACATGTCCCCTGGGGCAGGACCCAGGTCCCCAACCCCTTTTTAGGACAATAACTTGCATATTAGCCTTTAAAATTAGCACTTTTGATTTTGAACGTTCGAGTCCCATAGACTTTAATGGGGTTCTAAAGTTCGTGCAAACTCTCGGTCCGTTCGCAGGTTCTGGTGTGAACCGAACCGGGGGGTGTTTGGCTCATCCCTAGTGAACACTTTATTGTTGTAAAAGAGCCCTAACTGTAAGGTACCCTCCCCAGGTTGAGCATATATGGTTGTATATGGTTTGGGGATGTGTATATGCTCACTACCCTCCCTTTCCTAGTCAATCAGACTGCATGCTCAGATAATGGTTTGGTATTAATTGTTTTTGCATGGGGTTCCTACTCAAAATCCATACCAGACCCCTGTCTAGGATAACGGTCTGGTGTGAATTTTGGGGGGATCCCCACACTATTTTTTTTCAAAACCATAATTTTTTATTATGGTGCACCATACCAACCAATGACCAAGCAGCTGCTGGTGTCCTAGCAAACTGATGATGTCATTGGTTTCTAGGACACAGGTGGCTGGCTCACACAGTGTCCCCTTTTCTCCTCCTTTCCAGAAGGCAGGTGGCCACTTGCTTCTGGCAACCTAACACACTTTCAGCCCTCACAGTTGGAAATTGAAGACTTGAAGAATAAATGAAGACTTCTGACTGCAACTAATTTGTTTTGGCAGGCACCCCAAAATTTAGCAAAAACCTGCACAGCTGCAAACACGACCCATTCCCTGTTTATAAGTAGGTGATTATATTTTAAAAGTAAAATTTAGAAATTATAAATATTATCAAATAAATACTTTAATGTTCAAAAGTGTTTTAACAAAATTGTCTACTCGACATACCCAACATAATTATAAAAATGGTGAGGGCAAAATGCATTTATTAGTGAAGAGGTGAAAAAAAATCAGAACCAAGTTGAAGGCTTACTTGCAATCAAAGCAATAATTCCTGCAATAGAGACCCGGATCACACATGTCCTGAGAACCAAAGTCTAATGCCGCGTACACACGAGCGGACTTCTCGTCGGACTGAACTCTGAAGGACTTTTCGACAGAGTTCTGACGAAACGGACTTGCCTACACACAATCCCACCAAAGTCTGATTGTTTCAAACGTGATGACGTACGACCGGACTAGAAAAGGAAGTTCAATAGCCAGTAGCCAATAGGGTCGTTTTTGGTCCATCGGACTAGCATACAGACGAACATTTTTTTCGATAGGAATCGAGTCCGTCGGAAAGATTTGAAACATGTTCTATTTCTAAGGTCTGTCAGATTTTTCAACAGAAAAGGTCCAACGAAGCCCACACACGATCGGAATATTCAACGGATTTGTTCCGTCGGACCTTTTCTGCTGGAAAGTCCGGTCGTGTGTACGCGGCATTACACAATCCTGATATTCTCCCTCACCAAATAAGTACTTTCTGACATACTGGTCAGCATTGATGGTGCTTTTAAAAAAAAGTCCATAAAAATGTGCACTAGTCGTAAAATGACTGATATTAATTGACACATTAAACTGGCCCTTTCATGGTAGAGTCTCCTGTGGGCTAGAAGTGCATCACTTATGAACCACTTAAAATGCGACATGGTGCTCAAGAAATTTGTGGTCACGTTGAAAGGTGGGTGCTGTCTTAAAGAACATGGTTTGTTGCAGCATCAACTTCCTTTACAGCTCTTTGGATTTGGTCAGGTGATGTTTCAGAGCTGCAAAGTAACTAAGGATGAGCCGAACACCCCACCCCCCCAGGTTCGGTTTGCACCAGAACTTGCGAATAGGCAAAAAATTTGAACGAACACACGAACACCGTTAAAGTCTATGGGGCATGAACATGAAAAAGCTATTGTCATAAAAAGTGTTTGGGGACCCGGGTCCTGCCCCAGGGGACATGTATCAATGCAAGAAAAAGTTTTATAACCTGCCATTTTTTCAGGAGCAGTGATTTTAATAATGCTTAAAGTGAAATAATAAAAATGAAATATTCCTTTAAATATTGTGCCTGGGGGGTCTCTATAGTATGCCTCCAAAGTGGCGCAGTTTTCCCGTGTTTAGAACAATACCACAGCAAAATGACATTTCTAAAGAAAAAAAGTAATTTAAAACTGATCTAACTGGTCTCCCCCCCAGTCCATTACCAGGCCCTTTGAGTCTGGTAAAAATATTAAGGGGAACCCCCGAACCAAAAATTAAAAAAAAACATTTAGTTTGGGTTCCCCCACAATCCATGCCAGCCCCTTCAGGTCTGGTATGGATATTAAGGGGGACACTGCACCAAATTAAAAAAAAATGGCATAGGGCCCCCCAAAATCCATACCAGACCTGTGCAATGAATTTTAAGGAGAACCCTGCGCCAAAATAAAAAAGTGGCGTAGGAGTCCCCCCAAAATCCATACCAGACCCTTATCCGAGCACACAAGGCCACAGGAAAAGAGGGGGGACGAGAGAGTGCCCCCTCCTGAACCGTACCAGGCCACATGCCATCAACATGGTGAGGGTGCTTTGGAGTAGCCCCCCCAAAGCATCTTGTCCCCATGTTGATGGGGACAAGGGCCTCATCCCCACAACCCTTGCCCAGTGGTTGTGGGGGTCTGCAGGCGGGGGCTTATCAGAATCTGGAAGCCCCCTTTAACAAGGGGACCCCCAAATCCCGGCCTCCCCCCTATGTGAATTGGTCACGGGTGCACTGAACCCCTACCATTTCACAAAAAAAGTGTCAAAAATAGTAAAAAAGACAGGAGACACTTTGGGACAAGTCCTTTATTAAAAAATAAAAAAAATGTCCCGCAATGTAGATCCATCTCACACCGCCCGACGGACCGATTAAAAAAAAGGGTGATCCCACCCCCTCTGATGCCACGTGACGTCATAGGAAGGTGGGGTTGCCCGTTTATCTCCCTCAGCTATATAACCCTCAGCTATACAACAGCTGTCATCGAGAAGAAGCGTCACTCGGCAGGAGCCTCTCATGCTGATGCAGCTTTTTTTTCTTTTTTCATCTCGTCGGGCGGCGTGAGATGGATCTACATCATCCATCATCCACTCTCTCGCCCCCCCCTCTTTTCCTGTGGCCTGCCAGGTTGCGTGCTCGGATAAGGGTCTGGTAGGGATTTTGGGGAGACCCCTACGCCATTTTTTTTTTATTTTGGCACAAGGTTCTCCTCAAAATCCATACCAGACCTGGACATTTTCATATAGGGGTGTACTCACTTTTTTGCCAGCGGTTTAGACATTAATGGCTGTGTGTTGAGTTATTTTGAGGGGACAGCAAATTTACACTGTTATATAAGCTGTACACTCATGACTCTACATTGTAGCAAAGTGCCATTTCTTCAGTGTTGTCACATGAAAAGATATAATAAAATATTTACAAAAATGTGAAGGGTGTAATCACTTTTGTGAGATACTATATATATATATATATATATATATATATATATATATATATATATATATATATATATATATATATATATAGATATAGATATATCTATATATATATATATATATAGATATATCTATAGATATAGATATATCTATAGATATATATATATAAAAAAAACACTATATATATATATATATATATATATATATATATATATATATATATATATATATATATATAGTTATATATGTTCTGTTATGTTCTGTGCAGAGCTATACCTGAATTTCATTGTATGATCTGTGACTGTATAATGACAATAAATTGTTTGGATCCTTGAATCCAATTTGAAAATGCATGCAAAGCAATGAGTCTTCCTGTAGTGCAAGCTGGGAGCACATCATGAGTGTACACACAAACGTGGCTCCAAGAATGGAGCCACCCCAAAATAGGAACCAGGGAAAGAATCATTTTAAGAGCCAACTATTAATGCAAAGTAACTATGGGCTTAAAAACAAAACATGCAAACATGGTAAGTATTAAGGATCCGAGCACTATATATTTTTTATTAGGGTTTAATAATATTTTAGCCTACCAGCCCTGGGTGCAATGGGATAGGAAAATGTTGGCTGCTATGCCCAAATAATCCAACCAACAACACATATTATACATTCCAGCCTTACTTGCAAAATGGAATATCATAAATAAATACATAAAGCAACAGCAGAAGCCACTCAGATCAATTTAAATCTAGAAAACAAAGGGGAAAGGTGCATATGATCTGTCCAATTAGATGTGAGGGGTCATTGGCTGCATACAAAATTAATATTCTTAATTATTCTTTGACACGTTTAGACACATTTTAGACATTTTTAAATGAATGCCCTGTACACACAGTCGGATTTTCCGACTGAAAAAGTGCGATCGGATTGTGTTGTCAGAAATTCCGATCATGTGTGGGCTCCATCTGACTTTTTCCATCGGAATTTCCGATGGAGAGCAGGCTATAAAATTGTCTGACAACAAAATCCGATCAGTTAAATTTCCGGTCCTGTGTACACAAATCTGACACACAAACTGCCACGTATGCTCAGAATAAATTAAGAGAAGAAAGCTATTGGCTACTGCCCCGTTTATAGTCCTGACGTACGTGTTCAGAACTATCGGATTTTCCGACAACTTTGTGCGACCGTGTGTATGCAAGACAAGTTTGAGCCAACATCCGTCGGAAAAAATCCATGGATTTTGTTGTCTGAATGTCCGATCAATGTCCGATCGTGTGTACAGGGTATAAGAATGCTGTGAACCCACATATAAACATGTAATTTGATTTAGTGGTCATGGCACTCATTTATCTACAGTTATTGATCAGAACCATTATTGTCCTGGAGTAGGTCAAATTATAAACTATCTTCTATAGTTGATGGTGTCAGAGGGAAATGTAGCTATTCAAAAGCTCTTGTTATTCTTAACCACTTAAGGACCAGCCTTGTTTTGGATTTTAGGTGTTTACATGTTTAAAACAGTTTTTTTTGCTAGAAAATGACATAGAACCCTCAAACATTATATATGTTTTTTTTCTAACACCCTAGAGAATAAAATGGCGGTCATTGCAATACTTTTTTTTGCACCGTATTTGCGCAGCGGTCTTAAAAGCGCATTTTTTTGGGGGAAAAAATGTACTTTTTTGAGTAAAAAAATAAGACAAAAGTAAAGTTAGCCCAATTTTTTTTATATTGTGAAATATAATGTTATGCCAAGTAAACTGATACCCAACGTGTCACGCTTCAAAATTGCGCCCGCTTGTAGAATGGCGTCAAACTTTTACCCTCAAAATTCTCCATAGGCGATGTTTAAAAAATTCTACAGGTTGCATGTTTTGCATTACAGAGGAGGTCTAGGGCTAGAATTATTGCTCTCGCTCTACCGGTCGTGGTGATACCTCACATGTGCGGTTTGCATATGCGGGCGCTACTCGCGTATGCGTTCGCTTCTGAGCAGGACGGGGGGTTTTAAAAATTGTATTTTTATTTTTATTTATTTTACATTATTTTATGTATTTTTACACTGTTTTAAAAAAAAATTGTGTCACTTTTATTCCTATTATAAGGAATGTAAACATCCCTTGTAATAGAAAAAAGCATGACAGGACCTCTTAAATATGAGATCTGGGGTCAAAAAGACCTCAGATCTGATATTTACACTAAAATGCAATTAAAAAAAAAAAGTCATTTAAAAAATGACATTGAAAAAAATATGCCTTTTAGAGGCGTGGGCAGAAATGGCGTTTTGACGTCGCCTCCGCCCAGCAGTGTCATGGAGATGAGTGGGTGCCATCTTAGCCTCACTCGTCTCCAGGCACAGCACTGAGCAGGACGCCATCACCTCCACCACTACTGATGGCTCCGGTAAGCGGCGGAGGGCACCAGATTGCGGTGGGAGGGGGGCCCCTCTCCCGCCACCGATAAAAGTGATCTCGTGGTGAATCCACCGCAGGGACTACTCTTATCAGAAAGCCGACCGCCGCACAAAAACGGGGATACCGGGGTTATGGCATCTAGCTGCTGCCATAACAACGATATCCGCCGGCAAAGTTTGGACGTACATCGGCGTGCGGCGATCGGCAAGTGGTTAAAGGGATATTGAAAATAGTAATGACATAAATACATACACGGACACACAATTTGGATGGCCAAGTGTCTTAACCAGTTGCAGACCACCCACTGTAGATGTGCTGCAGCAGGGTTACCGCTCTGTGCCAGTCCACTTACCTAGTACGTGACGTGATCCGACACTTCTGGGTCTGGGGTGCGCACGTACACTGCCAGTGGCCCACTCCCGATGTGATTATACACAGTGGTAACTGATCAGTGGGTACGGTGGACTCGATGTCCACCAGCACCTGCTGATCGTTTGGTACAGAGGGAGAATGGCGATCTGCCTGGAAAGTGCAAAATCAGGCTCACTTCTGCATAGAAACCCTTGAGCTTCTAACCCCAGCTTGTTCAATTAAGCTTTGGTAATAAAACCTGGAAGCTCATTGCTTTCTATGCAGAAGGGAGCCTGATTTTGCACTTCCAGCTTTAGTAAATAAACCTCATTGTGTACTTAAAAGTGGGGTATGCCTATATATATATATATATATATATATATATATATATAACCTTATGTATATAGATATTTACCTTATGTATATAGATATATATCTATATCTATCTATCTATGTGTGTATATATATATATATATATATATATATATATATATATATATATATATATATATATATATATATATATATATATATATATATATATATATATATATATAAATAGATAGATATAGATATATATCTATATAGATATAGATATATATCTATATCAATATAGATATATATCTATATATCTATATCTATATATATAGATATATATACGCAAACATGTGATCTAGAGGGAAATAACCTCAAAACATATATGAGAAAAAAAATGCAAAAATGTAAAAGAAAAAAAGAGAGTCCAATAAATCCACAAGTGAAAAATAAATGTTCAATAAAGTGATCCAGAAGAGAGGGAAATGAATCCCAATGTCAGCAGCAGGAATCCCATGAGTAAATGGGTCCACCACCACCAATATTAAAATGGCTTACCGAAACACATGGACTCAATATGGCATATGCTCAATGAGTCAACCAGGCAGGAGGTGTAAACACCAATGTGGGAAGCTGCCATACCACCTCTTCTTAGCCTAAATAGGAGAAAATCCATCCTGGATACAACTCAATCGTTGATGACTGAATGAGGACCAGCACACACAGACAAGGAGGGTGGACAGTGTCTCCTAATAACACTCAGACGGTATAACCGGGAAAATGGTCGTGTAAACTTAGTTTGACCAATTTCCTGGTTATACCATTGGAGTGTCATTGAGGCTAAGAAGAGGTGGTGCAGCAGCTTCCCACATTGGTGAATCCTTGACACTCTGGGATCACAGGAAGTGCATGAATGATTCAACCAAGAAGAGGTGTGGCTTTGGATTGGTGACCAGGTTAGTCCAGAGATAAAATTATAATTCTCCCACTCTACAAGACTTTGGTCCAGCCACATCTTGAGTATGCCGTCCAGTTCTGGGCACCAGTCCTCAAAAAGAATGTGCTGGAAGTAGAAAAAGTCCACAGAAGAGCAACAAAGCTAATAAAGGGATTAGGGGACCTCAGCTATAAGGAACAGCTACAAGCATTAAACATATTCTTTCTGGAGAAGAAACGCTTGAGAGGTGATATGATAGCGATGTACAATTACCTTACTGGTGACACTAGCATAGGGAAAAAACTTTTCAGTGGGAGGGAGCTTAAAAAGACATGCAGCCATTCATTGAAACTGGAAGATAAGTGGTTTAACCTTAAACTGCGTAGAGGGTTCTTTACACTCAGAGCGGTAAGAATGGGGAGATCCCTTCCACAAGCAGTTTTATCAGCAGGGAGCATCGATAGTTTCAAAATACTATTAGATGGGCAGGGATGCAGGGATTATAAGAATTACTATTGACATAAACTCAAACACACACCACAAGTCGAACTGGATGGACTGGTGTCTTTATTCACCCTATTACCAATGTAATTATGTCTGTGGGGGACAGTGCCAAAGATAAGATGAGTATTAGTAGCCAGAGCTACTTTTTTATTTAAAAATGTCTGCTGAGGGATGCATATTTTACTTTTTAGCACAATCTTGAATTGTGCTTTGTGTGTATTTGTTTTGTTTATCTTATAGGTGTTAAAAGGCAACCATTATGACCTGATTAAAGTCCAGTGATATTTATATTACATTTTTGTTACTTAGGAGAGCAACACAAATGTTATGGAAATCCTGCTTCTTTTGGAAAGTAGACGCTGTAAACTTTTCGCACTCTATTCTAAATTTAGTGAGTTAGGCCATGTATATGAAAGTGATCAACCTCACTGCAAATTCCATCATACAAGAATTATACTGATTGTACAAATGTTTTTTTTTTTAAGTTTCCTATCTGCACAGAAGGTGGGGGAAATATAAAACCTAGAAATTAAGGTTAATTTCCAAAACTAATTGGACATTTTCAATAAAAAATTTGAATATTCACTTCAATTATTTAATCATGTGAAATGTAAATTCATGTTACCTTATTTAAAGTGATTGCAAAGTCTCGTTTCTTTTCTATAAAAATAATAAACATGTTATACTTACCTGCTCTGTGCAGTGGACTTGCACAGAGCAGCCTAGATCCTCCTCTGCTCCATTTCTTCTTTGGTACTCCTGGCCCCTCCCTCCTGTCCAGTGCCCCCACAGCAAGCAGCTTGCTATGGGGGCACCCAAGCGGCGTCACAGCTCCCTGTGTCTATTCAGACATGGAGTTGTGCCCCGGCTCCGCTCTACCCCCCCTCTCTCTCTCTCTCTCCTGATTGGCTAACTGATTTTGATTGACAGCAGCAGGAGCCAATGGAGCCGCTGCTGTGTCTCAGTCAATCAGGAGGGAGAGTCTCGGATGGCTGAGATACTCATGGACATTGTTGGACTGAGATGAGGCTCAGGTAAGCTTTAGGGGGGCTGAGGGGGGCTGAGGGGGGCTGCTACACACAGAAGGCCTTTTATCTTAATCCAATTAGATAAAAAAACCTTCTGACTTTACAACCCCTTTAATCTGCACATGACTGGATATTCAAATGAACAGGAATTTGTTTTATACATGGCTAGATAATTGAATTGAATATTCAAACAACTTACTGCTTGAAAGTTTTCAACCCCATTAATAAGGAAGCACAGTAATGTGAATTGTTGCTTTTACAATAATTTACAACCTGGGCTTATAGCACCAACTATATTTAGTAAATTACAGATCCCAGATTATTACATTCCTTTATTTTTAATGTGTCAACATATTATACAGCACTGTACATTAATAATACATGGGGCAAATTATAGACTCTGGTCAATACAACTGCAAGACATGATATTTGTGGAAAGAGAACCCAGTTTAGAAATGCAAATGCTATTGATTGTATAAAATAAATAAAGAACTGCATAAATCAATCAATGACAGTTCTTTAATTATTGCTGCTGTTTTTCAAGTTAAAAATGATAGTGTATTGACAAAGCTTACGTAGTAATTCAAGTAACTTTTATTTTAGTCAAGTTCTTTTAATGCTGTCCACTGATGCACGTCAGTTCGTTTTACCTTTTAAGATTTGCACTCAAATAAAATGTGACCATGCAGCAATGTGCAGGTGTTGCCTGAAGCATAACTTATCTTCCTTTGACACAGTGTAAGATGTAGCATTACGGATCTCCATTTATTTACAACATCATTTGCAGCAACTAAACATTTCCATCACTGCTGAATGCTGGAATCCAAATAAGGCATCTGATTTACTGTCAAGTGTGAAAGACCTTTCCAAAAAACAAATGAAGAATTATCAAGCGAAGTGAGAAAGGTCACATGAACTATCTTGAAGGAAAATAGCATCTCTTTCTTTATATTGTTTGCAGTTCAAAAAGGTTACAAGACCATTTGTTTTAGTGAAAATATAAATCTCTATTAGAAGAAAAAAAACTCACTGAGCAGGGCTTGTTTTAGAAGTGGACATATGAACAGATCATGTTTGATTTTAAGAACAAAAGAAAACACACTCTTTCTGCGAAAGGAAATATACTATGCACATAGTCTATGAGTCTGTATGGCTGATTTACTAAAGGCAAATAGTCTTTTCACTTTTCACTTTGAATTTTCCCCCAGAGCTAAGTGAATGCGGCAAAAGTTTCACTTTGAAAAAACTATCCAATCATGTACAAGGAAAATAAAAAACAGCATTTTGCTTGAACATATCTGGATGAAGGAAGTCAGCAGCGCTTCACCTCATTCATTAAGTTCTGGGGCAAATTCTCTTGCAAAGGGACCAACCTATTTGCCTTTAGTAAATCAACCCCTATGCCTCAAACTCCCATGCAAAAGAAATTTGGATAACTAACTTGAACATTGGTTCCTCTCCGTGGTTAGTCTTTACCTTAGCTTGTTAAAGTTTTCATTTTGGATAGAGGGGAGAGGGATTAGAACACATGTAATTTTTTTTGCTGTCTGTGCCCCCCGTTAAAGAGATTCATTCTCTTTTTGTTACATTTATCATAGGAAAAGTTTACATAAAGCACAAAGCATACCAGAAAAAACCTGCCTCCTCTTATACTCAAGTGAGTTAAAAAATGTCCTAAATGGAGGCGAAAAAAGTGCAGGGCCGTGCCGCTAGGTGATGCTCGTGAATCGGCCCGACGCCCCTGTTAGTTTCCCCTCCCTCCCATGCTGTGTCAGATCGCCGCACAGCCAGCCGCATAACGATGTCCCACCTCCTCTTGTGACAGACGGCACAGTAATCCAATGCTAGTAATTACTGTGCTGTCTGTCATAGGGTGAGGGACATCGCTACCGCAGCTGCACAGCGATCTGACACAGCAGGACATCGATCTCACATACAGTACACCGTTCCTGGTAAGAAAAAAGAATAAATCTTTACAAGTTATTTAAAAGTTATCTCTAGATGACAAGGTATTTACTGGTACAAGGTATCTCTAGATGACAAGGTATTTACAAGGTATCTCTAGATGACCCAGTGGCAAAAATATGAGGTTTGTCCATGCAAGTCAAGTAAAAAATATCTTAGTTTTATACTAACTCTCTGGGTAATTTACTACAGGTATCTGGGACTTCCTTACTTTGGACCAAGCTGCATTTGTATACAGGCCACATATCCTACAGTGTCATGATTTCAGGGGTCAGTAGAATCTCCCTTGTTTGATTATATTCCGCCTCCTCTTGTGATAGACGGCACAGTGATCCAATGCTAGGAATCATTGTGCCGTGTGTCATAGGAGGCGGGACATCGTTACCGCGGCTGCATGGCGATCTGAAAATCACGGTGATCTGACTTAAGCTTTTACTTAAAGTGGTGTTTACCCCAAAAACAAAAATTTGTTATAGTACAGCTTACCAATCCTTAGATGGGGTGGCTGAATTTGTTTTCTTTCTTTAGTTTTTTTCCCCCCTTTTTTTTCACCAAGTGATCCTGTTATTTTAACTTTCTTTCAAATTGGTATTTAGATGGTTGAGACAAACTATTTGACATTACAATGGCTACCATATATATAATGGGCACTGGCAGGCTATATATGGTACCGGTATAATGGACACTGGCAGGCTGTATATAATGGACACTGACAGGCTGTATATAATGGACACCGGCAGGCTGTATATAATGGACACTCGCAGGCTGTACATAATGGACACTACCAGACTGTATATAATGGGCATTGGCAGGCTGTATATAATGGACACTGGCAGGCTGTATATAATGGACACTGGCAGGCCTTATATAATGGGCATGAGCAGGCTGTATATAATGAACACTGGCAGGCTGTATATAATGGACACTGGCAGGCTCTATATAATGGACACTGGCAGACTGTATATAATGGGCATTGGCAGGCTGTAAATAATGGACACTGGCACGCTGTATATAATGGGCATTGGTAGGCTGTATATAATGGACACTGGCAGGCTGTATATAATGGACACTGGCAGGCTGTATATAATGGACACTGGCAGGCTGCATTTCATGGGCACTGGTAGAATTATATTATGAGCCCTAACACAGGCTGCTCTATGCAAACAGTCATGTCATCACATTCTGTAATATCATCATCAACCTGCATTAGGCTTCAAACTATAC
This sequence comes from Aquarana catesbeiana, assembly GCF_042186555.1. Taxonomy (NCBI): domain Eukaryota; kingdom Metazoa; phylum Chordata; class Amphibia; order Anura; family Ranidae; genus Aquarana; species Aquarana catesbeiana. The sequence continues at coordinate 248,392,561 of NC_133325.1, read as the reverse complement.
AAGTCTTTTTTTTTTATCCTGTTAGAAATGGATCCCAATACTTCTACCGGTAATCCTGGACCAAAAGAAAAATGCAGGTCATACGAAGCTGGTTTCAAACTTAAGGTTGTCTCAAGAGCAGAAGAAAGCAATAACAGTATTGCAAGTAGGGAATTTTGTGATGAAAAACAAGTGAGGGAGTGGCGGAAAATGAAAGCTGACTTGGAAAAGATTCCAAAGGCAAAAAAAGCTTGATGTGGTTTAACAACTTCATATAGGGCTCTAGAGACTGAATTGCATAAATGGGTTATGGGTGTCGTCAAAATGGTTACTGCATAACACACATGGGAATTCGCTTACGTGCCCTTCAAATGGCTAAAGATGACAAATTAAAAGCACCAGGCATTGAAAATGTTGCGTCAGCAGGATGGTGTACCCGCTTCATTAATAGGTTTGATCTATGTTTGCAGCAAAGAACAAAGATTTCACAGAAGTTGCCAAAAGACCTTGATGAAAAAGTGATGTCATTCCATTCATTCATCATAAAACAAAGAAGGATCCATAACTATGACCTGGGAGATATTGGAAATATGGATGAAACACCTATGACCTTTGATCTTCCAAGCAACAGAACTGTGGCAAGTTTGGGAGACAAAACAATTTTTCTCAGAACCACCAGAAATGAAAAAAAAAAAACATTTCACAGTTGTTCTGTCATGTTTGGCTAATGGAACTAAGCTGCGGCCTGTCATTATTTTTAAAAGAAAGACTTTGCCTAAAAATTGTCAAATTCCCACCACGAATTACAGTGCGCGCACATATTAAAGGCTGGATGGATGAAGACGGAACAAAAAAATGACTGGAAGAAATTTGGAACGGAAGACCAGGAGCAGCCTTAAAGAAAAAAACATCATTGCTAGTTTGCGATATGTTCAGAGCCCACACATCTGATGACATAAAAAAATTGGCAAAGTCTTCTCAAGTTACTTTGGCTGTTATTCTAGGTAGACTTACATCTGTATTGTACCCCTAGATGTGTGTTTAAATAAACCTTTCAAAGACCGTGTGTGAAAGATGCGGCTTGAATGGATGTCATCTGGTCAAGCCCGACTGACAAAAGGTGGAAATCTGATGAAGCCTGACATAGAATTGATCGCAAAGTGGGTTTGTGATGCATAGAAAGAGATTCCAGAGGACATGGTGCAACGCGCCTTCAAGAAATGTGGCATTAGTAATGCTATGGATGGCAGTGAAGACAGCACTTTGTATGAGAATGACAGCAGTGTATGGTGATGACTGCAAACTCAGTGATGATGACAAAGTCTATGCTGATAACCTCACACCAGCTAATGCTGAAGCTCTGTTTGGACATACAGATGATGAGGAGAAATCCAGTTTTGAAGGATTTTAACTCTTGTGTTTTAGCTTGGTTGCTGATTGAGCTAAGGTTTTTGTACTTTTAAAGTTATTGTTGACACCATATTGTTTTTATTGACCCTCTTTTCCACTTACAGAGCTGGTTTATTGTTTTTCTTTGAAATAAATATTCAAAAACATTATTGGTATCTATTTTTATTTTTTAAATTTACAGGTAGCTGCTGCATTTCCCACCCTAGGCTTATACTTGAGTCAATAAGTTTTTCCAGTTTTTTTGTGGTAAAATTAGGTGCCTCGGCTTATATTCGGGTCGGCCTATACTCAAGTATATACTGTAATAGAGGGGAAATCCTCCAATGAGGACACTAGCTTTGATGACCTGGGGGTCCCCAAAAGTTTCCCTTAATTTCTAGAGATTTTATCCCACTTCTTGTTTTGGCCATGGAACAGGAAGTAAAGGTAAATCTCCCCACTGGGACAATGAGGGTAATAATAAACCTTACATGGTTTATAACCATCCCTTACTGGATCCAAAAAGAAAAATAAAGTGTTGCCTATAGTTCTACTTTAAGGCTGTGTAGGTCTGAACTAATAAACACATAGTTACATAGTAGGTGAGGTTGAAAAAAGACACACGTCCATCAAGTCCAACCTATGTGTGTGATTATGTGTCAGTATTACATTATATATCCCTGTATGTTGCGGTCATTCAGGTGATTATCTAATAGTTTCTTGAAGCTATCAATGCTCCCCGCTGAGACCACCGCCTGTGGAAGGGAATTCCACATCCTTACTGCTCTTACAGTAAAGAACCCTCTACGTAGTTTAAGGTTAAACCTCTTTTCTTCTAATTGTAATGAGTGGCCCCGAGTCTTATTAAACTCTCTTCTGCGAAAAAGTTTTATCCCTATTGTGGGGTCACCAGTACAGTATTTGTAAATTGAAATCATATCCCCTCTCAAGCGTCTCTTCTCCAGAGAGAATAAGTTCAACGCTCGCAACCTTTCCTCATAACTAAGATCCTCCAGACCCTTTATTAGCTTTGTTGCCCTTCTTTGTACTCGCTCCATTTCCAGTACATCCTTCCTGAGGACTGGTGCCCAGAACTGGACAGCATACTCCAGGTGCGGCCGGACCAGAGTCTTGTAGAGCGGGAGAATTATCGTTTTATCTCTGGAGTTGATCCCCCTTTTAATACATGCTAATATTCTGTTTGCCTTATTAGCAGCAGCTTGGCATTGCATGCCATTGCTGAGCCTATCATCTACTAGGACCCCCAGGTCCTTTTCCATCCTAGATTCCCCCAGAGGTTCTCCCCCCAGTGTATAGATTGCATTCATATTTTTGCCACCCAAATGCATTATTTTACATTTTTCTACATTGAACCTCATTTGCCATGTAGTCGCCCACCCCATTAATTTGTTCAGGTCTTTTTGCAAGGTTTCCACATCCTGCGGAGAAGTTATTGCCCTGCTTAGCTTAGTATCGTCTGCAAATACAGAGATTGAACGGTTTATCCCATCTTCCAGATCGTTTATAAACAAATTAAATAGGATTGGTCCCAGCACAGAACCCTGGGGAACCCCACTACCCACCCCTGACCATTCTGAGTACTCCCCATTTATCACCACCCTCTGAACACGCCCTTGTAGCCAGTTTTCAATCCAGGTACTCACCCTATGGTCCATGCCAACGGACCCTATTTTGTACAGTAAACGTTTATGGGGAACTGTGTCAAATGCTTTTGCAAAATCCAGATACACCACGTCTACGGGACTTCCTTTATCTAGATGGCAACTCACCTCCTCATAGAAGGTTAATAGATTGGTTTGGCAAGAACGATTCTTCATGAATCCATGCTGATTACTGCTAATGATATCGTTCTTATTACTAAAATCTTGTATATAGTCCCTTATCATCCCCTCCAAGATTTTACATACTATTGATGTTAGGCTAACTGGTCTGTAATTCCCAGGGATGTTTTTTGGGCCCTTTTTAAATATTGGTGCTACATTGGCTCTTCTCCAATCAGCTGGTACCATTCCAGTCAATAGACTGTCTGTAAAAATTAGGAACAACGGTCTGGCAATCACCTGACTGAGTTCCCTAAGTACCCTCGGATGCAAGCCATCTGGTCCCGGTGATTTATTAATGTTAGGTTTCTCAAGTCTAATTTTAATTCCGTCCTCTGTTAACCATGGAGGTGCTTCCTGTGTTGTGTCATGAGGATAAACACTGCAGTTTTGGTTACTGAAGCCCCCCGATTCACTCGTGAAGACTGAGGAGAAGAATAAATTCAATACCTTTGCCATCTCCCCATCCTTTGTAACCAGATGTCCTTCCTCATTCTATATGGGGCCAATATGGTCTGTCCTCCCTTTTTTACTGTTTACATACTTAAAGAATTTCTTGGGATTTTTTTTGCTCTCCTCCGCTATGTGTCTTACATGTTCTATCTTAGCCATCCTAATTGCACCCTTACATTTCTTATTGCATTCTTTATAAAGTCTGAATGCTGAGGATGATCCCTCAACCTTGTATTTTTTGAAGGCCTTCTCCTTTGCTTTTATATGCATTTTTACATTGGAGTTAAGCCATCCAGGATTTTTGTTCGCTCTTTTAAATTTATTACCCAATGGGATACATTGGCTAATGCCCTTATTTAATATGCTCTTAAAGCAAACCCATCTCTCCTCCGTATTCTTTGTTCCTAATACTTTATCCCAATTTATGCCTTTTAGCAAGGTTTGTAGTTTAGGGAATTTGGCTCTTTTGAAATTCAGTGTCTTTGTATTCCCTTTATGTTTCCTATTTGTGTGATTTATACTGAAACTAATTGACCTGTGATCGCTGTTACCTAAATTGCCCCGTATTTCCACATCTGTGATCAGGTCTGTATTGTTGGTAATCAGTAGATCCAGTAATGTTTTATTTCTAGTTAGTGCGTCTACCATCTGACCCATAAAATTGTCCTGCAAGACGTTAAGGAACTGGCGAGCCTTAAATGAATGCGCGGTTCCCTCCGCCCAGTCTATGTCTGGATAATTAAAATCCCCCATTATGATAACACTTCCCATCCTTGCTGCTAATCCAATTTGTGATAGGAGATCCGTCTCCACTTCCTCCTTCAGGTTAGGGGGCCTATAGCCTACTCCCAGTATTATTTTCCCCTTAGCTTCATCCCTTTGGAGCTCTACCCATAAGGATTCCACCTCCTCTCTAGCTCCCTCAGTGATGTCATCTCTCACATTCGCTTGTACATTATTCTTGATATATAGGCATACCCCTCCCCTTTTTTACCCTCTCTATCCTTGCGGTATAGGGTATACCCTTGAATGTTTGCCAGCCAATCATGAGAGCTGTTGAACCAGGTCTCTGAAATTCCCACAAAATCCAAATCCTCCTTGTACAACAGTATCTCTAGTTCACCCATCTTGTCTGCCATGCTCCTGGCATTGGTGAACATGCCACATAGTTTAGACCGGTCGCATATTGTCCTCGTATTGGGTGTTTCAAAATTGCAACTAGGACTTGCTACTATACTCGACTTAGTTACAGTGATGTCATGAAAGCTTTCCTCTATCTAGTTGTGCTTTTAATGCAAATGGTGTTTTAATGTTCCAAATTATTGGCTATTCACATAGCCATTCAGATTGGAATGAAATATTCATTAACAGCGCGGCTGCAAATAAAATTATCAGTCCCAGCACCCTCAACACTCACACTTTCACTTAGCGAGAACAAGCATTTCGACTTGCGATTTTGTTGAGTGATGTGCACATGATTTTGCGTGTTGCCGAAGGGCCAGCTCATTCACTTTAATTGGCTGCCCTATGTGCCTTTGTAGCTCAAAAAGAAGCTCCTGCTCCTTTTTTGACAGCAAGCTTTGCGCGATTTTGAAAGGTGTGGTTTGCCATGAATGCCGTGCAATCCTGTCACTCGATAATCGTGGCAGAATCACATTGCGTTTGGAGTGCCATTAAGGAATATTGGCACCCAAATGCACATTGCACATTGTGCATCAATCGCCATGTAATTTGGAATCTGTTGATCATACCAGAAATTGAGAGCTGTCTTATGTCTTGTGCTACTACAGAATTACTATTATTATTATTATTATTATAATACAGGTTTTATATAGCATCAATAGTTTGCGCAGCGCTTTGTAACATGATGGCAGACATTATAGTTACATTATAATTTGGTACAAGAGGAATCAGAGGGCCCTGCTCGTTAGAGGGAGGGTCAATTGATACAAAAGGTAATAGCTGTGGGGGGATGAGCTGATGAAGGAAGTAAAACAGTGTTAGTTAGAAGCAGGATAGGCTTCTTTAAAGAGGAGGGTTTTCAGGGATCGTCTAAAGATGGATAGATTAGGGGACAGTCGGACAGATTGGGGTACGGTGTTCCAAAGGATGGGAGAAGCGCTGAAGAAATCCTATAGGCGAGCATGGGAGGAGATGACAAGAGAGCTAGAGAGCAGGAGGTCTTGAGAGGACCGAAGAGAGCAGCTTGGTTGGTATTTTGGGACTAGGTTAGTGATGTAGCTGGGGGCAGAGTTATGGATGGCTTTGTAAATTATTGTTAGTACTTTGAATTTTATTCGTTGGGTGAGAGGAAGCCAGTGGAGGGATTGGCAGAGAGGGGTTTAGGACACTGAATGGCTGGTAAGGTGGATGAGTCTTGTAGCAGCATTCATTATGGACTGAAGGGGGATAGTCTATGTAAAGGTAATCCAATGAGGAGGGAGTTGCACTAGTGGAGGCGAGAGATAACCAGGGAGTGAATTAGAAGCTTGGTGGTGTCATTAGTTAAAAAGGGGCATATTTTGGAAATGTTGCGGAGGCTAAGGCGGCATGATTTGGACAAGGATTGTATGTGGGCCTGAAAGGACAGTTCAGAGTCTAAGGTTACCCCTAGCACCCTGGCATGTGGGGACAGACTGATAGATGTGCCATTGATCTTGACAGAGAAGTCAGGTGAGGGGGAACCTGGGGGAGGAAATATTAAGAGCTCAGTTTTAGATAGATTCAGTTTGAGGAAGTGGTTTGACATCCAGGCTGATATGTCTGTTAGTAAATCAGTGATGCATGAGGAGATTGATGGGGTGAGCTGAGGGGCAGAGAGATAGATTTGGATGTCATCAGCATATAAATGGTAGTGAAAGCCATGGGAGGCTATCAGCTGACCCAGGGAGGATGTGTAGGTCGAGAATAGTAGAGGTCCAAGGACAGAACCTTGGGGGACCCCAATGGGACACTAAAGGTGCGATGAGATAGGTAAGATTCAAACCAACGGAGAGTGCAGCCATGGAGACCAAGCACATTTTTTGAGGAGGAGGGGGTGGTCAACTGTATCAAAGGCAGCAGAAAGGTCCAAGAGTAAGAGTACTGAATAATGACCGTTGGTTTTGGCTGTTAGTAAGTCATTTGTGAGTTTTTGGAGGGCAGTTTCTGTAGAGTGCTGTGGGCGAAATCCAGACTGAAGGGGATCACGAAGGTTATTCTCAATGAGGTAGTCGCTCAGTCAGTTGTAGACTAAACGTTCAAGGAGTTTGGAGGCAAAAGGGAGTAAAGAGATGGGTCTTAGGTTGTTAAGATTGGTGGGGTTTAGTGAGGCCTTTTTTGGAATGAGAGTGACTAGCGCATGTTTTAGAGGGTTGGGGAAGATGCCAGTAGAGAGTGAGAGGTTGAAGATATGATTTAAGGAGTGTAGGACAAAGTCAGATGGTGACCATAGTATTTGAGAAGGAACAGGGTCCAGGGGGCAGGAGGTTAGGTGGGCGTTAGAAAAAAGTTTAGTGACTTCCTCTATAGTAGCTGGGTTAAAAGAGGCAAGTATTGATTGTGCAGGAGGACAAGGAGTGTAAAGTGAGGGAGATATCTGTAAAGCAGAGATCTTCAGACGAATTGTCTCAATCTTATTTTTGAAGTGATTAGCAATCTCCTGGGCAGTGAGTAAGTTAGTGGGTGGAGGTAATGGAGGACGAAGTAGAGTGGTAAAGGTAGAAAAGAGTTGATGTGGACTGCATGAGAGGGTGTTAATGAAAGTGATAAAGTAGGTCTGTTTGGCCATGTGGAGGCAGGAATGGTATTTTTGGAGGGCAGATTTATATTGGCTGAAATCTTGCTGTGACTTAGTTTTACGACACATACGCTCAAGAGCACCGCTATGTTTTTTGAGGCTTCTGGTATTGTCTGCCTGCCAGAGTTGTAGCGGTCGGGGCCTGATTCTGTGTGTAGTTAGGGGGGCGAAGGTATCCAGGGTGGATGACAGTGAACTGTTGTAGACAGAAGTGGCCAAGTTGGGGCAGGACAAGGATGAGATTTTGTCATAGAGACAATCTGTAGCAGAAAAAAGAAGAGAAGTGTTAAGATGGCGAAGGTTGCTATGGGCTATAATTTGGTAGTTGCAAGGAAAGGAGGAGGCAGACAAGCAGAGAGTGAAACTAATAAGGTGGTGATCAGAGAGAAGAAAAGGAATATTGAAGAGGTTGTGTGGAGTGCATAGGTAGGAGGTCATTCAGTTGCCAACAGAGTGAGTAGAAGCGCTTGTCCATTGTTTTAGGTCAAAAGAGGAGGTTAGGCTCAGCAGCTTAGAAGTAGCGGGAGTGTTAAGATTAACAGGGATGTTGAAGGCACCAAGAATGATTGTTGGAATTTCAGAAGAGAAAAAGTAGGGTAGCCAGGCAGAGAAGCCATCAAGGAAGTTTGATACCGGTCCAGGGGCCGATAGATCACAGCAATTCTCAATGAAACTGGAGAAAATAGATGAATACAGTGAGCTTCAAATGAGGAGAGAGACAGAGAGGGGGGGTGGATGAAGAACCTGAAAAGTGCTTTGAGGGGATAGGAGGATTCCAACACCACCTCCTTTCCATCCACTAGGCCTGGTAGAGTGAGTCCACAGGAGGCCACCATAGGAGAGAGAAGCAGGAGAAGGAAGGTCAGATTCTTGAATTCAGGTCTCAGTAATTGCAAGTAGGTTCAGGGAGTTTGTGATAAATAGGTCATGGACGGTGGTGAGTTTGTTACTCACAGAGTGGGCATTCCAAAGGGCACAGGAGAAGGGGAGGCTGGTTCTAGGCTGAAGAGGAATAGAAATGAGATTGTGTGGATTGCGGCGTCTATCAGAGGATAGGGGCTGCTGGGTATGTTGGCCGAAGGTAAATTATGGCAGTCCAGGATTTGGGGAAATATCTCCAGAAGTTAGGAGAAGCAGAAGGGTGAGATAGGTGATATGGGAGTGTGACTTATGTGGGGGGACACGTCCCAGTGTTCTGCAGGTTTTATTGGTATATGGGTTCAGAATTAGCAGGAACTGATATGTGCAGTAATAAGGTGAAGACAGGAGTGAGGGTGATATATATAAGCTGTGGGGTGGAGAAGATGGGTGAAGGAGAGAGAATTTAAGGAGAGAGGATGCAATTGTGAGAAGGAAAAGTAGGGAGTGCATGATACAGATACAGAGTGGTGAGATTGAGAGGAAGCCTGGATGAGAGATGAAAAAGTTTGATGGCGAATCAGGTCACATGTAGTCTGTTTTAATTTTCTGCAGAAGTCTGCTGTGGCTTATTGCTTTGTACATTCGCTGAAGCGCTGAGCCGAAGTGTAATACTTAATCCAATATGAATACTTTATCCAAGATGATAGTTGCCAATGCAATCCCTGCCTGTGCAAACCCCTGCCTGTGCATCCCATAGAGAAGGCCTGAATTTATACTGAGTTTGGGTGAGGGTATTGCCAATTAATTAGTCAGGATTGCATAGGAGGAACACATAGCTAACAGAATGAACTTCTCACACTAGAGGATGACTACAAAACACAGCAAGAGAGCAGAAGGGTTATAGCCATAAATAATAATAGCTCATAATTTAGGTATAGACAATAAGAAAGAAAAATAAACATCACAGTGATATGGACAGAGGTAAAGAATTTGAAGGCAGCATAGATCACCAAAGGTACATACACAGAATTAGCAAGCAGATCCCAGTTTCAATTAAAGGTGGAAGATGTGGTTGAGCTGACACATACCTATGGAGGGGCAGAGAAGAGTTGTGCTGAGCCGAAGTGTAATACTTAATCCAATATGAATACTTTATCTAAGATGATAGTTTCCAATGCAATCCCTGCCTGAATGATTGTGTATATTGTTTTAGGGAATAGGATAGGTTTGATTAGTTTAGCATGCATTTCTGGCAGATTAACAGGTTTTTCTCTATTGCAGGGTGTTTAAAGAGAAAAAACATGGGGAATGTACTGTGACAAAAGCAGATATCTGATCCCTACCTTCCTCACCAACTTGTGACAAAGGACTGTCCAATCTCACACCACGCTATCTTTTATGTAACAATGCCACTCTCAGCTGCACGCTGTACAAAAATTTTCTAGCTTGTGGGACCCAATCTAGGTGCCAGCAGCCTGAGAGTGATTGTCACTGGGCTATGTTAATTATGCAATTAACCCTTTAAGCTACCACCACTACCTTTTGCCCGAGAAAGAGGAAACTCATAATCTTAGCAATACCAACTATGATTTTAGAATAAATGTCTGTAGCACACACTGTCACCACAGACAGGTATGTTGAGAGGATTTATACTATAAAGTAGCGCTCTTCAAAAGACAGCACATTTTTTAACTTTGCATTGCGCATTTAGAGACAAGGTTAACACTTTTCAAAATACTGTTTAATAATTAAAAGGCAAAAAATTGTGCAAATAAAATATTTACAGAAATACAGAAAAAGGGTGTTAAAAGAAATCAAGAGACAATAAAACAACAGAGAAATAAAGAAAGAGTCGAAAAGGAAGAATACTTGCAATGTCCTGATTTCAGCAGAGTTCAGTCAATCTGCAAGGTGTTATCGGCTCTCATAACATGACAGATGTTCCTTGGTTGGTGGTACATGAGAACTGTCAAACTGTCCTGGCATGCACTTATCCTCTGGGATCAAATGGGTTTTGACAGAGGCCATCTGACCATCTGAAGAGTGGCCATTGTGTTTATGACTGTATCATGGCCCTCCCTTACACAGTTTTATACTAATATTAATATCTTACAAAATGTACAGGTTGCATTCTAGAAACTGGTAGATCATTGTTTAGCATTCAATTTTATGTCCAGTGATAAGAAAAACACAGAGTATATCAGATGGGCCTGTCAGCCAGGAGGAATCTGTACTGCCCAGATGTTTACCAAAACTCGACCTACGGGGGTTCTACAATCTTGTCCGCATCTGATAGGGTGACGAATGGAAAACAGCATTCAGAACGTGGTTCGGACATTTTGAGTATTTAGTGATGCCATTCAGACTTTGTAATGCCCCAGCCACGTTCCAACAATTTGTGAATGATATTTTCCGGGAATATCTAGACTACTTTGTTATCATCTACCTGAATGACATCCTCATATTCTAGGCTACCTTGGAGCTTCATCAAACCCATGTGAAGACAGTATTGCACACTTTAAGGAAGCATGGACTTTACGTAAAACCGGAAAAGTTTGATTTAGAGAAAAAAATCAATACAGTTTTTAGGGCTGATCATCTCCACTGATGGGGTAGCTATGGACCCACAAAAGGTGCAAGCAATTCTGGACTTGCCAACTCTGTTGGACAAGAAATGTGTGCAAAGATTTGTGGGCTTCGCAAATTTTTATTAGGAGATTTATAAAGACCTTTTCGGTCATCATCTCACCTATAACCCAAGTAACTCACCTGCATGCTCGTTTCCAGTGGTATCCAGAAGCACAATCCACTTTTGACAAACTAAAAACTTTATTCATCTCTGCACCAATTCTACAACACCCTTATCTTGCTCTGCCCTACATCTTAGAGGTTGATGCCTCAGAAGTAGCCACAGGAGCAGTACTATCACAGCACCAAGGACCTAAGTCTTTACTTCACCCCGTGGCCTTCTCCTCACGAAAAATGAGCCAGCAGGAATTACGATGTGGGTAATCGAGAACTATTGGCCATTAAAACAGCCTTGGAAGATTGGAGATACCTTCTTGAAGGTGCTACTCACCCTATTATGATTTTTACAGATCCCAGGAACCTAGAATACCTTCACACTGCTAAACGCCTAAGACCCCGATAAACTCGATGGGCTCTGTTCTTTTCTAGATTTAACTTCCACATCACCTACCACCCTGGGTCCAAGAATGGGAAAGCTGACGCTCTTTCCCGGATGTTTCCAGATACTCCTGAAGAGACAGCTCCCAGCACAATCCTGTCACCACAAAACTTTCTCTTAATCCAACCTGATCTGAAGACTTCACTCGAACAGGCTTCCTTCCAGTGCACGGAACCAGAGGCATCCTCATTAAGAAACCAGGAAGGGTTCCTTTGGCACCAAGATAAAATCTCTGTTCCGTAGCAAGCCAAAATTATACTCTTAAAGACATTCTATGATCGCCAACTTGCTGGTCACTTCAGGGTGTGAAAAACAACAGAACTTATCCAACGGTCTTTCTAGTGGCCTTCTTTGAAACCTGACTGTAAGGAGTGTGTTAACTCCTGCCCTACCTGCCAGTGCAATAAGGGCTCCAACATTAAATCTTGGGGCTTGTTACGACCACTGCCAGTTGTGAAACAACCATGGATAAAAATGTCTATGGACTTCATAGTGGAGTTACCTCCCTCAGAAAAAAATCACAACTATCCTGGAAATGGTGGACCATCTGTCCAAAATGGCACACTTTCTGCCCATGGCAACATTTTTTATAAAGGAGATAGTCAGACTACATGGCCTACCTGAGAACATTGTGTCCGATAGAGGGGTACAATTTGCCTCCAGATTCTGGAGAGAGCTCTGCAAAATGCTGTCAATTGAAGTATGCCTATCTTCAGCTTATCACCCCCAAAGCAACGGTCAAACCGAAAGAACTAATCAAACCCTAGAACAATACTTACGTTGCTTCTGCTCTTTTTCCCAGGACGATTGGAGTGCTCTACTCCCGTGTGCGGAGTTTGCATACAACAATTCAGTACATACAACCACTAAACAGTCACCTTTCTGGGCTAATTATGGGTTTCATACTTCATTTCTGCCAAATGTCATTTTGGAAACCTCAGTCCCTGTGGTTCAAGACAGGATAAATTCCATCCAGACTAACTACCAAGCCTTCCAGGTAACCATGCAAAAGGCCCAAGAGAGCTATAAGAAACAATTCAATAAGAAGAAGAGAGGAAATCCTGTCTTTAAAGTTGGTAACAAAGTATGGCTCTCTTCGGCTAATCTCAGACTTCCTTGCCCCTCCTGGAAGTTGGGACCAAAATTTATCAGCCCATTCGCGATAAAATAGGAAGTTAACCCAGTGGCATTTGAACTGGCACTACCAAGTTCTTATAGAATTTACCCTGTGTTCCATGTTTCTCTGCTTAAATCTGCTATTTCTAGTCCATTTCCAGGGAGAGAAGAAGTTCCACCGCCTCCAGTCTCAGTGGGAGATGAAACAGAGTTCGAAGTAGAAGCCATCCTGGACTGTCGTAGGAGAGGTAGGACAATTCAGTTTCTCATTAAATGAAAAGGGCACCCAGCAGAAGAGAATTCTTGGGAACCTGCAGGCAATATACATGCCATTAGACCAGGGATATGCAATTAGCGGACCTCCAGCTGTTACAGAACTACAAGTTCCATGAGGCCTAGCAAGACTGACAGCCACAAGCATGACACCCAGAGCAAGAGGCATGATGGGACTTGTAGTTTTTCAATGGCTGGAAGTCCGCTAATTGCATATTCCTGCCCTAGACTGTTACAAAGATTTCGGGCCCGATACCCCGAAAGGGCTCGATTAGGCAACCGGAGGCTGCCCCTTGGGGGGGGGGCACTGTCAGGGAAATAGATGAAGAATGGGCAAGCCTGCCAGTACTTGTCATGGATGTGCTAGATGAATCCCCACGCGCATGCGCTCAGAGAGGGCGAGCCTTACTCTTCCCTACACTTGATTTTATATATTTTTTACGTGATCACGCTTTTATATCGTTTGTCTATTATTGGTTATATCCAATAAAATACGTCATTTGATCTGCACTATTGGCGTCCTATCTATCTTTTTGGGAACCATCCACGCTTTGGAGACCTGTTTGTGGCGGAGAATTCCCCCTCAGGCCTTTGGAAGCGACAGCCGTGACGTGGACCATAGAGGATAGATCCCCCTTGAGATCCGGGGTTTCCAGGACCAACCATCGTCCACTGAGGATCTCAGAGCCTGTTTGGTTCGGTGTCACCGGCATCCGAACCCAGTTCTGTTGGTAAGCGTATTCCATCTATTTACTTTTCATGATCGTATAACCCATGATATACAGGAGAAGATTTCTACATCAGTCCAACATTTACACTTAACCTATGTTTGGGACTCTCTTGTATCAAATTCATAGCCATATATTGGGACTTCACTACATCCCGTCCAATACTAAAACCTTTGGACTATGTTTCATGCTTTTCAGTTATGTGTATACTGGTAATGATCACCATTTCTGACGTGTTTTTTACCATCTGCCATCATTATTAGCGCTGCATTTCACTGTTACTTCTGTTTACAATAATGGCACAATAGGACCTTTTGTGACATGACAGAATAAAAAAAGCAAGTGCTGCTGCGCTAATTAATAAACAGAAAAATAAATGTTCATATAGTGACACAGTTTATACAGTTCCAAGTGATGGAAAACAAAATGGGTGAATGTCCAACTGGTGTGGATGAAGACAAATGCAAGTGCTAATCACCCAAGTGCTCCTCCACCACCAAACATATAAAGTGCCTCCTTACCAGAAACCTAGACTCCACATTATAAGAGTCTAGGCAGACGTGGTATATAAGCACAGAAGATTGAATCAACTCCCTCTGTTAAGCTGCGGATGATGTTGCAATCACAGCTGCTGGTAGGAATTACACCACATCAAAGCCCATAAAAAAGAGATAAAACACCCACATAGTGTGAATCCATATAACAGTTTATTAAAAAACAGAAGTACTAAAAACCTACAAGAATCCAGTAAAATCCAGCATGTAATGGTAAACAATCCCAGGAATCACTTGGCATGTATGCAAGATCAGTGTGCGTGGTAACCTCACGGACATGGACTCTTCCCTACCCGTTTCATCAGAGTTGACATTAACGGGGGAATGGAGTCCATGTCTGCCACCGTGCAAATATATACTGTACATAGCAGAGAGGGCACATCCATCACCACTGTTCTAATCACATCCTCGGCAAGTATCGCTGCATTATTTATTGAAGCAGATGGCCAAGCCTCGACCTGAGATCAGGATGGCCACCGGAGGGGAAACTTTGATTATGTATTGTAATGAGGTCTGAATACGCCCGAGATGATTGGCTGGTCATGAGTGTCAGACTTTTGTGTAAAAACAATCATCTAGGAGAGACCTTGATCACGTATCAGAACCATATGTTCAAAATGATTAACCATTAAGGAAACAAGCCTTAACTCCAAACCGAAAATGGTGACCTCTTTTTTTACCAATTTAAAGTCAATTAAAGGCACTTAATAGTATACCAGCTTAAAGTGGCAGTTTTTTCTCTAGGCTGGTAATATAAAAAATGCAATCATATAAACAATAACAACAACAATATAAAAAAATAATAAAAAATTGTATGAAAAAAAAAAAAAAAAACGACTTTCCCCTGTCTACAATGGAACCCCATAAATATCCAATATTTACAATGTAACACATCTGAGATGCACTTGTATATAAAAAAGTGTGTAAAAAATATATAAAAATGTGCTGTTTATTAAAAATAATACCTTCATATGATCCAATATGTATCCTACTTCATTTTCCTATAAGAAATATAGACCAATATAAATCCCATAATGTGATCCAAAACAAATAAATAAAAAATAAAATCAAGAGTTATTAATAAAGGCATTAATGTCCCTATCCACATTCATACCCTGGGGGGACAAAGGATTTTAGTTCATACATCTCACCTCCAACTGAGATACACCCCTTTTTATGAAGCCCCCTCTCCAGGGTGGTACATATTTGTCTATGGCCACAAAGGAAGTCCCCAAAGGCAATGTACAAAATGTTTAGGTACCGTGTGACCTCTAGTGAATTCTTTGATTTTATTGACATGTTCATTGACATGTTTTGTAAAGATTCCAGTAGTTCTCCCCACATATTGCTCACCGCAAGGACAGGTGATGAGATAAACAATGTTCTTAGGTGTACGTGTAAAGAAATGTTTGATTGTATATGTTTTACCCATAATGCCCTGTACACACGACCAGTTTTGCCGTCGGAATAAACTCTGAAGTTTTTTCCGATGGAATTCTGCTCAAGCTGTCTTGTATACACACGGTCACACCAAATTCAGACCATCAAGAATGCGCTGACATCCACCACGTACAACGGGACAACACATACGACGTCTCGTACTTGCATCAGAGCATGTGTCATTTTTGGTACATCGGAACAGCATACAGACGAGCGGTTTTCCTGGTAGGAATTTATTCTGTTGGAAAAATATAGAACATGTTCTCTATCTAAGTCTGTCTGAATTTTGGACTTAAAAAGTCTGATGGGGCATACACATTGTCGGAATATACGATGAAAAGCTCCCATCGGACTTTTTCTGTCGAAAATTCGGACCATGTGTACAGGGCATTACAGTTGAAGAAAAGTGCATGTTTTCTTTTTACCATTGACATTAACCTAGCAAACTGCACATTTTGACAGGGATAGTAACCCACTAAATTTTGAAAAAAAATTGTTTTTTTAGGGGGATCCATAATGTTAGGAGCTATCCTTGCCTGTAAAGATAATTTACTGACAGAATTTTTTTTTCTTCAAAATGTAAGTATTTTATTCAGTAAAAATAAAAAAAAAAAAAAAAACAGCAGCGATTAAATACTACAAAAAGACAGCTCTATTTGTGTGAAAAAATGATAAAAATTTCATTTGGGTACAGTGTTGCATGACCATGCAACTGTCATTCAAAGTGTGAGAGCGCTAAAAGCTAAAAATTGGCCTGGGCAGGAAGGGAGTAAAATTGCCCAGTAGGCAGGTGGTTAAAAACTCTTGATTTTATTTTTAATTTATTTTTTAGATCACATTATGAGATTTACATATAAAGAGAGAGAGAGGGGACAGACATTTTTTTTCCATACGATTTTTTTTTTTTTTTTTATATTTTGATCTTGTTTATATTATTGCATTTTTTTACATGTTTTATTTTACCAGTCTAGTGAAGACACTGCCACTTTAAGCTAGTATACTATTAAGTGCCTTTAATTGACCTTAAATTGGTAAAAAAAAGAGGTCACCATTTACGGTTTAGAGTTAAGGCTTGTTTCCTTAATAGTTAATCATTTTGGACGTATCTAGAAAGTTACGTTCTGATATGTGATCAAGGTCTCCCCTAGATGATTGTTGTTACACCAAAGCGAGGTCTGACACTCATAACCAGCCAATCATCTTGGGTGTATTCAGACCTCATTCCAATACACGATCAAAGTCTCCCCTAGTTGAGTGTTCTAAAACCAAAACGAGGTCTAACACCCATAATAGGATTGAGGCTTAAATGCCCTCCGGTGGCCATCTTGATCTCAGATTGAGGCTTGCCCATCTGTTTCAATAGAAAATGCTGTCATACTTGCCGGGACATGATTAGAACAGTGGTGATGGCTGTGGCCTTTCTGCTACGTACAGTATATATTTGCATGGTGACAGACGTGGACTCCATGCCCCCAATGATGTCAATGCTGATGAAATGCATATGGCGGAGTCCATGTCCATGACGTTACCACACATGCCGATCTTGCATACAACCTGATTGATTCCTGGGAACGTTTACCATTACATGCTGGATTTTACTGGATTTAAACATCCCTTGTAATTGAAAAAAAAGCATGGCAGGACCTCTTAAATATGAGATCTGGGGTCAAAAAGATCTCAGATCTCATATTTACACTAAAATGCAATAAAAAAAAATGCCATTTAAAAAAAGAATTTAAAAAAATGGCCCTTTAAGAGCTATGGGCGGAAGTGACGTTTTGACGTTGCTTCCGCCCTGCAATGTCATGAAGATGGGTGGGGGATATCTTCCCCTCACTCATCTCCATGCCCAGCCAGAGAGAGGACTTGATCACCTCCGCCGATAAAAGTGATTTTGCGGCGAATAAGCCGCAGAGACCACTTTTATCTTGTAGCGGACCGCTGGCCAAACAAGAGGATACTGGGGTTATGGCAGCTAGCTGCTGCCATAACAATGATATTCCTCCTCAAAGTAAGGATGTATATTGGCATTCGGTGGTCTGGAAGTGGTTAATTAGCGCAGCATCACAAAAAGGCCTATTGTGCCATTGCTAGCAGCTGTTCATGCACTATTTCTGTCTACCTGCGCAGTAAATTTCTTTTAATTCATATGTAATAAGGCAATCTAGAAAATATACAGGCCTTAGAAATACTTATAAATGGTGTCAGTATAAATATGATGCAGATGCAGTATCATCTTCTTCTTCCATCTTCACCTGGAGCTATAACGCATAGCAAAATGGTGCTCTGATTTTAGGTCTATTGCTGTGCATATGAATGGCTTGTCTTAACAAAACATGCATCAACTTGTGTTTGTTAACACACTGTATTGACTGGATAGGTCTAAATCAGGGGTCTCAAACTGGCGGCCCTCCAGCTGTTGCGAAACTACAAGTCCCATCTTGCCTCTCTCTGCCTGTGAGAGTCATGCTTATAACTGTCAGCCTTGCAATGCCTCTTGGGACTTGTAGTTTCACAACAGCTGGAGGGCTGCCAGTTTGAGATCCCTGGTCTAAATGGACTGGCTAGGTCCAATTTTGTCACTGTTCATGATTCTAAAACTCTAAAAATAGTGTTTACACTTGTAGTCAGTCCAGTCCCGACACTTTAGCAGAAGTGCTATTAGTGCTTGCATTATTACTAATCAGTAGAAACAAGGGTTTCTGTTCAGAAATGATACATTGATACTCTGAAATTGGCTGAAGCTCTCAAGGGCAGAAAATTGCAATGCGATTTTTTTTCTCTTTTTTTTACATAGCAGTTAAATTAATTGTAAATGCTTTTTTTATTGTAAAAATAACAAACTGGTTTATATTTATAGTACCCGGTATGTGCAATGGAATTACACAGAGTGTCCCCAAACTTCCTCTTCTTGAGTCCTTAGCTGATCCTCCTAGCTCCTCCTTTCTGGTGAGTGCACCCATAGAAAGACGCTTTCAGGCTTGTTCCTGAGCCTCGCTGTCTGCATCTAAAGACACAGAAAGAGGGAATTGCCCCCCCCTGCTCCCTCATTATTGTCTTTGATTGATAGCAGCAGGAGCCAATGGCTCCTCCTCGCAAAGCCATTGAGATCCAGGAAGTATGGGGCGTGGTTTGCGAGTGCTCATAGATGGCCTCTTAAGCCTGAGCTCTGAGCCGCGGACTGGAGAGTTACAACATCCCAGCGATGAACCGCCATACGTTAGACCCGCTTCCTCCTCCTGACATCCCTGAGATGCTGCAGAGATGTCGTCCCGCAAGAGGAAGGAAGAATACCCCCTGATAAGTTTAAAGCATTCTTTCTTCAGCTGGCGCCACTGGGAGGAAAGGCACAAGATGGCGCCGGCGAGCAGTACACTCTGAGCCACAAGGGTGGGTACAGACATTCCCCTACTCTATGCAGATACCTCCTTACAATCCATTGCCTCATTTCCTACTACAGGATAACCTCTTCTGGACTTAACTATGAAGGAAATGCTCCTATCTCTCCAATCATCTCTCATGTCCAACCTCTCCTCCCTCATCTACAAATTCTCTGCTGATATACAGCAAATAGGAGACAGAGTCCAATACATGGAAGGTAAAATGGAGGAATGCACGCATACAGTCAGTCAATGACCTGGTAAATGCATACAAAGATACTAAGGAGGAAACCTTCTGAATAAAAGCTAAATTGGAGGATTTAGAGGACCGCTCGCGGCACAATAATGTAAAGCTGTGGGGTGTACCTGAATCAATTCCTTCTCAGGGCCTACATGATTATGCATGCGACCTAATCTCCACCTTATTGCCAGGCCTGTCACCAGTGGAAATGACATTCATATGATTCCCAAACCTCAATCCCTGGGGATGTCCTTATGAAAATTCACTTTTTTTCCGATGAAAGAACAACTGTTGACCAAGTCAAGGACACTCCCTAACCTTCCAACTCCCAAAGAAGGGTTAAAAAATTTTGCAGATCTGTCACAATACACTCTCCAGATGAGAATGCAGTTAAAAATGTCACTAAAGTGCTTAATAATCACAAAATTACCTATCCAGCTACTCTACTCATCAATCACAATGAAACAACGCACACAATCTCAAACCTGGATAAAGGCATACCTGACCAACCTGAAGGTATACCTGCTCCAAGTGTGTCAAATAGGCAACCGCTGTACGACCGTTTCCACAACAAGCAGCATGGTCCCAAATTCTACCTCTCTGTTTTTTGTTTCTATTTGATGTCATTGATCCTTTTGATCTTGTTTAATTCCGGTCTACGCTCTACATAGCAACTTGCACAACTCAAAAGTTTACTGAATAACTAACCTTTTTTCCAATAGCTCCAGGTACAACTATCCACAGGCCTACTGCTACGCCTTTGCCACATCTGCGGACGCAGATCTCCCCAAGCGCGAAGCCACCACTTACGGCGAGCATCTGCGGTACATAGGACCACTAACTGTAAATTCTTTTTTATATTAACACATGCAATTTCCCACAGCAATGTCTTTCACAATTGTGTCTCTAAACGCAAGAGGACATAACCATCTGGCCAAAAGGGCCTCCTTATGGAAAACAGCACTGACCCTCAACTGCGATGTGCTCTGCATACAGGAGACACACTTTGCATCAGACGCAGCCCCAGTATGCCAGCACAAACTATTCCCTCACATATTTAAAGCAAATTTTAAGAAGAAAAAGAGAGGGGCGATGATTGCTTTTTCAACTGCACCAACGCATTTTGGACCCAAAGGGCTGCTATATCATACTACTCTGCTCCATCAACGAAACTCAATATACCCTAGTGAACGTCTATGCTCCCAACCAACAGCAAATTGCCTTCCTTGACAGGGCTCTCAAAAAAGTGAAACTGATCCAACAAGGTCATTTGCTCCTTTGCGGAGACTTCAACCTAGTCCCTGACCTTCTATTGAACACTGCCTTCTCTTCATTGTTTCCCTCAGAAATGTTAAATGCCATTGTGGTCACTCTGCCAAAGCCAGGGAAGGAGTCAACCTCTCCAAAAAAAACTTCTGTCCTGTATCGCTCCTCAATATTGACATCAAAGTATGCCAAACTAATCGCTAGTAGGCTGGTAGATATTCTTCCGTCTCTGATCCATAAAGATCAGTCAGGCTTTACAAAAGGCCGTCAAACATCGGACACCACAAGAAGGTTGATCAACATTATCCACCATGCTGAAAGTACAGGAACGCCTTCTCTGCTCTTATCTCTGGATGCAGAGAAGGCATTCGACAGAGTACATTGGACATACTTATGCTCAGTATTGTAAAATTTTTTTTCAGGGACTAATCCTCAAAGCGATTATGGCACTTTATACCTCCCCATCCACCCAAGTCTTCACATCAGACATCCTGTCTACTCCCTTCCATATCTCAAATGGAACAAGGCAAGGATGTCCCCTCTCCCCTTTAATTTTGTCATGGAGCCTTTAGCAGAACATATCAGGTCCAACCAAAATATTTCCAGACTAAAAATTGCCTCCCAGGAGCATAAAATAAGCTTATTTGCTAATGATGTAATCCTTTTACTCACAGACCCGATTACTTCTCAGTACTGTTTCTTACTACAAGGTTAATTAAACAAAATCCTCTATACTAGGGGTAGGAATAGATAGTGTTGCAAGCAACCTACAAACTTTCCCTTGCACTTGGGCTGAATATAGCATTCCATATCTAGGCATACACCTGTTTAAACTAATCTACAAAAAGACCTAAACAATTTGACTAAAGTTGAGTTCTCCTGGGCAGGAAAACTTGCAGCGTTGAAAATGATGCATCTCCCCAACTCTTATATCTCTAGCGGACCCTCCCCATCCCCTCCAACTATTTTAAATCACTGCAATCTACTCTCGCCAATTTTAAATGGAAAGGGAAAAAACCCAGAATAGCCCACAGCAAGCGAATAAAGCACCGTTCTGTAGCAGGCAAGGGGGATATAGATTTCTTTGACTATTACACAGTCACGATTCTTACCCAACTTAAAGAATGGTTTCTGCCCCTCCCCGATACACTATGGGGAAAGATAGAAGCATCCTCCATCTCTAAGAAATACCTCCTGCCATGGCTTTTTGGGACCCAACTAAATTCTCATATCCCCTCTTTCCTCTCTTCCACCATACTAGCATCGGTCAATGCCTGGCACACACTAAGCAAACTAGCCCCCACTTGTGAAGATACTATCCATATACCTCTACTCCTCCACACAACTCTAGGCCACAAACATTCCATGTGGCCTAAAAAGCTCCCCCAGCCAGCATGGGTATTCTACCATTCTCCTCTGACATCTCGGAAATGTATACCACTTTTTTTACAAAAGAAAACTGACTTTGTGAAAAACAATGCCATTAACCACTGGGAAAAGGACCTAGGTTATACATTTACTGACTCCCAATGGATTAAAGCATGCAGAGCAACCTATAAAGCAACACAATGTTCCACACTATGGGAACTTTCCCAAAAACTCCTCTAAAGATGGTACTTAATGCCAGATAAGATCTCCCACTTCAAAGGAAACCTCTCAGATCAGTGTTGGAGAAACTGCGGTCAAAGAGGGGACATATTCTACATATTCTGGAACTGTCCAAAATTATACTTTTCTGGCGTGATATATTCTCCCTTATATCGACAATATCACAGGTCCACATCCCCTCTTCCCCAGGCCTAGCATTACTAAATTTAGAATTAAATTCTCTACCACACTACCCTCAACACACAACCATAGATGTGCTCCTGGCAGCTCGGCTCACCATTGCGAGACACTGGAAATCCCCTAACTCATACACACTACTCTTATAAACTTGCAATGGCTGCCAACAGTAGGAAGCTCCAACATACAGTAGAGAAGTGGTGCCTATGGAAAATCTGGAGCTTAAATAGGCCCTGAATAAACTACTATTCCAAGCAAAAAACTGATACTGCTAGTACCAGCCTAATCTTGACTAGTTACTGTTATACCACTAACTCTAGATATGTTGTCTCCAGCCCCCCCCCCCCCCCCCAATAGACACAGTTAGTTCCCAAATGGGGTGTCTGGGACAGGGGACAACACCTTGCTGTTTAAACTGGACTTTTGGTATCTAGTGTTATCCCAAGATCACTCTGGACCAAAATGTTGCTGTGGCATATGTTTCTGGTCTGGTATCCTTTCGTACTATTACCACTGTCCAATGGACAATGTTCACAATGTTATTTCCTGGTTTTCTGAAAAGCCCAATTATACTATTAAAAAAGTGGAGGAAGATGGTAGTTGCGCTGTGATGGGGGGGGGGGGGGGGAGCTACAAAGATGACTACAGTGGCAAAGTGAACTAAAAAAGCAGAAACGGGCCAATGCATGAATGGATCCTACATGCTAAAAGAACATGGTGGGGATGCAGTGCAGTGCAACGTAGCTGATCAACATGACTATAATGTTGCAGGCAGACAAAGCCTAATATATAAAGGTAATTGTGAAACAGTGACTGCTTGAATATAGCAAAGCAAAAATGCATATACTAACACAGCTGTAAGGTGTACAGCCTGTGTTGCAAATGACCCGCAGGTGTAGACGTTCCGTGTATAAGGTAGTGACAATGATGAACATGCCAAGCGAAATATAAAAAAAAAAAAAGTATACAGCATGTAAAATAACTCTGCGACGACCACAGTAGAGGGGGGGCAAAACACACACGGGGGGAGGTTGCACCCACTTTCATGAAGTGAGTGCGGGCATCAATCCACGAGCGCCGAGCTCCTATGCCTCCAGGGGTATCACCAATCTGGAATATGTCCCCATGCGTGGAAACTGGAATATGTCCCCGTGCCTCTCTCCTCAGTGTTCGTCAGGTAGAGTAGTGATGTACAGTGTGAGGGGGAAAGAGACGCACATAGCGTGATCCCATATAAAAGGTATATTTATTTAATAAAACAAGTCCAATCAACTTACATTTAAAACAATGCTGCAGTGTGTAGTAACTACGAGCGCCGAGCTCATCTCCTGTTGTTTGTCTGTGGCAGCGTTCCGTGCTCCAATCCTAATGCATATCGTCACGTCACGTGACTTCTTTAGTGGATAACATGGGATAGAAAGCCAATGCTTATATATAGTCCCCTTGTAATGGGCGCGCGGTGGCCATTTTCCCGAAGCCCGCTCTAATGTTAATGGGTGCCCGGCGGCCATTTTTTCAAAGCCCATCAATACAAAGGATAGCACACAGTGCTGTTGCCTGTTGTCAGGATGGCTCTAACAGGTCAGGTTGGAACGAATGTACTTAGCCACAGACCAGATCAGCTAGAACATAATCTCAAACTGGATATTAGAAACCGAAAAATAAAAACCACAATGCAACGCCCTACGGAGACGCACTATCACATATATGGAATTGTACTGAAAATGCATAACATGTGAGGTATGCGGAAAACACAAAAACGTAAATAAAAATGGATCTTAATAAAAATAAAAAAATAAAAATGAGTGAAAATAAATACCGTATTTATCGGCGTATAACACGCACTTTTTTCCCCTTAAAATCAGGGGAAAGTCGCAGGTGCGTGTTATACGCCGATACCCTGCGATCCTGAGCTGTCAAAATTTCAAAATTGCCGACCGCGATTTGAAAATGGCGCCGCTGGTGCCAAAATACACAGAGCCGGTCCTCGGCTCTTTCCGGCGGCTCTCGTTTACTTTCGGCTCCACTCGTAGTCCCGAGCGGAGCTATCC
This sequence comes from Aquarana catesbeiana, assembly GCF_042186555.1. NCBI lineage: Eukaryota > Metazoa > Chordata > Amphibia > Anura > Ranidae > Aquarana > Aquarana catesbeiana. The sequence continues at coordinate 248,368,239 of NC_133325.1, read as the reverse complement.
GAACCGAGGACCGGCTCTGTGTATTTCGGCGCCGGCGGTGCCATTTTCAAATCGCGGTCGGCGATTTTGAAGCACAGGGAGCAGGGACCATTGATCGAAGGCTGCACTGGGGAAGGCTGCACTGACAAGGCTGCACTGGGGAAGGCTGCACTGACAAGGCTGCACTGGGGAAGGCTGCACTGGGGAAGGCTGCACTGACAAGGCTGCACTGGGGAAGGCTGCACTGACAAGGCTGCACTGACAAGGCTGCACTGACATGGCTGCACTAACATGGCTGCACTGATATGGCTGCACTGACAAGGCTGCACTGGGGAAGGCTGCACTGACAAGGCTGCACTGACAAGGCTGCACTGGGGAAGGCTGCACTGACAAGGCTGCAATGATGGGCATTTAAATGTAAGTTTTTTTCCCTTCAACTTCCCTCCTAAAAGTTTTTTTTTCCTTAAAATTCCCTCCTAAATTGGGGTGCGTGTTATACGCCGGTGCGTGTTATACGCCGATAAATACGGTACCTCACATATTTTCACTCATTTTTTGTTAGAGCCATCCTGACAACAGGCAACAGCACTGTGTGCTATCCTTTGTATTGATGGGCTTTGAAAAAATGGCCGCCGGGCACCCATTAACATTAGAGCGGGCTTTGGGAAAATGGCCGCCGTGCGCCCATTACAAGGGGACTATATATAAGCATTCGCTTTCTATCCCGTGTTATCCACTTAAGAAGTCACGTGATGTGACGATATGCATTAGGATTGGAGCACGAGACGCTGCCACAGACAAACAACAGGAGACAAGCTCGGCATTTGTAGTTACTACACACTGCAGCATTGTTTTAAATGTAAGTTGATTGGACTTGTTTTATTAAATAAATATACCTTTTATATGGGATCACGCTATGTGCGTCTCTTTCCCCCTCACACTGTACATCACTACTCTACCTAATGAACACTGAGGAGAGAGGCACGGGGACATATTCCAGTTTCCAGGCACGGGAACAGATTCCAGATTGGTGATACCCCTGGAGGCATACGAGCTCGGCGCTCATGGATTGATGCCCACACTCACTTTATGAAAGTGAGTGCAACCTCCCCCCGTGTGTATCTTGCCCCCCCTCCACTGTGGTCATCGCAGAGTTATTTTACATGCTGTATACTTTTTATTTTTTATATTTCGCTTGACATGTTCATCATTGTCACTACCTTATACACAGAACGTCTACACCTGCGGGTCATTTGCAACACAAGCTGTACACCTTACAGCTGTAAGGTAAGCGGCTTGCAAACACGGAGGTGTCCTCACTGAAGATCCCCCTTCCCTTCACGATTGGAATTGTTTTGTGTCTCTCATCACGAGTTTTTGTTTTTTGGACTGGATGATAGAACTAATATTCATGTTTGTCCTAGGGATTTGTCACTTGTAATTCACCAGGATTTGGCACGTTTTTGCTAATGGGGCACTAGCCCACATATATATATATATATATATATATATATATATATATTATTTTTTTTTTTTTTAATTTTTTGCATTGTGTCATTATTCATCCTATTTGTGTTAGTATATGCATTTTTGCTTTGCTTTATTCAAACAGTCACTGTTTCACAATTACCTTTATATATTAGGCTTTGTCTGCCTGCAACATTATAGTCATGTTGATCAGCTACGTTGCACTGCACTGCATCCCCACCATGTTCTTTTAGCATGTAGGATCCATTCATGCATTGGCCCGTTTCTGCTTTTTTTAGTTCACTTTGCCACTGTAGTCATCTTTGTAGCTCCCCCCCCCCCCCCTCATCACAGCGCAACTACCATCTTCCCCCACTTTTGTCTTATTTGTCCTGCCTTGGATCAGTACTTAGGTGTTGCAGCAGTGTCCTTTTAGCGTACCCCGCCCCCCCCCCGACAGCGCAGGAGTTTCCACTTTCCAATTATACTATTGCTGAGCAAGACTAGGTGGGATGTCTCTCCCCCCAAGGTACAGTTGACCCCAAAGAGGCATCTAAAAAGAGACATCACACTCCACCCTTTAATTTACACTGTACTTGATACCCAGTTATATAATATTGAGTACTTCTGTTTGTACTCTTGTTTTGTTATACAGATTTGGTCTAGTAATTTCTACGATGACTCACTGTATGACGAATATTGTTCAAATGTTCTTTCTATGCTTTTATGAAAAAATGTATAAAGAATATTGAATTGAAATCAGGGAAGTAGGGGGCAGGAGGCGGAGCCTAGCGGAGCAGACATGCATTGTTAGAGCTCCACACCGCTGAGGAGAGAAGAGAAGGACAAAGCGGAGCCTGCAGGCTCAAAAGGTATCCATTTGAACCTTTTTGCCCCAGGGAACAAACTGTGAAAGTTTGGGCAGGAAATATGGTACTGGGAGGAAACCGTGGCAGAAATAAAAATCACCTCACAAAGAGCTCACAGGCACTCACTGCAGCTGAAGCAGCTCCAGTCACCTCACAAGATACAGCATCAGGGCGCTCTCACAGACAGAAAATGTCACAGCAAGACTCTTCATTTGAGTCAGATACAGAACAAATCCTCTCACAAACTTCTCCACAAGCCTCCTCAGTATCCCCAGTAACATTATTACAATTTGAAAAGATGATTCATAAGGCCTTAAAACAAACCTCAGACCAAATAACAAAAAGCCTAACCAAAGAAATAAGAGAGCTGGGAAACCGCACCGCAGCCTTAGAAATAAAAATGGATGAAATTGAAATTACAACCCAAGAAAATATAACAGAAATGGAACAATTAAAAAAAGAGAATTTAATACTTCAAACTAAGCTCGAAGATTACGAAAATAGAGCCAGACGTTCAAACTTGCGCATAAGGGGAATACCTGAAACTGTGACAGACCTGCAATCTACTATTACTGCTCTATTACAAGAACTAAAGCCAGATATCCCTATTGAACGTTTAGAACTGGACAGAGTACACAGAGCCCTCACAGCCAAAAAGAAAGATGGACCCCCACGTGATATAATCACAAAATTTCATTATTACAGAACGAAAGAACAAATACTAATTGCTGCAAGAGAAAAAAAGGAACTTAATTTTCAAGGACACAATTATCAAATTTTTGCTGACCTATCCCAACTTACTATTACTAAAAGACGATCCATGAAACCCCAACTAATGGAACTGCAACGCCACAACATTATGTATCAATGGGGCTTCCCCTTTTCAGTCAGATTTAACTACCAAGGTACAATTTACAGAAGCAGATCAGCAGATGAACTACAACAAACCCTTTTAAAATTAAATCTGACAGAACCCACAAGCAGCAACACTCCCACACGCAGAAGAATGGCGTCATCTTCACCTTCAGACAGCACCCAGATAATTTCAGAACAAAATGCCACATCATCCATGGATCAAGAAGATTCAATGGACTGACATCCTAATTCCTGATATCTTTTCATTTATTATACTAAGAGATGGTTCTCTATAAAAAAACCTGTATTTATAACTGAATGTAACTGCATTCTGATAGTCACACACTGTGTGGGATCATGTTACATTCCAGTTATATTTCTTATTACTTCTGATTCATATAGCCTTAGAATATATAAGTGAAATAAGGAAATTCTTGTTCAGTTATATATTATCAGGTAATAACAATAGATTTATTACTTTTTAGGACAAATATGTTCAATAATCCAGAAGTAATGGAAGCTTTTTCTTTCTTTTCTTAAAACAAATATATTATTACCTAACTAGTTCCTAGAATTATGTTTTTGTTTATTCTAATCTGAAGCAATACAACCTCAATTTTATGAGTTAACATATCTAAACAGTTACATATGAATAAAATATGTAATTGTTTACTCTAAAAGGGTTAAAATCCCCAAATTATTCAAACTATCTTCATCAATACCAAAGTTATTAACAGTACCTTTCTAACTGAATTATTTAGCCTAGGGCAAGACTAACCATATACAACCACCCTGGAATAAATAATTTCAACAAAAACTATATTCTGCACTCCAATTAATGAAACATCATTTTGATGTCTTTTGACATAGCACTTCTCTCCTGTAAGCGGAAGATCCGTGTACCTCCATTAGCCCTCCTCATTCTCCCAACCATATTATGTGGGAGTGTGACGAAGGCACTTATTCCCCTGAGAGAGATATTTATTCTCTTTCACGGGTAAATTGTGATTACTTGCAAAAAATAATTTATACAATGTATCATCTAATCTCATATGTTTTCTGTTTACTCTTTACTCCAGAATTCACTGGTTTCTTTTCTATCTATTCATCTCTTCAGTCCACACAGGTTGATCTGCGCAGTCAGCTCTGCATAACAAAAAGTAAGTCAAAACTATTTGATCTATTGCCATGGCACCACTGAATATACTTTCCCTGAATGTTCAGGGAATAAATGTCCCTCAAAAAAGGACCAAAGCCTTCCGTACTTTCCATAACAAGAAGGCTCACATAGTATGCCTCCAAGAAACACACTTCACCAAAGATTCTACTCCAAAATATATTTCTCCTTTTTATCAACAAATTTACACGGCTTCTGCCTGTACCAAGCAAAGGGGAACTCTAATTGCATTTCACCGATCCACACCATTCACCTTATCATCAGAAATTAAAGACCCAGAAGGTAGATACCTGATACTCATGGGTTATATAATGGATACAGCAATCACGGTGATTTCCTACTATGCTCCTAACAAACAACCTACACCATTCCTCTCACATATATTACAAGTGATTAATACACACAAAATAGGAACAGTGATAATGTGTGGGGATTCGAACCAGGTCCTCCTCCCATTTCTAGATAAATCACCTTTTACACCATCCAAAATAACCTCTAGATTACCTTTTTCTCAACTTCTTTCCAAATACAATCTGGTAGATTCATGGAGAGAAAGTAACCCAATGAAAAAGAAATTCACTTATTTCTCACACCATCATCAAACCTTCACCAGAATAGATCATATTTTTCTAACAATAGGAATGATACCAGAAATTATTGCATCAGATACAATTCCGATTCCGTGGTCTGACCATAATGCAGTATACACTACTATAGCCTCAGCCATACCAAAAGCGCATGACCCAACGTGGTACTTACCGGACATAATGCTCAAACACCCACTACATCAGATGGCCATTGAACAAGCTTTAAAGGAATACATATCAATTAATAATACAACAGACATTTCCCCAATAACACTGTGGGAAGCTCATAAGCCTGTCTTGCGTGGTACAATACAAAGACAAATGGCACTATTTAAACGGGAACGCAAAAATCTAGCAAAAAAACTAGAACTCAATTTTAATGCAGCCTACATATCATTTCAAGATAATCCATCTCAGAGTACAAAATCTCATCTGGAAAAATCTAGATTGGAATACGATCTATTTCTCACTGAGTCAGTTGATAAATCCCTCAAACGCTCCAAACACAATTTCTACATGAATACAAACAAACCAGGTACATATTTGGCTCGGGCATTAAATTCAACTAACAAATCTTTCAAACCAATACGTTTGAAATTATCAAAAAATGTTTACACTTGTAATCCAGTTAAAATAGTCCATAAATTTCACTCACATCTCGCAACTTTATACAAGACAAACAATGAATTTAATCCTACAGAAGCTGAATCCTTCTTCTCAAAAATAACCTTACCTGAGTTATCTCAGAATCAAAAAAGCAGTTTGGATGAGCCTATAACTATAGATGAAGTTGCTAACACCATAAAAGACCTAAAACTTAACAAAAGACCAGGCCCAGATGGCTACTCGGCTTTATACTATAAAACATTCTCAGAAATACTCTCTCCCATTCTCACTGAAACTTTTAACAAACTTCTAGATGGACATTCTTTTCGGCAAGAAACACTAATGGCAATTGTTTGTATGATCCCAAAACCCCTTTCTGATGATACTTCCTGTGTGAATTATCGGCCTATCTCTCTGTTAAACCTCGATATTAAATTATTAGCAAAAATAATAGCAAAACGCCTCAATAGCATTATAGGAAAATTAATACATAGAGATCAAGTAGGCTTCATGCCAAATAGACAGGCAGGCAATAATATACGCAGGGCAGTGTTATTGGCACATATTGCTAAAAAACTGAAAATCCCTTTTATGTTTTCTATCTCTCGATATTAAGAGGGCATTTGACACAGTATCCTGGCAATATATGCAATATTCATTACAAAAATGGGGTTTTGGACCCCACTTTTTAACATGGATCAAAGCATTATATAATAAACCCAAAGCCTATATAAAATATGCTGGATACAAATCTGAAGCCTTTAATATCGAAAGAGGTACCCGACAGGGTTGCCCATTATCTCCCTTATTATTTGCCCTTATACTCGAACCCATGGCCCAATATATCAGAACAAACCAAACTATAACTGGCATTGAAGTAGGAGGTATTACACACAAATTATGTATATTTGCAGACGATATATTACTTTTTCTATCATCACCACAGGTCTCTGGTCCTAACTTAATACCAGCTCTTGATGGATTTGCAGCCCTATCCGGCCTTATGATTAATCCTAAGAAATGCCTAGTGCTTAATATTTCACTCACAAACATGGAATTGATCCCGGCTAGGGCTGCACTCCCATTCACATGGGCAGAAAAATCAATCCCATATCTTGGAATTCATTTAACAGCATCTCATTCTGACTTATTCTCAACCAATTATCCTCCTGTATTAAGACAGATCACAAATCTAATAAAACAATGGTCGCAACTTCCTTTATCCTGGATAGGGAAGATTAATGCAATCAAAATGACTATTCTACCCAAATTGCTTTATCTATTCAGAGTCCTCCCTATTCCAATTCCTTCCTATTTTTTGAGAATAGTACAAAAAAGAGCAACTTCGTTTATATGGGGCTCTTCTAAACCACGTATACCTATACACACACTACATCTTCCCAAAAATAAAGGAGGCCTGGGATACCCTAATTTTACTAACTATTACAGAGCAGCACATTTGGCCAGTCTGTCCAAATACCATGCAAAACAGGAAATCCCATTATGGGTATTTATAGAGGCTTCAGAAAATGACCCTCTATTAATATCAAATTTATTATGGCTTGATCCTAAAGACCGCTTTAAAATTCATAATCCCATAACTAAACACTTCTTATCTCTCTGGGATAAACTAAAAACCAAATATCAGTTACAATCTCCACACAATCCTCTCCTTTCTTTTATCAGAAATCCGGCCTTTTATCCGGCATGGATCTATCCAAATTCTTTTAAAGCTTGGACAACATCAGGCATTCAGACACTAAATGACTTCATAGCATCTAAATCATTCCTTTCATTCCCATCGCTTAGAGAAAAATATGATCTACCAAACTCTGAGATATTTAGATATCTCCAAATCAAAAATTTCTATACACCATTCCTAAAGGGGGATACACCATTATCCCAATTATCCATTTTTGAATCAATCTGTACAAAAGATCCATTTGCTAAAGGTACAATTTCATCACTTTATAATCAATTATATGGAGTAGCAAATCTTAATAGACCCTCTTACGTTCAGAGGTGGGAGGAGGACCTGGGACGAACTTTAGAAGACACGGACTGGTCTAACATATGGCTCACATCTAAGTCATCTTCACCCAACATCTTAGCACTGGAGACAAATTATAAAGTCCTAACTCGCTGGTACCTTGTACCCGCTAGAGTGGCAAAATATTCACCTAATACCTCAACTCTTTGTTTTTGAGGATGCCCAGAAATAGGCACATATTTACACATATGGTGGACGTGCCCAGTAATCCAAACCTTCTGGAAGGAAGTCTTCGTGATTGCATCTAAAATATTTAAAAAAAATAATACAACCAGATCCATATTTAACTTTACTTAATCTAAAACCGTAATGGTTAACACTCTCTCAATTCAAACTTATGATCCAACTAATAACGGCTGCAAAACAAACAGTGGCCAAGGCATGGAAATCTCCTACATTGGTACTAGCAGAAACAATTCACAGAATGAATAATACAATGTCCCATGCTAAGATGGTAGCCATCGATCAAAATCAAATTCCAAAATTTGAAAAACTTTGGCATCCTTGGATAAAACAACAGTTCCTGTCAAACTTCAATGACTCTGTCCTGTTGCCATGGTAACAGATTAAATGACTTACAGAGACACCCATTCTTATGCACCGTACACACGGTCGGACTTTGTTCGGACATTCCGACAACAAAATCCTAGGATTTTTTCCGACGGATGTTGGCTCAAGCTTGTCTTGCATACACACGGTCACACAAAGTTGTCGGAAAATCCGACCGTTCTAAACGCGGTGACGTAAAACACGTACGTCAGGACTATAAACGGGGCAGTGGCCAATAGCTTTCATCTCTTTATTTATTCTGAGCATGCGTGGCACTTTGTCCGTCGGATTTGTGTACACACGATCGGAATTTCCGACAACGGATTTTGTTGTCGGAAAATTTTATAGCAAGCTCTCAAACTTTGTGTGTCGGAAAATCCGATGGAAAATGTGTGATGGAACCCAGCGCTAACGCTGCTGAGCCTGGGTATTGAAGCCTATCCTCCCCTAATGAGGAAAGTAGTAATCCACATACTATTTGCGGCTCGTATTTCAATAGCAAAAGAATGGCTCTCATTAGCACCCCCTAAAATTGAGGAAGTTATTTCTAGAGTAAACGCCCAATATACAATGGAAAGAGCTCTTGCCTACTCTAAAGGAGGATCCCCGAATTTCCATAAACAGTGGGAAATTTGGAGATCCTCAAAACATGCCTCCTCACATTCATGAAATCCTCTTACTGATACACTGAAGCACATGAATGCCTCTGGTGCGATGGTACACTAATAGAACTTCTCAACCCTAACAGGTTGGATACTTACCAAAGAGCTATAAATGGTGGTGGATTGGGTGTGTGGGAATAACTATGCACCCCGCAAATATGTCAACTATATATCTATGTTTATGTTGTTATAACTCTGAAGTGACAGCACTTGCTGCTTACAGACTAACTTCCCGTGGACCATTCATAGGCACCACGGCAAGCTACCATACAGTTACCTAGCAATAAGCCTGGTCACAGTGTGTACCCATAAGGGGTGACGGGCTGTACCTTCTACGGAGGTCAAGCATATAATCCAGTTAGTAGCTTGAACGCCTGATGTATATTCCTGAACATATATGTAGCAACTGTTGTGTATACAATCTCACCTTGTATAATCTTATAAATGCATATATTGAATGCTATGTAATGTACAAGTGAAATTCAATAAAAATCTATTGTTTAAAAAAAAAAAAGAAAATGTGTGATGGAGCCTACACACGGTCGGAATTTCCGACAACAAGGTCCTATCACACATTTTCCGTCGGAAAATCCGACCGTGTGTACGGGGCATAAGGCTTCAAAGAGAACTAAAAAGAATAATAAACTGACGAGCGGGACAACCTTGTGGACCATACCTCTGCCTTTCAACTCTTTTTCTTCTTTCTCTTTCCTTTTCTCCACCTTACGATTAAAGCTCATTATCAGAATTTATTTGACCTATATACACTCTACTTGTAAACAATATGTATAGTAGGTATAAATCATTTAAATTCCTACAAAAGTAACTAAGGAAATGATATATATCTTTAATTTAGGTTTACGTGAACCCAATGTTTAATATTTGAAATTTCATGATATTTACCTATATAAACCCTACTGTAAAACAATGAGCTTACTTTATAGATCCTTGTAAACTTACTTTATGTATCTTTATAACATTGTATACTCAATAAACTTCTTTTGACAAGGAAATCAGGGAAGTAAGGTGAGAGAAGAGCTGCAGATGTGCCCTGGATCGAATGAGGGTACTGGTAAAAGAGAGAATAAGAGGGGATACTGATGCCTAAACATTTTTTACCTTAATACAAGGAATGCATTAAGGTAAAAAATGTTTAGGCTTTATAACCATTTTAACCGCTTCCCGACCAGCGCACGCCGATGTACATCAGCAGAATGGCACAGCTGGGCAAATGGGCGTACCTGTACGTCCCTTTGAATTTGCCGCCTTGCCATTGCGTGCACAGGAGCTATGATCAGTGATGTGTCACAGCTAGCCCATCCCCCCTGCAGTTAGAACACATCCCTAGGACACATTTAACCCCTACAGCGCCACCTAGTGTTAACCCCTTCACTTCCAGTCACATTTACACAGTAATTAATGCGATTTTAATTGCACTGATCGATGTATAAATGTGAATGGTCCCAAAATCACTGCATAATTGTCCGACGTGTCCGCCATAATGTCGCAGTCACAATAAAAATCGCTGATCACCACCATTACTAGTAGAAAAAATAATAAAAATGCCATAAAACTATCCCCTATTTTGTAAACGCTATAACTTTTGCGCAAACCAATTAATAAACGCTAATGCCCCGTACACACGGTCGGACTTTGTTCGGACATTCCAACAACAAAATCCTAGGATTTTTTCCGACGGATGTTGGCTCAAACTTGTCTTGCATACACACGGTCACACAAAGTTGTCGGAAAATCCGATCGTTCTAAACGCGGTGACGTAAAACACGTATGTCGGGACTATAAACGGGGCAGTGGCCAATAGCTTTCATCTCTTTATTTATTCTGAGCATGCGTGGCACTTTGTCCGTCGGATTTGTGTACACACGATCGGAATTTCCGACAACGGATTTTGTTGTCGGAAAATTTTATATCCTGCTCTCAAACTTTGTGTGTTGGAAAATCCAATGGAAAATGTGTGATGGAGCCTACACACGGTCGGAATTTCCAACAACAAGGTCCTATCACACATTTTCCGTCGGAAAATCCGACCGTGTGTACAGGGCATTATTGTGATGATTTTTTTTTTACCAAAAATATATAGAAGAATACGTATCGGTCTAAACTGAGGAAAAAAAAAAAAATTTATATATTTTTGGGGGATATTTATTATAGCAAAAAGCAAAAAATAATGTGTTTTTTTTCAAAATTGTCGCTCTTTTTTTTTATCAAAAGAAACATTTCTGCTGAGACCCCAGACCCCGGAAAATATTGTTTCCTTTCTATATCATAAGTAAAATGTTTTTTTGCCAAATGAATAGTTTCATAGATGAAATGTAAATAATTGATGAAGCAATATAGCTAGTTAATTAGTGAATTAGTAGCCCTGAATTTTAACTCTGTGAACTGTCTAACACATTTTTTTTCCCTTAACCATAACAATTACATTTAAGTACATGTCCTCTTGTGCTTTTCTGTAGTGTGCATTACTGCATTTGTCAGAATGTTTCGGAGCTCACTATTTTTACTGCAAAGAATCAGTTGTTTGGCTTCTAAGCATTAGGTGCTTGAAACAGTGATTTGCTGGTAACCATAGCAACTGTTGGAAATCTTGCTCCTAATATTTTGTCACTATAACCTGTCTCTCTGTATTTCACAGAAATCATCTAGAAAAACATAGTAACTGTTATTTGTGCCTTGGAAGTATATTTGAAAACTTTTAAAATAAACATTTTTTTTATTTATACATCTTTCAAGCTTGGGAAAATTTTAAAGGATGCATCGACTACTTAATCTTTTTAATGCAAATATTTTGCACACTGGCCAATGTGCTACATACTGTACTTCTGACTAAGTCCCTCTGCATTATGCTGTCCTCTCTGTATTATGCACTCCTGACTCCTGGATAGGGATGAGCTTTATGTTTGGGTTGAACATGAATTCGACCTGAACATTGGCTGTTCGCCAGTTCGCCGAATAGCGAACAATTTAGGGTGTTCGCAGCAAATTCAAAAGCCGCAGAACACCCTTTAAAAGTCTATGGGAGAAATAAAAAGTGATCATTTTAAAGGCTGATATGCATGGTATTGTCATAAAAAGTGTTTGGGGACTGGGTCCTGCCCCAGGGGACATGTATCAATGCAAAAAAGTTTTAAAAATGGCCGTTTTTTTGGGAGCAGTGATTTTAATAATACTTAAAGTGAAACAATAAAAGTGAAATATTCCTTTAAATTTCGTACCTGGGGGGTGTCTATAGTATGCCTGTAAAGTGGCGCATGTTTCCCGTGTTTATAACAGTCCGAGAGCAAAATGGCATTTCTAAAGGAAAAAACATAATTTAAAAGTATTTGCGGTTATAATGAATTGTCGGTCCCAGCAATACACATAAAAGTTCATTGATAAAAACAGCATGGGATTCCCCCACAGTCCATTACCAGGCCCTTTGGGTCTGGTATGAATATTTAGGGGAACCCCAAACCAAAATTAAAAAAAAAATGCGTGGGGGTCCCCCCAAATTCCATACCAGGCCCTTCAGGTCTGGTATAGATATTAAGGGGAACCCCACACCAAAATTAAAAAAAAATGGTGTGGGGGTCCCCCTCAAAATCCATACCAGGCCCTTCAGGTCTGGTATGGATTTTAAGGGGAACCCCATGCCAAAATTGTAAAAAATGGCATGGGGGTCCCCCCAAAATTCAAACCAGACCCTTATCGGAGCACGCAACCTGGCAGGCCACAGGAAAAGAGGTGGGGACGAGAGAGTACCCCCCGCTCCTGAACTGTACCAGGCCACATGCCCTCAACATGGGGAGGATGACATGGGCCTCATCCCCACAACCCTTGCCTGGTGGTTGTGGGGGTTTACCTGCGGGGGGCTTATTAAGGGGACCCCCAGATCCCGGCCCCCCCGTGTGAATTGGTAATGAGGTACAAGTACCCCTACCATTTCACAAAAAAGGTGTCAAAATGTTAAAAAAGACAATAGCTGGTTTTTGACAATTCCTTTATTAATGTCTTATTCTTTCCCCGCTTCTGCTGGTCTTCCTTCAGTTTTCTTCTTCTTCCTCCATCTTGTTCTTCCCCCGCTTCCTCCTCTATCTTCCTCTGCTTCTTCCTCTGGTCTTCTCCTCCGGCATCTTCCTCCGGTCTTCTCCTCCGGCATCTTCCTCCGGCTTCTTCTTCCCCGCTTTGTCCTCCAGATAATCCGCCTCAATGGGGGGTTACTGCTGTGTGACTCTTCTGTTCTTGTGACAGCTCTTATATAACTGAGGGTGAGCCACCCCCACCCCCTATGACGCATGGTGACTTCCCTATGGCTTCCCACGTGATGTCAGAGGGGGGTGGGGTCACCCGGTTATGTAAACGGGTGATTAATTAGAGAAAATATAATATAACATAACATCCAGAATAACAATGGAGACCTATAATGAAACTATAAAAAGTAGATTTTTTTTTCCAACATCCAAGATGGTGTTTTTGAGCGTTGCCAGGCTCATTAGTGAAGCGCAAGTTGATTTCCTGGTTTGACCCACATCGGGGCTTGGTTCAAACCAATGTGTATTTACATGCGACACGTCAGTGCGTCGCCCGTGCCCCAGACGACGTCATTGTGTGACAAAACGCGCGTTGGGAGGAGCTGACATTCTGCGTGTATCATCTGCAGGATGGGTGTTTGCTATAGCTGGCCGACTGATTTGCTGTTTTATCTCTGTGACATTGTAAGTGTCTTTTTAATTACTAATAAATACGAGCTATCAGGATTACGCTATGTCGATTCCTTTCTTTTTTTGGGGAACCTCTGAGTGATACTCATCTTGGCACCTTTGTGACCTGTGTACTTGACGAGATTTGTGTTGGGACTGACCTCTTCCGTGGGGCTTGTTGGAATATCGCCCCCCTATTTCCTCTTGGATAAAGGCCCTGACCGGGTAACAGGTCGCAAGCTTTCAAAGCTTGCCTTGGGGTAAGCGTGCACTTTATGTGGTGTCATCACTGCGGTGCGGTGGAGGATTTATACATTCAATCATCGTATTTGTTTCACTTAATCATCACATTGGAAGATTAATTTATGGGCTTAAGGCCCATATGTAGTGACCCTTTTATGTAGTGTTTCCACCTAATTTCACTATTTGATGATGTTAATTTTCTATGTCATAATTTTTTTAATTGTCATTAGCTTTTCTCATTTCATTTAATTTCATATAGCGTGGTATTTTTTTCTATTACATAAGAAGTGGAATGTCAAACAAGTCATACATTAAATGAGTATCAAGTCAAATGAGCTCCTATGTGGTAAACTGCAACAGAACCCTATCGCATGAGGAAACCCTTTGTACCGGGGATTGTGCAGGACCCCGCTCTCCACCAAACACCCCTAAAGGGAACACACTGTGTCCGGTAAGGAGCTGAGCCCCAACCCCCCACGACCTACACCCTCCTAATGGGGGTTTCCAGAGAAAAGGGAATGAATCCTCGAACTCCTGGGATATCATGTTCTAGAGATATTTCAGAAAAACAATAAACGTGATCTAGGAGCAGAAACACTGTTAGTTTGTGAAACTCAGAATCTTAAACAGAAGTAAATAAACCAGAGTCATATCATGAAGACTCGTCTGTAAAACTATTGGAAGAGCAAAAAAGAAAAAAGGGGAAACAGGAAAAATGAAGAGAAGAAAAGGAAGAGGAAGGAAAGAAAGAAGAGAAGAGTGAGGAAAGGTGCCTTTCTACCCGATGTAAGTCCCCAAGCTCAGAGTCCAACTGTGCTAACAATGCCAGGTATCAGGGAAATTCCAAGATACTGAGCCCAGGGTTCCCAAATCGCTGTAAATTGCTCAGTCGTGCCCAATAGGGAACTCACCAGCTTTTCATGCCTTGGCAATAGTCATTTTAGCCCCTGTCAAAATAAACAAGATCGGTTTATGAGTGAGTTTAGGGATGCACAATGCTAGCCCATTAAGCAAGGTTATTGCAGGAGTCTGGGAGATCTTACCTTACGAATAAGGTGAAAGACTTTATTCCAGAACCCCCTGATTCTGGGGCATCCCACCATATGTGGAGCATAGTACCTAGGCCCTGACAACCTCTGAAGCACAGAGGAGATGAGGGTGGGAACATGTGGGCCAATATAGTCGGGACTAGATATCATCTCGTCAAAAGTTTTATGTTGGCCTCTAGGAGTGAGGCGTTGTAGATGCTTTTGATTGAGACGCTAGAATAGGAATCATACCAGTCCTCCACTTCCCAGGTGGTCTGGAGATCCCTTTCCCAAGCAATCATATACAGTAAGGCCCCTTTCACACGAGCTTCCATGGAGCCCGGGTCAGTCCGCCGGCTCAGCGGGAGATCTCTCCGTTGATCTCCGCTGAGCTGGTGGATGACAGGTCCCTCTCTGCTCACTGAGTGGGGAGGGGCTTGTCAGGCGCCGCTGCCACCTATGGATGGATCGGATGAAAACGGACAGCATGTCCATTTTCATCAGATCTCACCCGATCTGACGTAGGGCCATCCGTCTGCTTTTAGCGGATCGGACCGGGTCGGATGTCAGCGGACATATCTCCGCTGACATCCGTCGCTCCATAGGTTAACATGGAGCGCCCCTTCAGGTCCGGTGTCAAAACTGACAGGCGGACCGGAACGATTCGATCGTGTGAAAGGGGCCTTATTTGTTAGGATTTGTAGCAAGTGACTTATAGATCACAGAAATCCCTCCGCTCTGCTCCATGGCTTGACAGCACCAGCATTCGTATTATTTTGTGAACCCAGGGGGTTAGGTTTGTTTGACCATAGAGAATGAATAAAGCGAGAGATTTGATGGAATTTGAACTTCTCTTCTTCAAGATCCTTTTCAAAATGTTGAAGGGGTAAGGGGCCTGTGCAAGAGAAGAAATGTCCAATGCGGTACACCCCCTTGTCCAGCCACCATTTGAAGGCTCTGATGTCCATGCCAGGTTGGAATAGAGGGTTATGAAATAAATGAGCTAACGGTTGATACTCAGAGACCAGGGAGGGAAGCTTTCTTAGCGTATCCCACAATGAGAGTGAGTGTGAGGGTCGGAGCAAGAATGAGAGGTCTGCTTTTGGATGGGCACCATAACAAAAAATCCAAGGTGAACCTAGGCACTGCCTGTAGTTCGATGGCTATCCAGTCAGGTTTTTCAACCTTTAGGTAAATGGTAGACAATCTAGCAGCTTGATAGTACCACAGGATATTCGGAAGGCCCAGCCCCCCTTGAGTGGACAAATTAAATAGATAGCAGTAGGAAAGACAAGGTCCCTTCTTGTTCCAAACAAATTTAGTGACTTTACCCTGAAAAGTTTTCAGATGGTCCCTCCTAATCTGGATAGGGAGGGAGCGAAATAGATATAACAACCTAGGTAATAGAGTCATCTTGACCAAATTAATTCTGCCTGTCCAAGATATGTCATGAGATTCCCAGCTCCTGAGATCTGCCTTCAGTTTCTGATACATTGGGGGGTAATTCGCTTGATAAAGACTTTCTATTTTGGACAAGAGATTAATCCCCAAATATTTAATGGAGGTGTCACTCCATTCGAATTGGTAAGTGTTCTGAAGAAGGGAAACCAGCGATCTAGGGAGAGACATATTAAGAGCTTGAGACTTTGACATATTAAAGTGTAGGCCCGAAACAGCTGCAAACTCTATTAACAATGCACAGATCACAGAGAGAGAGGAGGCCGGGGAGGTTACAAATAGCAATATTATCAGCAAATAGGGTGCATTTATGTGTTGTTTGGCCACACTGAACACCCCCAATATCCGGGTGACCTCGAATTGCTATTGCTAGAGTCTCAACCATCATGGCAAATATCAGGGGGGACAACGGGCAACCCTGAGGTGTACCCCTGGCTATCGAAATTGGGTCAGAGAAGAGTCCCTGGAGTCTAACTTTGGCCTCGGGCTTCGTGTACAGAGCCTCCAGAATCCCTATAAACACCCAAAGTCTTAGAACCGTGAATAGATATGACCAGGAAACTGAATTGAAGGCATCCTGAAGGTCCAATGATAGTAACATGCCTTCTTGTTTGTGACCCCCCCGCCCAGTTCGATTGAAATACTGAAATGGGGTCCACCGCCCTTCTCACTTGATCAGATTCCTGTCTACTAGGAATGAAACCAACCTGGTCTTTGTGGACATAAAGACCTGTAAACGACACTAGACGATTAGCCAAAACTTTTGTTAAGATTTTAAAGTCACAGAGCAGAGACGGGAGCCTCCATCTCTGCTCTGTGATAGTCAGATAGCTTTGGTCGGTCCAGATCTGACAGAAACCTGTCTACCCAATTAGGGTTTGTATGTTTGTCTGCTCTATAGAGATTCCTGTAAAAGCCCTGAAAGGCCTTCATAATGCGCTGTGGGTTCAGGGTAAGAGTGCCATCAGCCTGTCTGATTTTGGGTAATGAGTGGGAATAAAATCTGGGGGATAGTTTTGAGGCAAGCGTGGGTCTTATTTTGTCACATCTCTGGTAAAATTTAGCCCCAGTCCATCTAATGGATTTCTCAGTCTGTGCTGTGAGGGCCAAATTCAGGGCCACTCAAGCTGCATCTAAACTATGCCCAGGGACTTTAGCAGGGTCTTTTTTATGTTGCTTGTGCAGGTCGCAGAATTCTCTCTCTCAAGTCTCTCTATGTCTCCCATCCTGTCCCTCTTCTGTTGTGCCGCAATTTGTATCCGTTTACCCCTGATAGTCACGTTGTGTGCTGCTCAAAGAGTGTCGGCCGAAATATCCCCCACATCATTGAGGCGGAAATATTCTGTATTTCAGTAAGCCTGATGGGGGTCATTCAGAATGGACTGGTTGAGAGTCCAATGGGAGGAATGTTATTTAGGATTGTCTCTGCACAATGTTAGGGGGATCATGGAGTGACCTGACCAAGTCACAAGATTTTGGACGAAAGGGCCGACGGAATGTGGTGAGTGGAGAGAAGGATGTGATCGATGCGCGAGCAGGATTGGTGTGGGTTCAAGAAATGGGTGAAGTCCTGAGTAGACGGGTCCAATTCCCTCCAGATGTCAGCTAGGTGAGACTGGAAAATCAGCCACGCAATTTGCACACTAGCCTTACTAGGTCTAATCATTTGTAACTGAATGGGTTTGGACTTGTCAAAAGCCATATTAGAGTCACCTCCCATAATTGTGACACCTTCTATCAGTGGGCCTAGGGTGTGAAACATTTGTTGAAAGAACCTCATCTGACCTCTTTTGGGAGAATAGTAGGAAATGAATGAGTAAAGATGGTCATCAATAGTGCACTTTACTAGGAGAAATCTTCCCTCCGGGTCTCTGTATTCCAACTGTACAGAGAAATTGCAGTGTTTAGAAAATAAAATCGCCACCTCTCTCGTCTTATCATCGGCATTGGCCAAGTAAAACTAGGAGAAATGTGAATGAAAGAAAGAGGGGGTGTACCGCACCAGAAAATGAGTCTCCTGCAGGAGGAGCACATTAATGTAAGGAGACCGATATACCTGAAAGGCCTTCAGTCTCTTTATAGGAGAATTAAGTCCCTGATTGTTGTAGGAGACTATACGTAAAGGAGGCGGAGTAGTGTTGTTACTAGCCATGGAGCCTAAGGAAAAGAACTTCATTCAATCTATGGTCACTTACCTTATCCTGAGCAGGAGACTGGGGAATAAATGTCAAACGTGGAATTTGTAGGATAGCTGAGAGCACCTTGTCATCAGTAGAAACAAATCAACAACACCTTAAAGAGCGTAAAGCCTATGACAGGCCTGGATTGAAGGAAGGAGAAGGTCTTCCTCCCCTCAATCAGAACAAACAACTTTTGACTAGCCGTATGCAGGGCTATAATCCCACCACCCAGATATGGAAAATTCCTGTCCAGGTAGTAGAATGAAGCTCAAGGCATCGACCCCAGCCCTATACAGCGTAAAAATAACTTTGAAACATACATTAATGCGGAAACAGATAACAGTTACCCTAGGTAGTGTTATAGACTAAAATGTCTAACTGGGGAGAACACTTCCGGGGGGGTGGGTGATATGAATTAGTTGGGACATGTAAAAAAAAAAAAAAAATGTCGATGTGGTGCTCCAGGCCCCAAAATAACAAATTAGCAACCGTCAGAGGAGTAGGGGGCAATTCTTATGCAGGTTCGGATAAAGTTCTCAGGCATTGCTTCTAACCTGAACATAAAGAAGGTGAGAGAAGAACAAAATAGACAATAAGGCTAGGCGTAGCCATATCAGGGGGGCAAGTTATCCTTGACTCTTAGGTTTGGCCTTTCCCCACAATGGTGAAGTGGGGCTCTGAGGTGTAGGGCGTTTGGCAGACCCCTGTTGAATGTTGGACGTGTCCATCTCCGAATCCTGTGAGATGAGCTTGAGGTCCAGAAGTAGGCGCTCACCCTCAGGGAAGCTGTGTATTGCATGCTGTTTGCCCTTGTAGGTGAATTTCAGTGCAAACAGGAATACCCAGCGGTATTTGATATCCTTCTTAGTAAGAGGAACCAGGAGTGGTTTCAAGGATCTCCTCTTTTGTATGGTGAAGGGGGAGATATCAGCAAAAATCTGGACATCCTTACCCGGAACTGTATACGATCCTGTTGGCGAGAACGTTTCATCACTTCTTCCTTAATGGAATAATAGTGTGGCTTCACTATAATGTCTCTCGGGGTGCCATCTTTCCTTGGAGGGCCCAAAGATCTGTGAACTCTATCCAGTTCCAACTTGTGAGATGGGACAGAGGGGATCAGGTATTTGATAACTTCCTGCACGGCAGACGGGACATCAGCAACTGTAACTCTGATCCTAAAATTGTCCCTCCTTGAACGATTCTCGAGATCATCAATCCATGCCTGGGCCACTTCAAGCTGCTCCTGCACAAAGTGCAAATGGTCCGTATTTTGTTTTGCTCTGGAGATTGTAATGTCCAGCTTGTGTTCTATATGATCAATTCTTGAGCCCAGGTTCTGGAAATCTGATCTAATTTCCCCTGTGATCCTATCAGCATTTTGAGTCAGGCCTCTGTCCAACTTCTCTGAGATTTTGGAGAAAAGTTCTGAGACATTGAAAGTTACATCAAGAGCCTGCACAGACTGAGTTGTAATGGAGTCTGGATGAGCAGGGGAAGCTGCTGATGAGGACATACCATAGGACCCTATGGAGTGTTCTATCAAGGACACTGTAGAGGCTGGTGAAGGGGTATCCCTGGCTGGAGCAGGGCCAGACATCAGAGGAGTGTATGGGAGGGTGGCCGGTTTCAGCACTTGCCTGGCTGTGATGGAGGAGTCCTCTGCGGCCTGGTCTCTTGTCTGTGCAGCGGCCGCCTTCTTGGGGAAATACAGGTCGTCCACGGACTTAAACTGGGGTCCTAACGATTGACTAGCATGTCTGCCCGGCATGTACCGGACCTCTGAAGCTTCCCCCGTCTTCCCCATTATTTGTGGGGAGCCTGAAAGCTAGATTCCACGGCTATTGTCGCTGTGTGGCCAGCAGTGTGCAGAGCTCCAGGCTTACGCCATCCAAGGACCCAGTAAGGACACTGTAGAGGCTGGTGAAGGAGTATTCCCTGCTGGAGCAGGGCCAGACATCAGAGTAGTGTATAGGAGGGTGGCCAGTTTCAGCACTTGCCTAGCTGTGATGGAGGAGTCCTCTGCGGCCTGGTCTCTTGTCTGTGCAGCGGCCACCATCTTGGGGAAATCCCGGCCATCCACGGACTCAAACTGGGGTCCCAACGATTGCCTAGCATGTTTGTCCTGCATGTACCAGACCTCTGAAGCCTCCCCCATCTTCCCCCATTATTTGTAGGGAGCCTGGAAGCCAAATTCCGTGGCTATCATCGCTGTGTGGCCGGCAGTGTGCAGAGCTCCGAGCTTACGCCACCATATTAGGAGACTCCACACATGCGCCTCTATATCATACATTTCATACTCCTGACAACTGTACTCTAAATACATTATATACTCCTGTCCCCTTTCATTCTGTATGCTATGCTATACATTACATACTCCTGACTAATTCTTTATTGTCTGAATAATTGCTGGTTGCTAAGAAGCCACTGACCGTGTAAATGAAATTCTTGTTCATGGTAAGTTATTTGTTTTTTTTTTTAGTAATTGTGCTTGGATTTGTACGTGTATGTTAGGCTCTCACTTCTGGCACAGTAATCAAAGCATTATTGTAGGTATTAGGATTGTGACCTATGTGTGCCATGTATACAATTATTGGACTATAGGTTTTATTTAACCATGCCCTTCTAAGCGCCCACCACTGTCAACACTATTTGGCCCCACCCACCAGTTCACACGGCATGCTATTTTCCTCCTTTGGACGGCCTAGGGTGTTCAAAGTCTTCAACACTTTTAGGAAAGGCCCAGCATTACCCATGAATCTAATAATACATTTGATGTATGTATATGTGTGTGTGTGTATATATGTATGTATGTATGTATGTATGTATGTGTGTGTATATGTGTATATATATATATATATATATATATATATATATATATATATATATATATATATATATATATATCACACAGTATCTCACAAAAAAGTAAGCACACCCCTCACATTTTTGTAAATATTTTATTATATCTTTTCATGTGACAACGCTGAAGAAATTACACTTTGCTACAATGTAAAAGTAGTGAGTGTATAGCTTGTATGTAGTGAGTGTATAGCTTGTATAACAGTGTAAATTTGCTGTCCCCTCAAAATAACTCAACACACATCCATTAATGTCTAAACCACTGGCAACAAAAGTGAGTAACACCCCTAAGTGAAAATGTCCAAATTGGGCCCAGTTAGCCATTTTGCCTCACCAGTGTCATGTGAATCGTTAGTGTTACGAGGTCTCAAGTGTGAATGGGGAGCAGGTGTATTAAATTTAGTGTTATCACTCTCACTCTCTCATACTGTTCAACATGGCACCTCATGGCAAAGAACTCTCAGAGGATCTGAAAAAAAAGAATTGTTGCTCTACATAAAGATGGCCTAGGCTATAGGAAGATTGCCAAGACCCTAAAACTGAGCCACAGCACGGTGGCCAAGACCATACATCGGTTTAACAGGACAGGTTCCACTCAGAACAAGCCTCACCATGGTCGACCAAGAAGCCGAGTGCACATGCTCAGCGAAATATCCAGATTTTGTATTTGGCAAATAGACATACGAGTGCTGCCAGCATTGCTGCAGAGGTTGACAGGGTAGGGGGTCAGCCTGTCAGTCCTCAGACCATACACCACACACTGAATCAAATTGGTCTGCATGGCTGTCATCCCAGAAGAAAGCCTCTTCTAAAGATGATGTACAAGAAAGCCCACAAACAGTTTGCTGAAGACAAGCACACTAAGGACATGGATTACTGGAACCATGTCCTGTGGTCTGATGAGACCAAGATAAATGTACTTGGTTCAGATGGTGTCAAGCGTGTGTGGCGGCAACCAAGTAAGGAGTACAAAGACAAGTGTGTCTTGCCTGCAGTCAAACTTAAGCTGGCCATACACTATACAATTTTCCTGTTTAACTTTCCTTTAGATTTACCAAAACCATATAATATGAGGTCAAATCTAAACCCTTTCAATTTGTATGCAATCAGACAGGCCCTTGCACTACATAGTTGAAGGTAAATCTAAAGGAAATTGAATCAGAAAATTGTATAGCGTATGGCCAGCCTTAGTGGTGGGAGTGTCATGCTAAAGAAGCTGAGAGTAAAGGCGATGGACTTCCAAGCATGTCTCCAGACCTAAAAAGTAAAATTTACTGCACTAACACAAAAACGAAAAAAATATCTAAATTAGCAGCAGATTGGGATATGCACAATCAAATAGAATAGTGGGTAGGTAAGAACCGCGCTGTAAACAGATTGTAAATGGATCTCTGAGGGATCACATGAATAATATAAGGAAAAACACAAACATAACTATGTATGAATAAAAAATACCAAATCAATAAAATAATGAAGTCCAAATGTGAATTCAAAAAAAGTCCCATAAAGTGCAATGAAATTGGTAAAACCTTCCAGTAACACCACGTGAAAAAAATCCGCCACCAGATAAATTGAATGCTTACCAGCAGCAAGCTGGGAAACAGCTTATAAATAATCCCCAGACACACAATCGTAATAACGTCCTAATAGGATCAACAATGTGGAGGGAGAATGACCAGAATAACCAGGCAGACAGGCAAATCAGGGTAGCTGGGGAGTGCTCTGACCCTGCTTGTATATGTTGGATAAGTGCAGAAAACGTTGATTGAAATCCTGTGACTTGATAACTTCCTGTGCTCTCTGGCCATGCACAAGGAGGGGCTCCAGACCTAAACCCTATTGAGCATCTGGGGGGCATCCTCAAACGGAAGGTAGAGGAATGCAAGGTCTCTAACATCCACCAGCTCTGTGATGTCGTTTTGGAGGAGTGGAAGAGGACTCCAGTGGCAACCTGTGAAGCTCTGGTGAACTCCATGCCCAAGAGGGTTAAGCCAGTACTGGAAAATAATGATGGCCACACAAAATATTGACACTTTGTGCCCAATTTGGACAGTTTCACTTAGGGGTGTACTAAATTTTGTTGCCAGCAGTTTAGACATTAATGGCTGTGTGTTGAGTTATTTTGAGGGGACAGCAAATTTACACTGTTATACAAGCTGTACACTCACTACTTTACATTGTAACAAAGTGTCGTTCCTTCAGTGTTGTTACATGAAAAGATATAATAAAATTCTTCCAAAAATGTGAGGGGTGAGCAAAATGAGAATTCAGATTGCCCCTTTGTTTCATGGAGTAGACAAATACATTTTATTACTAAAACTAATACAAAATTATACAGATTCCATATAAATTATTTAAGGACTGATAACATTGTTGGTAATGGCCATACACAACTGATTACTGCATGAGGTTGTTTTTACAGTTCAGCCACAGTAAACTATCCCAAAAAGGTCATTAATATAGTGTGTGTGTGTATGTATATGTATGTATATATATATATATATATATATATATATATATATATATATATATATATATATATATATATACACATACATATACACACACACTATATTAATGACCTTTTTGGGATAGTTTACTGTGGTTGAACTGTAAAAACAACCTCATACAGTAATCAGTTGTGTATGGCCATTACCAACAATGTTATCAGTCCTTAAAGAATTTATATGGAATCTGTATAATTTTGTATTAGTTTTGGTAATAAAATGTATTTGTCTACTCCATGAAACAAAGGGGCAATCTAAATTCTCATTTTGCTAGCATGGTACTTAGCACTCAAATGTCTCAAGGCTATAGGAGAAGTAGTAATGAAAGTAAGGCATTAAAAACAGGTATATCATCTGCAGTAAATGTATTGAAGCAATACTTTTAGGTATCCCTTTGTACCCAGTTGTAATAGCAAGCAGTGCTGTGAATGTTTTTAATTTTCCACTGCATTTTCCTGAACTGCACAAGAAAAGAGGGGTGTGGCTGGGATGTAAGATTGAGAGCACATGTAGTGCCCAAGCTCCACTCATGCTTTCAACCTATAATAATTCTCGACTATCCTTTGAGCTGGTGCCTGCCTGCTTGCCTCCAGCTCCTGCATAACTGATATCAACTTCAATGTCAGGGCCGACTTTAATATTGTTTGGACCTTGGGCAAACATTTTCTTGGGCCCTCCCGAATCCACTTATCAACTATTTTCTGGCAGTGCGTGCCCAAGGGGTAGCTTATTTGGGCCCCACAAAAATGACTGGGCCTGGGGCAGCTGCCCCTTTTGCCCTGCATTAAAGATGGCTCTGTCAGGGCCATCTTTAACCCCTTCCCGCTGACCGTACGCAGATGTGCGTACTCAGCTTTCCGGGGTTATACCGGGAGGATGCCTTCATCCCGGTACCGTTGTTTAGAGCCGGCGATCGGCTATCCGAGTATAACAACCGATGTGGCTAAAAGCCACTCAGCTGTTATACTGGAGGAGCGGGAGGGGACATCCCCCCCTCCCGCCGCCTCCCGCCGCTCTTACTGGGCCTCCCGTGCGATCGTGAGGCCTGGTGTCCAATCGGCTGGAGGGCGGGCTGGAACGAAGCTGTGGGTGGCTTCGTTCCAGCCTTCTCATTGTAAACGTGGAAGCGACGTCATGACGTCACTTCCCGTTTACTCGGCTGCCAATGGCGCCGGTTTTAAAAAAATATACAGTGTTCAGAATCACCATTTTCGGTGATCTGAATACTTTGAAGTGCAAAGGAGGGATTGGAGGTCTTTCAGACCCCCGATCCCTCCATAAAGAGTACCTGTCTCCACCTATTACTGTCACAAGGGATTTTTACATTCCTTGTGACAGCAATAAAAGTAAAAAAAAAAAAAAAAAATTTTTTTTAAACACAATTTATAAGTATAAAAATAAATAAAATAAATAAAAAAAAATAAAAAATTTTAAAGCACCCCTGTCCCAGCGAGCTCACGCAGCGAAGAAAACGCATATGGAAGTGGCGCCCGCATATGTAAACGGTGTTCAAATCACACATGTGAGATATTGCCGCGATCGTCAGAGTGAGAGCAATAATTCTAGCCTGAGACCTCCTCTGTAACTTAAACCTGGTAACTGTAAAAAAAATTTAAAGCGTCGCCTATGGAAATTCATAGGTACCGTAGTTTGTCGCCATTCCACGAGTGTGTGCAATTATAAAGGGTGACATGTTTGGTATCTATTTACTCGGCGTAACATCATCTTTCACATTATATAAAAAATTGAGGTAACTTTACTGTTTGGATTTTTTTAAATTCATGAAAAATTTGCGTTTAAAACGCCGCTGCACAAATACCGTGTAATATAAAATATTGCAAGAATCTCCATTATATTCTCTAGATTCTCTGCTAAAAAAATATATATAATGTTTGGGAACTCTAAGTAATTTTCTAGCAAAAATTACGGATTTTAACTTGTAAACACCAAATTTCAAAAATAGGCTTAGTCATGAAAGGGTATTGATTGGACCCTGGGCAAACATTTTCTTGGGCCCTACCGAATCCACTTCTCAACTATTTTCTCGCGGTGCGTGCTCAAGGGGCAGCTCATGTGGGCCCCACAACAATGACTTGGCCCAGGGCAGCTGCCCCTTTTGCCCTGTGTTAAAGACGGCGCTGTTCAATGTACTAGCCATGTCCCCTAGTAAGCCCAAGCTCACATGAACACCGGCAGCCTCATCCCATGTCTCCTACTTCACGTAAGTGCAAGTTGACAACTGCACAGGCATACATGATGGGTGTGAGATAGGCAACCTCTCCAGCCCTGACATCCTGGCAGCCATAACCACCTGCAGAAAGGCTCTGACAGCAACGATCGATGCAGGCAGTCTTTTATCCATGCTCTCTCAAAATGATATCCCTTATGGTTATTCCAGTGCTGCAGAGAGCAAATATCAGCTTCATCTGTAATGATCAAGATAAATTCAGAACACACCTCTCTGAGGCTGATGGCTGCCTCTTCCATGTGGAAGAGATGTAAGATTGGATTCCACGGATCTGTGGGCCCTACAATGTCAGGTAAATGCCCTGTAAGTAAAGTCAGTGGACACTGATAACCATCTCTGTCACAATAACGTCCATGTGCTGAGTATCCCAGAGAGGGCAAAAGGCCCAAATCCTGCTGAATTTTCTGAAACTTTCTTCACCACCCTGCTTTGCCTGAAGGACCTCCCTCCAACGTATGTGCTCTTGACAACTCCAATCCCTGGCACCCCACTTTGATTGTTTGCCTGCTGAATTACTGGGACTGGATATGATCTTACAAGCCCCTAGAACCAACATGGATCTGGCCTACAAGAATTCCAAGTTTCCTTGTTCCCTGACTATTGCCCGGGAATACAACAGCAATGGAGATCCTTAACACAAGTCCTCAAATGCTTCTGGGACAAGGGCACCAGATACAACCTCCTCTACCCCAGCCACCTTCACATCGTGGATAGCAAAACAAAACAGATTTTTCAACACCATGGCTGCTTTGTCCACATATCTGGATGTCCACTAACTGATGCAGATCTTTGGGTTAGAGACATATCCTTTCTGGAACATTGACTCACACCACCCACTAGCAAGTATTTTCATTTTGTTTGTGGTTATCTGGCCCAGAGCCTTTGTTAATAATTACACTTTCTACATGCTGCCTGTAGACTTTGAATCCCTCTGTTTGATGTCCTGGAATATTAAGGGTCTGAATTCTAAATTCAAGTGAGTGCTTATATTCCAATATGTCAAATCTCATACCCTACATATTCTTTTCCAGCAAGAAACCCACTGACCAGGTAAAAAGGTTTTATCTTTGAAATGATAATGGGTTCAATAGCATTCCACTCCACTTACTGGAAGCAGTTCATATCCAAATGGTCATATGTTCTGTTGGTTCTGAGCATCTGGAACTGTAGATATATCCTTGTTAGAACTTACCCCCTGACACTGTTTTGTTAAGACAATTTATATGTGCTATTAGACAAGGTCCATTTAATGGGGCACTTTAATGTCACTCTGTCCCTGGACCTAGATTGATCCACCCAACTCACACAATAGAGTTCTCTCCAACTAGGTGTTGGCATCTAACATGACTGAAATCTGGAGATGGTGATAACCCACTGAAAGAGCCTATTTATGCTTCTTTATTTCATACTTCTCACAGAGATTTGGCTTTTGCTACTACCATTGTTCTATATTTCTGACTTTGCATACAGACTCAAGTCTGTAATAAAATATCAGTGGAGACTAGGCCCTCAGTGGATATCCCACCCAAAAGTGATGCAGCAGATGGGCCCTTAATGAGGACTCCACCTCCTATGCTCTGGTCTGGGATGCCTTATAGGAGTTCTGCATGGCCAATACATTTCTATACATATCATGGCCATATCATCTGATCAGGCATCTCACACACAGTCTCTACAAGATGCTAAAAAGGCTCAGTCTGATCAATATGCCTACTTCGCTTCAGCGGAAAACTTTGCCTTAGTTATGTCTGTGAGGCAGGATCTAGAGCTCCATCTGCCAGAGGTTACTAGGACGGAGTTGCACAAACACACAGGAATATTTTAAACAGGGAGACAAAAACACCAGGCTTTTATCCATGCTCTCTCAAAATGATATCCCTTATGGTTATTCCAGTGCTGAAGTGAAACACTATACTCAGGAGGAAATATTGCTAGAATTTTCCAACTACTTTACGAAGTTATACTCATTTACCCTCTTTCCAGATTTCAGTTCCTTTTCGGTCTTAGCCCTGTTAGATAACATGGCATTGGGGTTGTTATCCAACTTGGAGCATGACCTCCCAATGCACTCCATCACTGCTGTAGGAATAGCATCAAAGTCCTCCTTGTTCCCAAATGGAAATGCCCCAGGTCCTTACTGTATTTCCATAGTGTTTTTATAAAACCCATATAGGATTTACTTGCTCCGATTCTAGCTGCTACATGCTTGGAGGCTGATGCCCTTCCTACATCAATTGAAGAGGCCCACATAATTTAAAAAGGACCCATCCATTTGTGTGTCATACAGCCATTGCACTCCTAAATAGTGATCTTAATATTCTTATCAAACTCCTCAATTCAAGGCTCATTTAGGTATTTCCTACTATTATTGATTCAGACCAGATGGTAGTTATTCTTCACAAGTCAACGAATATAAATATCCACAGGTTGTTTGCAAATATCCAGGCACAACACATTATTGTAGGCTCTAGGGTGGTGGTTTCATATAGATATCGAAAAAGCTTTTGATACCATGGAAAAGCACTATTTATGGGAGGTACTTTGGAGAATGAGTTTCCCGTTATGATGTATTGTAGGGTTACAATTGTATAATGGACCCATTGCTGCTGTGCACCTGGAAGTCCAGCTTTTCAATTAATTTACATTACACATAAGCACATGTTAGAGCTGTCCCCCTTCTTTGCTTTATTTGCCATAGCCATGGAGCCAATCGTGGAGGCCCTACATGTCTCTACTGGTATGAGGGGTCTCAAAATTGGCTGGCTGGAGGAGAGGGTTGCATTATATGTAGGTGACTTCCTGTTCTTTTTAAATGATGCTGGGCCTTATCTGCAGGCATTCTTAACCACCCTGCAAAGCTTCTCACACGTCTTCGGCCTGAGAGTTAACTGGTATAAATCACTTCTTTTTCTAATTGATCCCTGGGGGGGTATACTCTGGCACCCTAGGAATTGCAGCTGCAGTGGGTTCAGTCTTTTACTTTTCTGGGTGTAGTGGCGATATTAAATCTTATGTGCACTTGAATCTGATTCCTGTGCTTTCATTATTACCGAGCTCCGAGTCTCGGCAGCTAACCAGGGCTGACAGCAGACTCTGCGACCCCAAACGAGCGGCAAATTTCTCCCCCACAGGCTCCGGACACCCAGCAGTATGTCCAAATGGAGGAAGGAGCGATCCGCACCACGGAAACTAACAGTTTTTCCCCTACTCCAGCCTGGCCGCATTTCCAAAATGGCGCCAGTGGACACAGTGCCTCACAGCATGTTAGGCAGGCAGACCCGAACAAGCACACACAAAGGGGAGAAGGATCACAGCGATCTCTCCCTATGCCAGCAAGCAGCTCCCCAGCCTCCTCTCTTTCCACCAGCCCAGCTAAATCGAAGCTCAGGCTGTCACACACCGAAGAGCTGGATGCAGAGGTGAGCCACACACACATAATGCCAAGCAGTAACGCTGATTCCCTGAACCCAATAGCTGCCTTTCCCACATCAAACCAGCCAGTAATGGACACAACACTAAAAGACATGCTACTGTCTTTACAAAAATCCATCCACTCAGTTATAGTCTCTATGATGCACCACTTCAAAACAGAAATGACAGATATGGGCAATAGAGTCACAAATATTGAGTCTAAAATTGGTGAGATAATCACATCCTTCAATGACCTTGTAGATGCACATGGGGAAAAAGAGGATGACATAGAATGGATGAAGGCAAAAATTGCAAACCTTGAAGATCGTTCCAGAAGGAACAACTTAAAAATAAGAGGAATCCCAGAGACTATTCTCCCACAAGCTTTGAAAGATTTTTTCATTCAATTAATGGCAGCATTCTTACCAGAAACGCCACCCGCAGAGCTGGTTATTGATCGCATACATAGGCTGCCCAAACCATCTCATCTTCCAGAAACCACTCCAAGAGATACGATCATTAGGATACATTTTTATCACATAAAAGAAAAGCTCCTGCGAGCAACGAGAAACACCTTTGCATATCCGCAACAATTCGTGAATCTGGCATTCTATGCAGATCTATCTCAGTACACTATGCTAAAAAGGAAAAATCTATCCACAATCACAAAACCCCTGCGTAATCATCAGATCAACTATAAATGGGGCCTTCCTGTAAAACTAGTGATCACAAAAGATAACAAAACCTTCACCATAAAATCTGTGGAAAAAGGCATTTCTCTGTTACGGCAATGGAAAATTCTGGAGCCTGGAGAATCCCGCCGCCAACATCACACCCATCAAGACGCTGATTGGGAATATGCTGATCCACCAGACAACATGACCATCTAAACCAAAATATTACCACCCAATCTACTATCAAAGCCTGGTATGGCTGCACGAGCTCAGCCAGTTCGTTTCTGACCCCCAGTTATAGTTGCGGTGTTCCACCACTCATACACAGTTCACTGTTTTTTAAAAGAGTTCATATCCTTTTTTTTTCTTTTTCTCTTTTTTTTCTTATAGTTCTCACACCATAACTGGGTTTGTATCAGCACTGTAGCAGCATTAGTGATAACTGTTTTTTGTTCGACTTTTACAGTTAAGTGTTTAAATTGCAATACCTCCTCCTAACGCCCACTTCAGCTTCCTACCAAGCTACAATCCGGGTCGCCACAACTTCCCTTCTTTAAAGAAGACTTACTGAAACTAGAACATCTTCTTCTAAAAGTGAGTTTTCTTTTTTCTTCCTATTCCTCTAGCCACAGATACCCATTTGTAAACTGGGAACAACCATCTACTCCACGCTTGAGTGTCCACACTATAAAAAACCCACTAGCCAAATCTCACTATGCCATTCAAAATCACACCCCTGAACGTTACAGGATTAAACCATCCGGGAAAAATATACTCCCTGTGGACTGAAGCATGTAAGCTCAGAAGCGATGTCCTATGTTTACAGGAGACACACTTCTGTCAGACCAAAGCCCCATCCTTCTCGCATAAAAACTTTCCTCACATCTTTTTTGCAAATGCACCTACCAAAACAAAAGGAGTACTTATAGCAATTAAAGACATTTGTGGCTTTCCGCCTAATTGACTCCATCTCTGATTGCACAAGGTCGATAACTCATTCTAATTTGTGAAATTAACAACACACTCTACACCATAGCAAATGTGTACGCCCCAAATACTAGACAAATCGCATTCCTTCGCAAACTCTGGAAACGTATACAAAGTTGTAAACAAGGTCGAGTGCTCGTTTGTGGGGACTTTAACGTTGTCCCAGATGCACAAATCGACAATAGTGGCCCGGAAACAAAAACACCACGAAAGAATACCCTTTCATCCTTACTGCACGCCAATGACCTATTTAATATCTGGAGGTGCCAACATGCCATGGAAAGAGACTTCACTTTCTTTTCCAAACCACACTGCATGTACTCAAGGATTGACCTTTTCTTAGGAGACCAAGTGTTATTACAAGAAACCATCTCATCAGTAATTCATGAGATAACCTGGTCAGACCATGCTCCCATCTCATTATCAGTGGGAGAAAAATCTATCAGTCCCCCTATAACAACATGGCGCAATGACCTGCAAATAATGTCAGCACCTTCCAACGCCTCTGTTATCAGCGAACACCACAGAGACTTCTTTGAAATCAATACTCCTTCAGTTTCTGATCCATTTATTCTCTGTTCCTCCCACAAGGCCTTCATTCACTGAATCCTGATAAAAATTAGCTCACAAACCAAATGTCAAAGGACACAGCAGCTAAATAAAGTTTTAGGCACCATCCACAAACTAGAAGTAGAGAACAAAGCAAATCCCTCTCCAGAGACTAGCAATAACATTTTCCAAGCCCGCAATAATCTAAGAACAATCCTCAATGCATACAATGCAAAAATGCTACAAAAATCTAGAGCTAAATTCTATGAGTCAGGCAATAAAGCCGGCAAGCTACTAGCAGCACAAATCAAACAATGCAGAAACAAACAAAAAATCCCTTTTTATCCAGCACCAACCACATGGAGATAAACTGTACCAACCCAAAGATATTGCAAATGCCTTTCGATCATACTACAATACACTCTACAACCTTAAAAATGATCCATCAGTACCCCAACCCACATACTCTGAGATAGCAGGCTTCCTTGACTCTCTCAGCTTACCTAAATTATCCCAAGATCACTTAACCAGCCTTAATTCACCATTCACCATTCCTGAAATAGAAAAAGCTATCTCTGCTCTCCCAAATAGCAAAGCCCCTGGCCCAGATGGCTTCTCTGCTGAATATTACAAATTATTCGCCAAAATCCTATCTCCACAGATGTTGTCAGATTTTCAACATTGCTGTGTCCTCTGCCGGGTTTCCAAATGAAATGCTATCTGCTAACATTATAACGCTTCCCAAACCAGGGAAAGAGCCGACATCCCCTCAAAAACTTTCATCCCATTTCTTTATTAAACACCGATCTCAAACTGTACACAAAGTTAATAGCTCAAAGATCAGCTCCTATTATTCCGCACCTAATACATCTGGACCAAGTCGGCTTTACACTGGGTAGGCAGGTTCCAGATGCAACCCGTAAAATTGTTAATCTACTGTACCATGCTGAAACCACAAAGCTCCCTGCCATGTTCCTCACTCTGGATGCTGAAAAAGCACTCAACAGGTTCCACTGGGATACCTATTACAGACCCTGGAAAAATTTGGCTTCCAAGACAACATATTAGCAGACATTATGGTCCTGTATACCACACCATCAGCTAGAGCCTTCACAGATGGAGTACTCTCCGAGCCATTCCCCATCACAAATGGGACAAGACAGGGGTGCCCCCTCTCACCCCTGATTTTCACCCTAATGATGGAGTCTCTTGCACAAAAAATATGCTCACACAAATCCATTTCAGGCATTCAAGTAGCAGGACAGGAATATAAAATTACACTTTTCGCTAATGATATTATACTAACTTTGACGGATCTGGCTCCTTCCCTGTCAGCAGTCACTGAGGTTCTTAACATATTTAATACATGTTCATACTGCAAGGTGAATGATGCAAAATCCAATATATTGAATGTTGGCATACCTGAATCTAGCAAGAATAGCCTACAAACTGCATACCCCTTTCAATGGGTAACATCCTCCATGCCATACCTAGGAATATCCTTAACATCATATACAAACTTATACACTGCTAACTATGTCCCCTTCCTGGGCACATGCAAGCTAGAACTCCAAAACTATAGTGCACATTACCTCTCATGGACAGGAAGATCAGCAGCTTTTAAAATGCTAACCCTTCCTAAACTTCTGTACTTGTACCGAGCTTTGCCGATAAAGATCCCACCATTATTTTTTAAATTACTCAAACGTCTTTTGAACACCTTTTATCTGGCAAAACAAAAAGCCTAGATGCCGCTATAACATTCTGACACGGCATAAACGGGCAGGAGGTATGGGGTTCCCTGACACCCAAGATTACCATACAATCCTTGACCAAATTAGACACTGGTTCCAACCTAGTTCTGACAAACAATGGAGAAACATAGAACAATCTATCATCATGAAAGGTGAGCTAAGAGCTTTCCTATTGGCACATTCTATATCAAACCCCCAATTTGGTGCTGATCATCCAACTATTGCGGCTGCAGCTTCAGAGTGGAAAACACTCCTTAAATTCAGCATGGATAAACAAACCCTGATAAGTATACCTATCTCTTTTGAAATATTTAACTTTCTCATACCCAATATATCCTTTAAGTACTGGTCAAAACTTAGACGCACTCAGATTGGAACAATCCTACAAGACAATAAACTGCCGCACTTCTCTAAACTACAAACTAACTTTCATATTCCCTCTCAAAGCATGTTCTTTTACAGACAAATTACCTCCTACATAAACAAACACCCAACCCCAGTAGTGCATCTACCTAAAAAAGCCTGGTCATTTTGGTCCTCGAACTCTCCCAAGGTAAAAGGTACTATGCTCTTTTACAATCTGCTACATGCTAAAGACCACTTTATGAATTCTCCAGCCATCGAAAGATGGGAATGAGATCTGAAAATATCATTTTCAGACGCTTAATGGCAACAGGCTATCCACTATAACCAGAGTTCATCTAAATGTGTGAACTACTGGAAATTGTCCCAAAAACTGCAACAGAGATGGTACTTAACACCAGTCCAAATGTGTAAATTTGCCAACCTGGACGATGATAAATGCTGGCGCGGATGCTCTCAGACAGGATCTTTACTGTCTGCACCTAAGAAGTAGCTTCTGAAACCAAATATTCACTCTTATATCGAGGATCACAGGCTGCTTAACAGCACCTTCCTCAGCACTGGCCATTTTTAGCGTGGGTATAGATAGATTCCCCCTTCAGTTCCGTTCAGAAATCTGATTATGCATATCCTATTTGCCGCTAGATTGATGATTAGGGAAGTGGAGACGTACCACAGCTCCAAATTTATCTGACGTTAAACTTCAAATGAATCAGATAATAGAAAATGAAAGATTCCTGGCTATGCAGTCTAACTCCCTTGGGAAATTTTACAAGACATGGGACCCTTGGCTTACTGCACACAAGCTGCAATGAATGTATTTTGTGACATATGTATAAACGCACCAGTACTTCAATATATGTACCATTTATGGGAGTCCCTAACCTCTGTCTGCTTTGTTATACATTGATTTGACTAACACATCTTGTTCTGAATTGTGACCTTTATCACATATCCAATGTATGTTAATGCAACTGCTTCTGATACTCAACGTATACTCCTCATACTGTTTGTTAATGTTAAAAAACCTAATAAACATCATATTTGATCATATAAAAATCATATTTGATAGCCACTTGGATTACTAAATCCTTTTTCAAACAACTTAATCAAATTTTCCTTTTCCTTTTATGGGGATCTCAGTCCCCAAGTTACAAACTTGCCACATTAACTAGACCAACCTCGTGGCATCAGAGCCCCTTATCCACTGACCCCCTAATGAAAACCACCATTAAAAGCATGGTAGGGGGGGCATGGCTTGGATGGGACCAGAGATGGCCGCTTGAGAAGAGAGCTCCGGCATACAGAGGACAAATTTAACTTCTTCTACACACCGCCAGCCAGCCTTAGCCATGGGTAAGCCGAACAGAAGCACCTCGGCACCCTGCTCCACCAAGGAGACAGATAAACTATCTGGGACACAGCTAAGCAACAATATGCCAGACATATTCCAATCCAGGGCCGCAACCCTCAACGAGGAGACACAGGCCTCACAGCAGTCCAAGACCTCATCCCCGGCCTCACCTAACTACACCACCATCGCGCCTGCGGACATACATGGCGCAGTTTCCATAAATCCATCCTTGTTGGATCTGCAAAGAGATCTCCAAAAGATCGCGCTGGACATAAAACATACACTAACAACCGCCATATCAGACCTAAAAATGGACATTCAATCAATGCACAATCGCCAATCTGAAGTGGAGGAATCCTCTCAAATACAGGCAGCTGCCATCAGGCAAGTGCAAAAAGCTCATGATCTGCATCTTCCCCATATCTTTGAACTCCACAGACAAGTGGAAGATCTTGACAATAGAGGATGCAGGCATAATATAAGAGTAAGGGGGTCCCTGAAGGCATAGATCCATCAGCACTGATGCAAACAATGTGCACAATATTCAACAACCTCCTTGACCAGCCTGCAGACTCCCCTATTGACATAGAAAGACTTCATCATGCACTAAGACCCCCTCCCTGAGACTCGGAACCCCCTCAGGACATAGTGTGTTGTCTAGTAAACTTTCCTCTCAAAGAGGAGATTCTCAGGAAAGCGAGAGATAGAGGCCGTATTTTATACAATGGCGCAGACATTAAATTGTTAAAAAGACCTATCGCAGATAACACTACAAAACAGACGCACACTGAGCCCCCTGCTGGAAACTCTACGGGCACGCAATATACAATACAGGTGGAAGTTCCCATTTTGCCTCTCAGCCACCACCAGAGGTCGCACCGCTCTCCTCCGAACACCAGAAGATCTCCCTATATTCTGCGAACAGCTCGATATCCCAGCAATTGAGCTGCTTGAATGGTATTCCTTCTACTTCCCTTCGGAACCATGGAAGGCTGTCTCC
The DNA here is from genome assembly GCF_042186555.1 of Aquarana catesbeiana. NCBI lineage: Eukaryota > Metazoa > Chordata > Amphibia > Anura > Ranidae > Aquarana > Aquarana catesbeiana. Next base: position 248,332,120 of record NC_133325.1, on the reverse strand, counting down.
TACAATGCTTCACCAAAAGCACAATGCCACAGTTCCAGAGGCCGAAGACTAGACCCCACATCCCCTGGAGAACGCATCTCACGCCGAGATGTACCACCGCACGCCTTGAATCGTGCTGATACTCCACACAGGAATCACAGGGATGACTAACTTAGTGCTCAATCCACCCCAGAGTCACGTAAAGTATATGCCTGAACTTTTCTCTTCAAGATGATGAACACTCGTCAGAATTTCACCTTCAACTAAGGCACTATGTTCTACCCAGAAAAGTACATTGCCCTGTTCAGATCACAAACACCCCACTTCAATTCCCTCAGACTGAACCTCCACAGACATGAAGAGACTAAATACCGCATAATTTTTCCAAAAATTCTTTTGCCGCAAGTTAACGGGAAAGGTAAAGTTTTAGTCTCTGAATGCCTTAACAGATAGCCAATTCCCTAAAGCGGTAATAGCTGTATGCCTCAATAATAATAAGGTTTTAATGCAGTGCCTTCGTGGATATGTTTTCTTTTTTATGTTTTTTCCTTTCCTTTTTTACTATTCTTTCTCTCATTTGTTTCGCTGTAACAGAAAATGTTCAGTTCAAGACTGCACAATAGTGGTGGAGGGACTGCTTCCTTTGTCTCGGGTTGATCCCTCCCCACTATAAAATAACAACACCTCGTGGGTTCGTGGGACCTGCTTCCCTATTGTGGGGGGGCAGAGCCCGAGAACCGTGCTGGGGAGTAAATAGACACTGGAAACTCCTAACTAACATGGGGAATCCCCTCATTTTAGCATTTAGTATTGTACGTTATGTTTGTTATCCTAGTAGGAATTAGATGGGTAGTTTGACATAAAGACGTCTTGATCACATGCTCAGATTCTTAGAACTCTCCTATGTAACGCTTTATGTGGATAGAATAAATAATGAGCACATCAATCATCTGACCAAAAGGGTGTTTATGCAAATATCCTCCTCATAGTCAACGGCTTACACCACATAAGTAACTATAACTCTATCTTACTCCATCACAATATACTTGAAGACACATAATTGTACCTTACTAGTCCTCAAGTGTGCTGACATTTCTGATCACCTTCCAAGTTTATTGTCTGACCACAGTGGTCCTATTGGACTTTAACTGACACCCCGGACCCTTTCTTAATTAGGTGGTTAGGTATTCCGATAACCACCTTCGGTGACGTACCATACACAGAGTGTGGATACTCCACGACTGCGTAAACCAATAAAACCCCATACCCCAAGTAACAATCCGTGGGGAAGCACCTGCTGAATGTACGTTCTAAACCCCCCCCCCTCTTTTTCTTCTGGTTCTCTATGTCTTCCCTAACTTCATTCACTTCCTCCATTACCCTAGATCCCAGTGAGGGCTGCTCTTCCTTTACACACATACACCCCTACCTTCTTCCTCTAGACTTTAAGAATGCACTCGAAGTTGAGAAATAATAAGACACAAGTGTCACTAAAATGCATATCCCTTAACGTTAAAGGCCTAAACCTACCAGAAAAGGGATCACAAGTCCTTTCAGCTCTGACAAAACACAAAGCACACTTTCTCCTACTTCAAGAGATGCATTTCAGAACTAACGCCATTCCCAAACTGACAAACCACATCTATAAACAAGTCATACACTCCACAAACCAGGAATCCAAAACAAAAGGGATCTCGATTCTCATATCCAAGCAAGCTGACTTTCAAATGACAGACACACTAGTTGACCCGGAAGGCAGATTTATATTTATAAAGGGGACATACGCTGCTAAACCCATCACTATAGACAACATTTACTGTCCAAATGAACACCAGGTGACCTTTGTTAAAAAAATCTGTGACCTTCTACAAAATTTCCAAACCGGATTATTACTATTGGGAGGTGACTTTAATGTACCATTGAATCCCAATCTTGACACATCCACAGGCACATCCACCCTTTCATATAGGGCTCTACGCCAAATCAAATTGCAACTACAAAACCTTACACTCCATGATACTTGGCGCACCATGTATCCATCTGATAAAGACTATACCTTTTATTCAGCCCCACACCAAACATATTCTAAGATAGATTATTTATTCTTATCACAAAATGACCTACCCCTACTCACGTGGGCGACTATAGAACCAATGTTTCTATCTGATCACCACCCCATTTCATTAACACTCACATTCCCTGAAATAAGAGAAATTACCAAAACATGGCGACTAAACCCCGCTCTTCTCAAGGACCCAGACAATTTGACCCAGATACAGTCCTGCATACAAAAATACTTCTTAGAAAACAATACCCCAGATATCACACCCATCACTATATGGGAAGCACATAAGTGTGTTCAAAGGGGAGAAATCATTACACTCACAACCAAGATTAAAAGGAGACATCAGGAACAAATTAGATCTTTGATCCAAACCATAAACCAGCTAGAGGCTACACATAAACAAACAATGTCACAAAATACACTACAGGAACTACTTCAAGCTCGTTCTACATTACTAGATGAGTTAGGAAAGCGTACCAGAAGGCGATATGTACTTCAACAGAAAGTGTTCTATGAACACAGCAATAAGAGCGGGAGACTGCTGGCTCGCACAGTCCAAGCAACCAAAACACCCTCTAGAATCCACCAGATCCGAGATAAACACGGCACTCTCCTCTCCAAAAACGCAGACATCGCCAAACATTTCGAAGAATACTACTCTACATTATATAACATAAAACAACATAATGAATCCAAACCAAAAAAAGATGACCGTACTTCCCAACTAAAGGAATTTTTAGCTCAGTTCTGCCCCAAACCCATCACCTCCCAACAAGCAGAACTCACGGAGAGCCCTCTCTCAACAGAGGAACTAGCAATCAAACAGATGAGCGTAGGAAAGAGCCCCGGCCCGGACGGTTTTCCATTAATATACTATAAAAGCTTTCAAGACACTTTGATTCCAGAAATGCTTAAATCCTTCAACTCCCTTGCACACCCGCACGCATCAACAAGCGGACTGCTAGAAGCACACATAACCCTCATACCAAAGGACGGCAAGGATCATTCACAAGCCTCGAACTACAGACCGATTTCTCTACTTAACGTAGATATTAAATTGTACGCCAAAATATTGGCCAACAGACTACTACCAATTATCCCTGGCCTCATATCCCCCGACCAAGTTGGGTTTATTCTGGGTAGAGAGGCCAGGGATAACACTATACGCACCCTAAATATACAACATTGGTTAGCCACATCTGGAAATAAAGGCTTTCTCCTATCCCTGGATGCTGAGAAGGCATTTGACAGGGTGGCCTGGGACTACATGCAGGAAGTCTTGAAGGGCATAGGCCTTATGCCACGCATGTACACGCATATTAACGCACTATATACCAACCCTTCAGCCAGGGTAAGGGCCAATGGCCTCCTGTCAAATGCATTCTCTATAAGCAACGGAACCCGCCAGGGATGCCCACTTTGCCCATTGATCTATGTCTTGACATTAGAACCCTTGCTAAATAAAATACGCAGCAATTCAGATATCAAAGGTATACCCATTGCACATAAAGAAATCCAAAGTAGCCGCTTTTGCGGATGACGTCTTACTCACCCTTCAAGACCCTCAAATTTCCCTACCCAATTTACTGAGTGACTTAAAACATTTTGGAGAATTATCAAACCTTAAAATTAATTATTCCAAGTCCCATGCCCTAGATATATCTCTTACCCCGCAAGAAGTAACCCATGCCCAACTATCATTCCCATTTCAATGGGAAAAAAGAAGCTATTACGTATCTAGGAATCCAGATTACTAAACGAACAATAGACCTCTATAACCACAATCACGCAAAGGCCCTAGCTAAACTTCAAACAAACATTAAAGAATGGACCAACTTAAATATATCCTAGTTCGGCTGCGCAGCCTTAATAAAAATGATTGTTCTTCCCCGCCTTTTATACCTCATGCAAGCAATTCCAATACATCTACCCCCCTCCTTTTTTGCCTCATACAAAAAAATGTTTACAGCCTATTTATGGAACAGCAAACCTCCACGCATAAAATATACCCGACTAACACTCCCGAAAACCAGAGGGGGAATTGGCCTCCCTGATCTATACAAATATCACCTAGCATGCCACTTGGCTAGGATTGTGGACTGGAAGATACACCATATAGAAAAAGCATGGGTGGCAATAGAACACTTTTATATCCACACCTCCACACATATTCTCCCCTGGCTACCAACACGACTATGGCCTCAGACTCTCAAGACACATCCCTTTATATCTCTTACTCTATTGGCCTTTAATAAAGCCATAACACTACATAACTTGTCTACCCACCTGGGACCTCTCACCTCCCTACGAGGAAATCCAGAATTCCCACCTGGTGAAACTACGATGATCCTACAAAATTAATGGCCACATAAAGAGATAAGGGCCCACCAATTTTTCAAAAAGGGCATCATACAATCATACCAAGACCTGAAATGAGAATCTCAGACAACCACATTCCCTTTCTGGTCATATAGACAAATAAGACACTATCTAACGTCTAAAAACTCAACCGCAATATGGGCTAGGAAATTAACAACATTTGAAACCCTCTGCTCGAGTGACCTCAGAGACACATTATCTCTCAAATATACTCACTCCTCCATGACAACAATCTAACAGCACCTACTGAAGTCCCACATTACTCATGGGACGCAGACCTACAATTAACATTGATGGAGGAAGACTATGGAACCATATACTCTTACGCACACAAAGGGTCAATGAATGTAGCGATACAAGAAAATTGCTACAAAATTATAACTAAATGGTATAGGACCCCATCACGACTACACAAATTGTCTTCTTCAATTCCTGATGTATGCTGGAGATGTAAAAAAGCAGTAGGATCCATGATACATATTTGGTGGGAGTGCGACTCCATCCAGATTTTCTGGAGGGAGGTACACTCCATCATAAAACAAGTCTCCACATACACCCTGAACTACAGTCCTTCTCAATACCTATTACACCATACTACACTATCCAAACACGAATACTTCAAATCCCTGGCTATGCATATGGTCAATGCAGCGAGACTCCTCATTCCAACTCATTGGAGATCAACAGACATACCCACAATTAGAGAATGGTTACAGAAAATATCCAAAATAGCAGAAATGGAAGAACTGATTCTTACAGCTCAGGAGCGCATACAAAAATTCACAACTACATGGGCCTGTTGGAACCACTTCAAAACAACAGATTACTATAAATTTATTTTCCCAACATAAAGTGCATCAATTCAGATTCGTCTACAAAACTAGACCCCACAGTATCTCCTTCCCCCAATGTGCGAGACGGAAGGAGAAACACACAATTGAAGAGCAGCCCTCACCCCCCATCTTCCCCCACAGAACCCCACTTTCCCCTTTCCAGAACTACACTCCACCTTTTCCTCCAGTTTCTCAATACCCAAGTTCCCTTTCTAAACATCACACACAGTAAATTACCTATGATCCCCATATCATAAACCGACTAAAGAAAAAATCACTCAAACATCATAACTAACTGTTCGGTGTCACATAACCCTTCATAGACACCCAACCATACCTTGAACTAAACAAAGCCAAGTCAAATGTTCTAAGTGATAACGCTACCAGGTTGTGATGAGACTTGTCATAAAAAAAAGGGTACCCATGTTTTAGAATCCAGTTATACCGAATGTAATTACAAGACTTTTTCAATAACTAATATACACTTGGTTATAAATAAAACATAATGTTCGATTTTCCATGACTTTGGATATAAGACTATGCATTTTTGTATACACAATGGAAGCTTCTTTTGTTTGTTTTATATGTTAAATAAAATGTAAAAGCTGTATGTACAGTCGCTTCAATAAAAACTTTTATGGAAAAAAAAAAAGCATGGTTAGTGGGATTAAAGTGGAAATCACGGGTTCCTCCTAATTTTTCCCCCTTCACCCCACTGTGGAACAATCACACTCTGAGTACATATGCTCTCAGATCCCCACTGCTGGATCAAATTCAAAATGAAGATCCTGGGACATATCACCGCTGATGGGAAATTAATGCCCTTTGACACCTTTCAGCTAAAATTCAATCTGCTTTTATACTAACAGTTTAGATAAATGTAGCCAATTTTATCACCAAGACCTATCTCTACAGTAGTTTGTTCTTCACTGGAAAACCTGTTGCGTGATGATCAACTCCGGAAACCAGCCTCCTTATTATATCAGTCTCATCTTTAATACCCCTTTGGATCACTCCAGTATTCAGAGTAAATGGCTGAGGATATTACAGATATGGATAATAAGGACTGGTCTGACATTTGAGACATACCATTCAAGCAACTGTCAGGTACAGACTGGTTTAATTCAAAATCCTTCACAGGGCATTTACTCCTCACGGGCTTCACAAGTTGAACACAGCCCTATAGTCTACCTGCTGGCAATGTCACCAACCTGATGGAGACTTTTTCCATGTTTTGTGGACCTGTTCATACATCTCTCAGTTTTAGGTGGAGGTGGTAGATATTAGCAACATTGTTGTCCTATTTCACCTCACCTTGGATCTGAAGATATGCTTGTCGAACCTAGTGGAGACTATGGCTCCCATGGTTGCTTAGAGAAAATTGCTGTGTCTACTACTTTATTATGCTAGGAAATAATTTACGATGTATTGGGAAAAAAAGCAACTCCTCCCTTTATCACTTCCTGGAAAGGCTTAGTCAGCTCAAATTCTCCATTATATTAGGATACCCATGAAAATTGGGGAGGAAAGAAACAATTTCACAATGTGTGGGCTTACTAGCTAGAGGATCCCTCAACTGTGGTTGATTTCAACTTTTGATCCTGTTCCCCTCTACTACCAAGAGTCAGAGCCAAGCCCAGGTAAGTATTTGTGGGGGGGATACAAATACTGGGACATTTTTTACCTTAATACAGAAGATGAATTAAGGTAAAACGTGAAAATGTCTAGCATTTACAACCACTTCTCCTGCATTGATAGGTACATAAGCTAAGTATTTGTCTTTTTTTTTTCTTTTTTTTTTAACTAAAATTATCATATTTAGATACATTGTTTTATCTTGTGGCAAACACATGAATCCCTTGTCTTCTTTTGTTTTACAGAAATCTGGGCATGACAAAGTCAACCAGGAACATGGTTCATTGACTGACAAAAACAGCATTAAGAAACAAACAAAAGATCACACAGAAGAACACCCTATCAACAGTGATCTGAGATGCTACGCAAAAAAATGTATGAAGAAGATTTAATAGCTAAGTTCAACTTTATAAAAAATAAATGAACAAAAGGGAAAAAATTTAATTTTTTTTTAATTATTACAATGTAAATGCATTTATTTATTTTTTGTAGGATCCTGCAAAGCATTGTACCTGTGATCAGTGGATCAGAGCTGCAAGATCTTCCTCTTTCCTCTAGCTCCATGCCCATACCTCTGTACAGGCATTCAGTTGGATAGCTGGAGGAAGTGTTGTTGTAATATATTGGCCAATTTATGTATAATATTGTATTGGAGTGCCATGCTGACCAGAAATTCAGTTGCATTGTCCAACTGAATTTTAACAGCTGAAGACTCTTTGATGTGTTAATCTTATGCAAGTCTATTTGAACATCTCAAAGGGTATTCAGGTGGTATACACATATCTAAAGTGGACTTGTTGATGTTGATATGCGGGAGTGCAAATTGGGGTGGTTCACGGCTGTTCACGGCTGGGGGTTGTTGTCTGTTTGAAAGACTAAAGCTAATCAAAGTCCTAAATTGAAATGGCCAATCAAATTGCTCAGCCATTCAATGCCTGGTGAATATAACATGGCATTCAGTCTATAGGTTTGGTAAGTGAGGCTTGTCTGTATGGGGGAGTGAGGCTCGTCTGTGTATGAGTGAGGCTTGTCTGTGTATGCACACTCGGACCTAAAACATGGGGTTCTGAATTATATTTCCTCTGTCGGATTTCTTTGTCATCTGTGGACTTTGGACTTTGTTCTGTGTTGGAAGTCAATAAAGTGCATCTCTCTGGAAGAATTGGGTTGCTGCGGAAGAGTACTTACATCATCATTATATAATAACCTAAATATTAATTATCATACCCACTCTACATCTATACACCCAGTATATATTAATATACTCGATCACTACACTGGTGCCGTGACATATCCACCCAATACATATACTATATCACTACATTTGGTGCCGTTCATGTGACCAGAAGAGCATTTTCGGACTTAGTAACAGAAGTCGGTGGTGACAACAATCCTTTGAGGTGGACAGAGGTCTGATGAAGAACCAAGAGCTGTGCTGTGACTCTAATGTCTGGTTGTGACATAAAAGAGTCTGATCTACAAATTTAAACAAGTTGGGAACCCCAGAATTATTCTCTGGAGACTGGAAACAACAACAAAAAAAAAAGGACTGTGTCGTGTACCAGAAGACCTGAACTGGAAGCTCAAGGAGTAACTAATGCGGTGAGTAAATCATTTCCTTTTTTTAAATTATTAGTAATATAGTCAAAATGCTTACTCAGTGTGAAGCTAGTGTCAGTTCTGATAAAGTTAACAGATGGGTATTAAAATGTATTAAGCGCCATGGCGGTCCTTATGAAATTCCAGAAAAATGTATGCAGACGTGGACGATGATGAAGGAATTTTTAGAGAAAAATGTTTTTGATAGCAAAATTTCAGAAAGTAAAAGAAAAGGTTGTATTATACAGGGCTTATTATCTTGCTGTTTAACAATGGAAAGTTCTTTGAATGGTAAGGTTCAGGAAATTACCCAGTTACAGAAGGCAGTTGATAATAGCAACAATGTTTGTGAGAGGTTACAAAACCAATCAGACACTGAGACAGTAAATTTAAAATTGCATGCGGTTACCATTGGAGAAGCTTTACTTGAGAAATCTAAACGTTGTGATGAATTATCAGAGGAAAATGAGAGATTAAAATTAAGAATTATGGAATTAGAGAAGAGATCTCAGGCATGCAGATATGCATCAAATCTTGGATTCAGCAATCTGCAGCAAACAGAACCTCATATTAAATCTGATAATTCATTACCAGCTGCCCCCACTGTGACTACCACAGTTTATAACAATAATAATAATATAGGTGAAGTTCAGCTTGTAATGAAGCCTTTGAAATCAAAATTATTAGACGCAATTCTTAAAGAAATAGGAATGGTTCCATACCATGATTTAAACAGATTTTTAAAATGGTTTTGTGACGTGCAGCAAGTCAGAGATATGTACAATCTCAACCCATCTGACTTAGAAAGAGTTTTGCAACATTCTGTAGGAAGTGGTCTTTGGATGAGAATTAAACAAATCTGTATTCAGCCTCTGAGGACAAGGGACATTTTACTGGAATTATTATGTGTTTTGTATGGTGTACGTTCTGATGTTACTATTCATGGAAAGATCCAACAAATGCAAAATGAATCTCCATATGAATTGTCACACAGGATAGCAACTATTATGGAATTATTGGTCGGTAATAATCTTGCATTTGAGCGTGGTGGCTTGATACATATGAGTATGTTTCTAGATGCGTTGCATGAAGATATCAAACAAAATATTTTATTAGTTACCCCAAATCCTCATGATTTAAAAGACATATTGTTGAGAGCAGACCATTTATGGAGAAAGTCAAATGAGCAGGCTGTCAAAATTGATTTAGCCACATTGTTTAGGACAAATACTGAACATAAAGATCAGAAGATAATATCCTATGATAACACCCAGAGAGGACACTCCGGGTCAAACATAGGTGATATTAATATGAAAAACAGAGCTGAACAAAATAATAATAAGAAAAGGTCCAAGACTTGGATACCGTTTTCTCAGTTAAAACAGAAATATGACCAGCTGAAGATTGAGTATGACAAGATGAGAGGGGAACGTGATACATTATTAGAGCAGTTGAAGGGGGTACAGGGTGTCATGAATGTACAAGATGTATATTCTCCAGATCTATTTTTGAATGCAGATGACACTTCTCTAGCAGTGGGGGTGAATTAGCTTTAAACTGTAAACGTGTAAATAGTGTTTTGTTTTAACTTCAAACAACGTTTAAGGACCTGGCTAATTAGTTTTGTTGGAGAGTTTTGTCTTTCAGGGACGTGTGAAGATGCTTGCATGTGAATAGCAGAAGCACAGTCTGAAATTGCTGGCTAGTGGGGGAGAAACGCTGAATAGACCATATATCACTATACAAGGAATTATAAAGCATTCATGGACTCTCTCGAAATTCATCAAGCAATGGACCTTTTTTTTTTCTTTTTTCTTCAACGCCCTAATTTTTAATTTTTCTCCCTTTTCCTGATATATTTTGCTTTTCATTTTTTATTTTTGTTTGTTTTATTTCTTGAACTTTATCTTAAAACCAAAGAGAAGCATTTTAACCTAAAATAATTTTCATAACATCTGTACATATTATATAATGCTTATTGATCAATATATTTGACATCTAAGGTGAGATGCTGCACAATGGCTTGGCATAGCATAAATTATAGTATGTTGGGTGGTTTTCCTAAATTTATAAGAGGGGTGAGTGAAATTCATCACTCTAGTCATGATTTGAAAATTTGTTGATTCAGTTGTTTATAATATGCTAAAGGCTATGACATATATGGATGAAAAAGACATTTCTACCTTTCATGGTGAAGAAACTGGCAAGAATTTCCACTGCCGCTTTGTCTGGACAGAAGATCTGATAAACACTGATGACAAGCTGATTCTATCTGAACCATTGTGTGGGGGTATATCTATATGTATATGTTGGTATACCGTTCAAGTGTAATTGTGGACTGAATGATCCAAGTAACTGCTTTATTGAAGGCAATGAGGGGTCGGCCTACAGCAAATTACAAAAGCAAATTGTGACTGGCAATCAACAAAGATGGACTCATGAATGTCAAGTGCAAGAAAATAGTTTGAAGCACAGTTTTTACTGCCATATCCAAACCTTTTGACCTTGAAAGTGAGTGCTGGTACATTGATAGTTCTTCTTACTATAAAGATGAAAGTAGAGTGTTTGCGTAAAAGCATCTTTAAAAATGGAAAGCTTGAGCCTGGAAATGAAAAAAATCCTGGACTTATGTGGATTGGAGTTCCCAGAGCATACCAAGTTTACTTTCAGGTAGATGGTGAGAGATGTGATGAAGTCAGACCAAAGGATGGACTGTGACATCAGCTCGTCTTTGCACAATATTCAAGATCTTGATGTGATATAATAAGGCCTAACAGCTATATGGGCCACTGACGTTTACCAAATCCTTTTCCAGTCATGGTCTAAAAGTTATATTATCTAATAACTGTTTCATGGGGATATTTTAGAGGCTGGCGAAGAGAGATGTAACCAGTTTCAACTTCATATTTTATATGAGCCATTGTAAAGCATCCAGTACCTTAAATCGTAATGATATTTTTTTGTTGTTTCATTTATGGGTCAGTTCTAGTAGTTAGAACCGACCCAAGTGGGGGTATATGTTGTAATATATTGGCCAATTTATGTATAATATTGTATTGGAGTGCCATGCTGACCAGAAATTCAGTTGCATTGTCCAACTGAATTTTAACAGCTGAAGACTCTTTGATGTGTTAATCTTATGCAAGTCTATTTGAACATCTCAAAGGGCATTCAGGTGGTATACACATATCTAAAGGGGACTTGTTGATGTTGATATGCGGGAGTGCAAATTGGGGTGGTTCACGGCTGTTCACGGCTGGGGGTTGTTGTCTGTTTGAAAGACTAAAGCTAATCAAAGTCCTAAATTGAAATGGCCAATCAAATTGCTCAGCCATTCAATGCCTGGTGAATATAACATGGCATTCAGTCTATAGGTTTGGTAAGTGAGGCTTGTCTGTATGGGGGAGTGAGGCTCGTCTGTGTATGAGTGAGGCTTGTCTGTGTATGTACACTCGGACCTAAGACATGGGGTTCTGAATTATATTTCCTCTGTCGGATTTCTTTGTCATCTGTGGACTTTGGACTTTGTTCTGTGTTGGAAGTCAATAAAGTGCATCTCTCTGGAAGAATTGGGTTGCTGCGGAAGAGTACTTACATCATCATTATATAATAACCTAAATATTAATTATCATACCCACTCTACATCTATACACCCAGTATATATTAATATACTCGATCACTACACTGGTGCCGTGACATATCCACCCAATACATATACTATATCACTACAAGTGTCAATGGACATTAGGTGCACTGATTTCTGTTCTCATTTTCCTTTGAGAACTGCAAGTCGGTCTGCTAAGGTGGTAGATAGAATTTGTAGTTCATTCATTTACAGATCTCTGTGAATAAATGATGCGGGTGTGTGGGCAGAGCCCTGCTAATTTGACAGCTCCTGCGGGGAGAAGAACCCCTGTATGCTGTCACAGGGGGGTGCTTTGAGGGTGGGTGGGTCGCTTAGCAACATACTACACCATAAAAACAGGTGTAACATGTAAAATGTTGCTAAAGGTCCTTTGAGGGATCAGTTTACATAAAACTTAAAAAAGAAACAGCACAGGGGGTGGTACTTACATTAAGTCCAAAGTGTCCCTTGTATTAGTGACAGCTATCATAGTTGAAATCCTCTGTCCTCTGCCCCCTGGGGGTTTATAGAGCAGAGAAACCTGTCCTAGATACTTATCAAGAATGACAATTATAACCATCCTTTCCACTCCTCTCCTCCATTCAAAATGGCCTCCAGCTAGGTTTGCACTATGATGTCACAGCAGGCTCTTCCCTACGCATTTTACCACAACTGACGTCTTCCAGGGTATCCGTTTGATGAAACACATAGGGAGGATCCTGCTGTGACATCATCATACAGACACAAAGTTTTGAAGATACCCTGGAGTTTATTTACAAGCACTTTTTAACTTCATAAATGTGAGTGTTTTGTTCACCTTTTTAATACAATAAAATTTTTAACCTGTTTACACTTTGAGGAGCTTCTTGCTTTTTCTTTGATAGGTAAAATACCTGGATGCATATGTGATTGAGGAGTTCTGTTGAGTGTCCCCAAAGATGGTTTTGTCACCTTTTACCTGTTGATGACTACATTGAAAAAGGAGACCCACATGATGTCTAATGTTCTAAGCGTGCTTTGACTTTTCTGTAATAAGAGGGTCATATTGATCTGGTAAGCCTATACAGTGTTACCTGATGGAGGAATTTACACAACCTTTTGGATTTCTTTCGAGAGTGGATGTGGTCACCACTTTTTCTGTTTTATACACCTGTTGCACATTTTTTTATTTTTGGGACATTATTATAATTTTAATTCACTTGTGGACTCTGATACAGACTTTGCTTTTATTTTCCTCACTTCTCATGTTTGGGAGTTAGTACAGCATTTTTTATATTGTTTTGTTTGATTATGTTTAGATCACATAATATGTTTGCATCTTTTTCCCCTTAAAAGCATTATCGTTCCCACTCAAGCGCAGCTTGCACTTTTTATTTATTTATTTATTTATTGTTAAAAAAAAAAAAACATAAAATACTCATCGCACAAAATAAATGCTCACATTAAACAAACCAAACTTGCGTATAGTGTTATGTCCGACCCGCTATGTCCATCTGTGTTCCCTAAGCCAGAAGTAGGAAAGTGGAAGTGAGGCCAGCAAGCCTAGCTCAATGCATTTCATCACTCTGACATCATAAGGATGTGATTTCACCAGGACCACTGGATGTATGATTTGAAATTTGAGCACTGGGCACTTTAATGAGGACTTTCGTGTTTATGGACTTCACTTTATTCACTGTATTGTTCAATCAAGTATATTGCTTATATTGCTTATTAGAGTAGGAATTGATTTTGTTTACAGGGCACAGAGCACTTTTATATTATGGATTGACTCTTATATTCATGAATTAATTTATTCACTGGGCAAGATGCACTTTACATAATTAATTGATTCCTTTATTTTTGTCTATAAGTAATAACTGTGTAATTGGGGATTATATTGAGTTACAGCAAGCACAACATTCATACATACGATATATACGTACATTTTAATATAGTAGCGACACACCTGTTTAAACTTTATTTGAGGTTATTTGAGGTTCCCCACATAGGGGTAATCAATGTGCAGGAAGCTATGGCTAGGCAATTAGGAGTTCCATAGTGCAGAGATAGTGCAGAGTTTATATTCAAATTTATATATTTATCTTTCTATATTAGTAAGAAAATATTTTATTTATGCAGCCTCTTGGCTATAAAAAACCATGTGGACATTTGCTGCTAATATTTTTTCTCTTTCTTTCCAATTAAAATCAATGACATTTTGACATAACAATATATATTGATCCAGATTTGCTACAAAATTAAAATGCTATCTGTAAAAAAAAAAAAAAAATAGAATATTAGTATAGGCTACAAAGGCAGTTTCTGAATTGTAACCATAGCTGCAATGCATTACAGTCTGCCGCTCATCTTTTGCATCTAAAGCAATATTAAGCCAAAAGAAACATTTAATTTATTGCAACAATCATTATCATCTTTTTTAAGTTTTTACCCTTTATTTTCCCCTGGTGATCCTGTAAAGCAGATATCTATGGACAGGAACATTGCCAGTCTGGGGAGAGGGTAATGTTAGATGATTTAAATGAACTTGACTAACAAATTGACTAACAATACCCAGCTAACACTTTATAGACAGTTACAGAAAACTGTTTTTTTTTCTACCCTCTGACTGCTATTTTGTCTGAACAGCTTGGTCTGTTCAAGAACGTTTAAAAAGTAACAGACCTACTGGCTGTATCACTAGCTGAAACTAAACTAAAAAAGCATAAAAAGAAAATTATGCAGCCACTACAAACTGGTGAACTGTAATTTAATAATTTTTGTCTTGATCTATCAATGTACAGTATGTTGGCTGCTAAATGCACCATGTCACCCTGCGAGACTCCTTATCTGTTTCCCTTCTTTGTATCTGTTTTTCTGCTCCACAGTTGTGGAATTTTTGTACTTAAAACTTCAAGATATATTGAAAATAATAAAAACATAATAATAATTTTTGTCTTGTTTTTGGGTTTAAAACCACTTTATGCATATAATCCAGAATGTGTTTTCATATTGTGCTACACACACAGCCCAATGTTAATTTTGAAAAAAGAGTTGCTACAAAAAAGTGAGCAAAAAAAAGAAAAGAAAAAGAAAGCAAGTAAAAAAAAATAATAATATAAAAAAAACTCTAACTAAACACCAGTTTTCTAAAGCCCAGTGTATAAACAATGGCTTCAGAGAGTTATTGTAGCTGGGTTTGCGTAGAACTAATTTATGTTAACCAAGGATTGAAGCCAAATTCCTAGTGTAAAACTTCTCCCTTCATATCCGTTCAGTCCAGTTATGTTACAGGCTCTCTTTTTCCACTTATTCCTTCAGTGGTTATTGGATTCTAAATTCTGCAGAGAACATCACCACATATTTATATGGTTCCACTCCCTGCAGCATTCTACTTTAAGATGCTCCAAGGAAGTGGGTTGAATGGTGGTGAGCATCATTCAAACTAGAAAAGGAGCAGTGCCTTGCTAGATTGGGGAGTCTGCAGGGGAAAGCGCAGGTTAGTATAGTAGTTAGTATAGCAGTAAGAGTTGCTCATTTATTTTTTCTGCCTGCTAGAGACTGTCCTTTTGTATTTACTGCCCAATGGAATTGTGCTTTAATATAGGGTTAAATAGGAGCAATTTAAAATACTTTTTTAAATTTAAAATCGTTTGCATTTGAGAAAGATCTGTCAATCATGCGTGTAATAAAGCCACTGTTGATACTACATTTTTTCCCCAATTACCGACATATTGTTGTTAATTTACAACTAGAGATTAGCAGAATGACCCTCTGTTCAGTTTGCACCAGAACTCTCGATCATCACAAAAATACGGAGCCGAATAACGAACCCCATTGAAGTTTATGGGACCCGAACTGGAAAAAGTGCCCATTTTGACTAATTTTATTGGGCATACAAAGGGTATGGGGTCCCGGGTACTGCCCTGGGGGTCATGTATCAATGATAAAAAAGTTTGTAAAAAACATCATTTTTAAATGAGCAGTGATTTACTGATGCTTAAAAATTTTATAAACAACGGTTTGGGGAGCCAGTCTGTATGATGTTACAATTTAGTGCACTCGGAACAAGATTTGAGATTTTTTGGGATAAATTCTGGTGTCTGTTTAGCAGACTTTGGCTAGAAGTAGCAGGTGCGTAAAAATTAAGCTTTGGGTGTTTGTGGTTCCTTCACACCGTAACCTTATAGAGGTACTCTTGATGAAAGCAGGGATTGGCCTTGCTGTCAAAAATTTAAATGATATGCCCCGGTCAAACAGGTTCAGAAAAATTGGGCTTTGGGTGTTGGTGGTGCCTTCACAATGCAACCTTATAGTGGTACTCTTGGTAAAAGCAAGAATTGGCCTTGCTGTAAAAAAAATTGACATTATGGGGGCGTGTCCTAGCCGCTGACTGGAATGGCTGCTTAACCCAGAGTAGCTGCACAGCCATGGGGGACAACAGCGGCACACAGCAACCCAGCTCAATGAGAACACCTCCACGAGGGAGGACAGGATACTGGGACTCAAGCTGGCTATGTCCAGCAAAAGAAGCAGGACCCCCGGACCGTGCCGCCTCACGGAGTTCTTTATGTAGACAGCACCCAGAGATGGAGGATGGTGCTGCAGACCTCTCTCCCTCCACAATGGCAGACAAAGGTAAGAGAGTGGCTAATTCCTCTGCACATTCTCCTTCTAAAGCACCTTCTGCAAAAACTCCACTGGCCTGAAGCAGCTAAAGCCCCAGCAGATAAGCAGGCAGCATACTGTGAACCTCTTGTCAATTTCCCAGCAAATTATACTCCTGCCTCTGAAACTACATTAAAAGCAATGCTCCTATCCCTGCAGGCTGGCCTTCATGATGAGCTCCGCTCTTCTATATCCCATCTCTCAAAAAGAATAGAGCAAGTAGAAGACCGTACTGAACAGCTAGAAGCTCAGATGTGTGAGGTTGCTAAGACCCATGATGAAATGGTGGATGCACAGGAGATGCAAGCAGAAGCGATACACAAATTTCAGTTAAAGATGGTTGACCTGGAGGATCACTCCAGGTGGAAGAACATGAAGCTTAGAGGCATACCTGAGGTTGTCAAACCAGGTCCCTTACCTACAACAACTATTCCTGAAGCTTATTCCTGATCTCACTCCAAGAGATCTGCTTATGGACAGACCTCACAGGATCCCAAAATCTATCTTCCTGATACAGTCCCTACTAGGGACATCCTTGTCGGGATTCATTATCATATTAAAGGAAAAGCTCCTTAGAGCGCCAGATCCAACTGCTCTCTACCCTCACCTTACTATGGAGTTGTCTTATACCAAAATCTGTCTGCGGCAACCACCCATAGAAGAAAGAAGTTTGCACCCATCAGTGCGACACTGCATGAGCACAACAACATATACCGTTGGGATTTTCCGATTAAACTCCTGGTCACCCACCAAAACCAACAAGTCACTGTATCTTACCCCAAAGATGGCTATAAACAGCTACAACTGGGGTCTAACACCTTCGTCCCTACCGAATCGTCCGCGGACTGAGCCACCGTCCAATCCCAGAACTTGATGACACCAGAACTAAAACTCCAACTGCTCCCTGATTTTACCCCCTTCCTGACCAGAGTGTTTTTTGCGATTCGGCACTGCGTCGCTTTAACTGACAATTGCGCAGTCGTGCGACGTGGCTCCCAAACAAAATTGACGTCCTTTTTTTTCCCACAAATAGAGCTTTCTTTTGGTGGTATTTGATCGCCTTTACGATTTTTATTTTTTGCGCTATAAACAATATAAGAGCGACAATTTTGAAAAAAACGCATTATTTTTTCCATTTTGCTATAATAAATATTCCCCAAAAATATATAAAAAAACATTTTTTTTCCTCATTTTAGGCCGATTGTATTCTTCTACATATTTTTGGTAAAAAAAATCGCAATAAGCGATGATTGATTGGTTTGCGCAAAAGTTATAGCGTTTACTAAATAGGGGATAGTTTTATAGCATTTTTATTAAATTTTTTTTCACTAGAAATGGCGGCGATCGGCGATTTTTATTGTGACTGTGATGTTATGGCGGACATGTCAGACATTTTTGACACATTTTTGGGACCATTGTCATTTATACAGCGATCAGTGTGATTAAAAATGCATTGATTACTGTGTAAATAACACTGGCAGTGAAGGAGTTAACCACTAGGGGGCAGGGAGGGGTTAAGTGTGTCCTAGGGGAGTGATTTCTAACTGTCAGGGGGATGGGCTGGTGTGTGACATCACTGATCTCTGCTCCCAATGACAGGGAGCAGAGATCGAGTGACACTTGTCACTAGGCAGAACAGGGAGATGCTGTTTACATCAGCATCTCTCCATTTGTCCACCTCGTTATAGCCAACATTTACTAGGAACAAAAGCAGTTCTACAAGATGATACTGAACAAACTCTTCCCAAAGAACGCATAATTCTTTCCAGGGACTTAACGACATAACAGAGCACATTCTCAACACCACAAACACACACACACACAGGTTAAGGCCTACAGCCCTCTCTGCTCTAATACAATTAGAGGATCTATATGACCCATGGCAATGTCTGCACGGATCTGAGAGGGACTACATCTACTCTGCAGCTCACAAATCCTATTCTAGGATTAATCTTTTCCTGATGCATAAATCCCTCTTGCAATCCATCTCTCAGGCTAACAGTGGCTTGATAACCTGGTTAGGCCATGCCCCTGTTACCATCTCATTGACATTAAAAGTTGACTCAAATCAGCACAGCCCCTGGCATATGAATACTTCACTCCTCACCCAACCAGAGCATCAGGAAAAGATCAAGCTAGAATTTCATTTTTTAACCTAATGCTGACTCTATTAACTGTTTCAATACAGGGCACTTACTTATACCCCCTTCCTGCCCAGACCAATTTTCAGCTTTTAGTGCTCCCCCACTTTGAATGACAAATACTCATTCATGCCACACTGTACCCAAACAAAATGTTTATAATTTTTTCACACAAATAGAGCTTTCGTTTGGTGGTATTTAATAACCATTGTTATTTATTTATTTTTTTTTTGAGACATAAGTGAAAAAAAGAGCGAAAGTTTTTTTTTTTTTTAGTTTTTATGATAAAATTTTGCAAATAAGTAATTTTTAAAGTTATAGAGTCTACAAGCAATGAATTGTGGCAATCATTGAAAACTGATCACACCTGATGCACTGATAGAGGCCCTGAAATGTCAGGACAGTACAAATACCCCCTAAATGACTCCTTTTTGAAAAGTAGGCAGTCCAAGGTATTTAGTAAGAGGCATTGCAAGCTTTTTGAAGTTGTAATGTCTTCCCACAATTCTTGGGAAAATGGGGAAATTATTATTTTTTTTTTTTTTTTTACACAAAATTGTCATAACAACAAGTTATTTCTCACACACAGCATATGCATACTTCTAATTATACCCCAAAATATATTCTGCTACTCCTCCCGAGTATGGCGATACCACATGTGTGAGACTTTTTCACAGCCTGGCCACATAGAGAGGTCCAACATGCAAGGAACATCGTTAGACGCTCTAGGAGCATAAATTACAAATACTGTAACATTTCCTAACAACCTATTACACTTTTGATGGCCCTGGAGCACAGGACAATGGAATTACCCACAAAATGACCCCATTTTGGAAAGCAAACACCCCAACATATAATTCTTAAGGCATTATGAGTCTTTTGAACATGTCATTTTTTTTTTTCCACAAGTTTTTGAAATATGTGGACACGTATTTTTTTTCACAAAGTTGTCAATTTATATGATTTTTCTAATGCCCCGTACACACGGTCGGATTTTCTGATGGAAAATGTGTGATAGGACCTTGTTGTCGGAAATTCTGACCGTGTGTAGGCTCCATCACACATTTTCCATTGGATTTTCCGACACACAAAGTTTGAGAGCAGGATATAAAATTTTCCGACAACAAAGTCCGTTGTCGGAAATTCCGATCGTGTGTACACAAATCCGAAGGACAAAGTGCCACGCATGCTCAGAATAAATAAAGAGATGAAAGCTATTGGCTACTGCCCCGTTTATAGTCCCGTCGTACATGTTTTACGTCACCGCGTTCAGAACGATCGGATTTTCCAACAACTTTGTGTGACCGTGTGTATGCAAGACAAGTTTGAGCCAACATCCGTCGGAAAAAATCCTAGGATTTCGTTGTCGGAATGTCCGAACAAAGTCCGACCGTGTGTACGGGGCATTACACATAGCATGTACATAGCAACAATTACACCCCAAAATATATTCTGCTACTCCTCCTGAGTATGGCGATACCACATGTGTGAGACTTTTACACAGCATGGCCACATACAGAGGCCCAATATGCAGGGAGCACCGTCAGGCGTTATAAGGGCATAAATTACACATATAATTTCATTCCTTCCTATCACACTTTTGAAGGTCCTGGAGCACCAGAACAGTGGAATTACCCACAAAATGTCCCCATTTTGGAAAGCAAACAACCCAAGGTATAGTCTATGAGGCATGTCTATGAGGCATGTCTATGAGGCATGGGCTGCATCGGACCCAAGGAGATTCCAGGACAGTATACACAGATGAGCCCTAAACTTATCTACCTCTTGTGAGTGTTTTCTGTACATTGTGCTATTAAATATCAATTTTAATACTGCACTTAGGTGGCGCTTCCTGTGTTCTCTCCCTTTTATCCTCCTTGCATATAGAGCCAGCTCTCTGAGGACAGCAGCAGCCCTAAATACCTTATCAACACCTATACCTTTGGTCAACCACTTTTATATCTATGAACTTTTTTAACATGTATTACTAGTGTGTTTTTTATCACTACTGCTTAAATTTACTGTATATTACACTGCATTTTGCGCTGACAGTCACTGTTACTTTTATTTACATTCTCTGACCGGCTGTGATTGGACACAGCCGGTCAAGTGGTAAAGGGCTAATTTCATTAGCTTTTTACCCCGAATGGGGATGGGCTGTGTCAGGGTGACACGTTTTGACTCCGATCGCCACTCTGTGCGTCCCTAGGGGCGTACACGAGCACCGTGCATGAGGACAGTGAATGCGACCAGCTGTGGTAAAATGCTATTTTTATTGGCTCTTTACACTGATCAGGGAAGTTCTGTGTTCTGAGGGACATGCCTCATCCCAAATTGCCGCAATGCGGTCCCTTGCAAGAGCAGTGAGAACCGGAGGATGTCATCTGATGCCCGCTCATATGACGCCGGCGTCATTTTACTATGGCCTGGTATGAAAGTGGTTAATAACAACTATCTTATGTGGAATGCACATAGATCATACATGAGGGGGTACCTTCATAAAGTTAGGAGCCCAAATGAAGCGAGCATGGTCACATAAAATTGATGAGCCTCTAATCAGGATCCGTAAGCTTGAGCGGACCAACAACGCCTCTCCTAACGAATCTGATACAGCGCATTTGCGTAAACTTAGAGAGGAGCTTCATAACTACTTGCACCCTCATTTGATCATCATCTCAAACGCCTCCATATGACGTGGTATGCCCATGGAAGTAAACCAGATGCCTTGCTAGCTAAACAAGTAAAACACCAAGCGACATTATCCAAAATCCCTTTTATGAATACAGCCCAAGGTAGGAGAGTCTGTAACCCCAAAGACGTAGCTAACTGCTTCAGCAAGTTCTACACCAAACTATATAACTTAAATGCCCCCCATGGAACCTTCTCCCAATCCTACACAGATCGCTCAATTCCTAGACTCAATCCGACTCCCTTCTCTATCCATGAAACACCTAGAGGAACTCAATTCACCCATCTGACACTGACATCTCCAAAGCGATACACGCACTTCCCCTTCACAAAGCACCTGAACCAGATGGCTACTGTAATGAATACGTTAAATAGTTTACCAATGTCCTCACCCCACACCTATGCAACTCATTCAACTGAATAATGGTCTCAGGGGATATCCCCAAAGAGTCCCTTGAAGCACATATAATCACCATACCAAAACTCTGGCAATTCACAAGATGATCCTGCTAACTTTAGGCCCATTTTGCTCCAAAATACAGACCTCAAACTCTTTGCAAAAATTATAGCCTCTCGCATTGCTAAGTATATCCCACTACTAATCCACCCTGACCAAGTAGGATTCATTCCAAAACCACAAGCATCTGATGGCACTAGAAGGTTCATAGACCTTATACAATGGGCTGAGCACAACAGAACGCCTTCTCTGCTTCTGTCCCTAGATGCAGAGAAGGCATTCGACAGAGTGCATTGAAATTACCTCAAAGCGGTCCCGCAGAAATTTGGTTTTGCAGGTACTATAATGAAATATAGTGGGGGTAGGCCTAAAAGGTGAGGAGTGAGGAGGAACAGAATTGCATCCCTTTTGTTTGGCTTTCAAGTGCTCTTGCCAACGGGCTGAGTGATGGGAGATTCAATGCTTTATTAAGCATGTGGTACTCAAATGGCTGGGGTTTTTGCCACGCCTGATCTGCTTGAGGCAGTTTGCAAATCAAAACAGTGTGATCGGCTGCATATGTGTTAAAAAAGCCCAGACTGCTGAGCTGTGGGAAGTGGGCCAGAACATAACAGCTCCACAATGTAATGGAATACAGTGGCTGCTCTCTACTCTTCCATGATGGCTGCATCATTGGGGTTTTTCCTCACTCTCACTTTACTCATTTACTCAATCCACCACCCAAGTCATGTCAGTGACCTCATCATCATTGTTTCCTCCATCCTCA
The DNA here is from genome assembly GCF_042186555.1 of Aquarana catesbeiana. Classification (NCBI taxonomy): domain Eukaryota; kingdom Metazoa; phylum Chordata; class Amphibia; order Anura; family Ranidae; genus Aquarana; species Aquarana catesbeiana. The sequence continues at coordinate 248,309,306 of NC_133325.1, read as the reverse complement.
TCATCGTTCCCTCCACTGGAGCCAACTTAGCAATATGCTGCGGCTGGGGAAACGTGACTGACAATTTGTTGTTAACCAGTGTTCTCCCCTCTCTTTAGGCTTGTGTTCCTACCTTCCTCAACCTCAGAACGAACATCAGAATGAAATAATGCCGGTGCATCGGCAAGGAGCATGTGGCTGATCTATGTTCAAATAACTCAGCTGACTCATTAATGCATGATGCCTGGGCTATGGAGGAGTAGCAGTGGACAAGGAGGCAGAATAAGCCACTTGGGCAGATGTGATGGACTGCACACTAGTCTCTGCTTGGGTGACAGAGGATGAGGAGGATGAGGATGGTTTAGTAAGCCAGTCCATCACCTTCACTGCATGCTGTGGTTGGATATCACAGACATCACTAAACAGTGGAAATGGTGCCCTGCCTGATGACATACCATATCCACCTTTGCCTGTGGATACAGATGCTGCTGGCTCCCTCACAGTGCCATGGGGATGTTTGCCTCTCCTTGATGGCCTCCAAGACATGATGGGGGGTTTATTACCGAAATGTAGTATAGAAGGGGAAATATGTACTTGGGTGCACTTTAATCAATGGAAAGTGGTGTTTGGTGCACTTTAACTTGAGTGCTCACTACACAGATACACTCCACTGACACACTACAATATACTGCAGTAAAACTGCACTTACGCACTTCAATATACTGAAGTAAACATGCATGAATGCAATTCAATATACTGCAGTAAAACTGCACTAATGCACTTCAATATACTGCCCTAAAAGTGCATTAAGGCACTTCAATATACTGCCCTAAAATGCAATGCAATATACTGCAGTAAAACTGCACTAATACACTTCAATATACTGCCCTAAAAGTGCATTAAGGCACTTCAATATACTGCCCTAAAAGTTCACTAAGGCACTTCAATATACTGCTGTAAAAGTGCACTAACGCAGTTCAATATACTGCAGTAAACGTGCACTAACACATGTCAATATACTGCAATAAAGCTGCACCAATGCAAGTCAATATACTGCATTAAATATGAACACCTCTATATACTGCAGTACACGTGCACTAATGCAGTTCAATATACTACAGTAAACGTGCACTAACGCAGTTCAATATAGTGCAGTAATTGTGAACTAACACACCTCAATATACTGCAGTAAATGTGAACTAACACACCTCAATATACTGCAGTAAACATGCACTAACACACCTCAATTATACTGCAGCAAACATGCACTAACACACCTCAATATACTGCAGCACACATGCACTAACACACCTCAATATACTTCAGCACACATGCACTAACGCAGTTCAATATACTGCAATAAATATGCATTAATGCATGTCAATATACTGCAGTAAACATGCACTAACGCACCTCAATATACTGCAGTAAACTTGCCCAGAAACACTAAACTGAAACTACAGTAAAAATGAAAAGTTGCACTACACTCACAGTGCACTTTCACTATATTCACACTAAACTGAGACTAAAATAAAAAGGAATGGTTGCACTACACTATCACTATATTTACACTAAACTGACACTCTTCACTCACAATAGAATCACAATAGAACACTAACTTTCTAGTAGCAATGAACAGAGCCCTGTTATATTTATTTCCACTCCAATATCACACTGCAAATGGCTGCTGTGGGAAGGATCCTTTTATGGGGGGGGGGAGTCTATGAGCAATGAACCATGATTGGGCATATCATTATTTTCTCCAATCATGGCTATGACTGTGTTTTTGAACACTCCCACTCACCAACTGTATTTATTTTACCTGCTAACAAAGAGCACATGAGATTACACATCATTCCAGTGCGTGACATATCTGCCGTTTGAAGCAGTTGTTTTGTTGCCACATTATTTTGAGGTTTTCAGCTATGGATTTACAAAAGAAGAAGTGTTTTACTGAACAAATAGGGAAAGACCTACAAGTTTGTGTAATTTTGTTCTACTATCCAGGGACTCTTTTATTGCTCATGGCTAGGCATATTTTGTTGCCATATGGATTCTGACTGTGACTGGAAGGGCATATGCATATTGCATTGCCAATAAAGTACCGTTGCCATGTGGTGATCAGGTAGGTGCATGCATTTTCCAGTTATTAATGTGCTGTGATGCAGCTGATTGGAAACCTGCAGTATAGGTGGAAAATGTAGCTTGTTCCATTTGTCCTATACTATGTTTTGTAGCAACAAGGATCAAAAACATATCACAGCAATCTGCTTCTTTTATAAGTGCTGCAGATGCTTCCCAAAGAAATCGTTTGGTATCATACTGTTCTGCTTTTCTCTTTTAGCCTCAGTGGAATGGTCTCACCTTTGACATTTCAGATTCTTGCATGTTATTTTCCTAGCGAACAAAACACAATGATGAGTCATGCATGCACACAAGTTCTATGGCTTAACCACTTGCCTACTGGGCACTTAAACCCCCCCACCCAGACCAATTTTTAGCTTTCAGTGCTCTTGCACTTTGAATGACAATTACTCAGTCATGTAATACTGTTCCCAAATTAATTTGTTGTCCTTTTTTTTCATACAAATAGAGCTTTCTTTTGGTGGTATTTGATCACCTCTGGGTCTTTTATTTTTTGTGCTATAAATGAAAAAAGACCGAAAATTTTGAAAAAAGCACACATTTTTCTTAGTTTCTGTGATAAAATTTTGCAAATTATACATTTTTTTTCATAAATTTTGACCACAATTTATACTGCTACATATCTTTGGTAAAAATAACCCAAATTAGTGAATATTATTTGGTCTGTGTGAAAGTTAGAGAGTCTACAAGCTGTGGTGCAAATCATAAAAAATTGATCACACCTGATCTGGTGGCCTCTCATTTCTTGCAACCCGAACAAGCCAGGAAAGTACAAATACCCCCCAAATTACCCCTTTTTTGAAAATAGACATTCCAAGGTATTTAGTAAGATGCATGTTGAGGTTTTTGATGTTGTCATTTTTTCCCACAATTCTTTGCAAAATGAATTTTTTTTTCCCACAAAATTGTCAATGTAATAGGTTATTTCTCTCACATGACATGTGTATACCACAAATGATGCCCCAAAATACATTCTGCTACTCCTCCTAAGTATGGTGATACCACATGTGTGGGACTTTTTCACAGCCTAGCCACATAGAGAGGCCCAACATGCAGGGAGCACCATCAGGTGTTCTAGGAGCATAAATTACACATCTAACTTGTTGACTACCTATTACACTTTTGAAGGCCCTGGAGCACCAGGACAATGGAAACGCCCACAAAGTGACCCCATTTTGGAAAGCCAACACCCCAATGTATAATATATGAGGCATAATGAGTCTTTTGAATGGTTCATTTTTTTCCAGAAGTTTTTGGAAAATGTGGGGGAAAAAAGAAAACACTTTTTTTTTTTTTACACAAAGTTGTCCATTTATAAGATTATTATTATTATTATAAGATGTACCTAGCAAAAATGACACCCCAAAATACATTTTGCTACTCCTTCTGAGTATGGCGATACCACATGTGTCAGACTTTTACACAGCCTGGCCACATACAGAGGCCCAACATGCAAGGAACACCGTCAGGTGTTCTAGGGACACATAGCATGCACATACCAAGAATTACACACCAAAATAAATTCTGCTGAGCAAATGGTAAACAAAAGATTACCTGTGGTTTTAGTAGCACAGTTGTCCACAGGAAGATAGTACTGGTCCAGGCAGCAGGCAGGGACTTGGTCAGCAAAGGCGAATGCAACAGGCAGGAATACTGTTCATAGTCAGTACATGTAGCAGGAAGGGATACTGTCCATATACAGTCCAGGGTCAGTGCAGGGAGAGATTGTCAGCAGTACCAAAATATTGGTCCTGGTAGTAGGCAGAAACATGGTCCATGTGGTGTGGTCAGTTCATGCGACAGGCAGAGGCATGATGGCATAGGTCCTACAGGCAGCAGGCAGAAGTAGGGCCTCGTTCAGGACAGAATGGGGACAGGGGTAGAGGCTTCTCCCACCCAAATCTCTTTGAAGCCTCCAAGTCTCCAGACCCTAATCTAGAAATGAGAAAACAAAAAAAATGTTTTCTTCATCCAGAAAAACAATTCTGGAGCCCCTCAGATATGTGAGACCCCTGTGTTATGAATCCCACTAGTCCAGTGGCAGGGTACAAGATCAGTCCAAGAGTCAGGCAAAAAGCATGGTCAAACAGTCCAGGGTCAGCTCCAGATCAGGCAGAGGTACAGTAAAACCTTGGTTTGCAAGCATAATTCATTCCAGAAACATGCTTGTAATCCAAAGCACTTATATCAAAGCATTTTTTACAGGGTATAAAAGAGAAGAGAGGCACCTCTAAGTGTAGCAATAAGTTGCTAAATGTTGTACCTTCATTAAATTTAACCATATTGCTACACTTAGAGGCTCCTCTCTTCTTTTTATACTCCAGTTGTGACATGAAGCTACTCTTATATCAAGACATCGCTTGTATTTGTCTTGCAAAACGTTCTCAAACCAAGTTACTCTCAAACCAAGGTTTTACTGTATGTACAGAATCGGTAGGCAGAAGCGTGGTCGAATAACAAGCCAGGATCAGTTCCAGATCAGGCAGAGGTATGTACAGAATCGGTAGGCAGAAGCGTGGTCGAATAACAAGCCAGGGTCAGTTACAGGGCAAGCAGAGGCATAAGGGGTGTGAAGTAGGGATGAGCTTTGAGTTCGATTTGCGAACAATTTGCAAACAATTTGGGGTGTTCACGGCAAATTCGAATGCCGCGGAACACCCTTTAAAAGTCTATGGGAGAAATCAAAAGTGCTAATTTTAAAGGCTTATATGCATGGTATTGTCATAAAAAGTGTTTAGGGACCTGGATCCTGCCCCAGGGGACATGTATCAATGCAAAAAAAAGTTTTAAAAACGGACGTTTTTTCGGGAGCAGTGATTTTAATAATGCTTAAAGTGAAACAATAAAAGTGTAATATCCCTTTAAATTTAATACCTGGGGGGTGTCTATAGTATGCCTGTAAAGGGGCGCATGTTTCCCGTATTTAGAACAGTCTGACAGCAAAATGACATTTCAAAGGAAAAAAGTCATTTAAAACTATTCGCGGCTATTAATGCATTGCCGGGGAATCCCGCGCCAAAATTTAAAAAAAAAATGGCGTGGGGTCCCCCCAAAAATCCATACCAGACCCTTATCCGAGCACGCAACCTGGCAGGCCGCAGGAAAAGAGGGGGGGTGAGAGAGTGCCCCCCCTGAACCGTACCAGGCCACATGCCCTCAACATTGGGAGGGTGCTTTGGGGTAGCCACCCAAAACACCTTGTCCCCATGTTGATGAGGACAAGGGCCTCATCCCCACAACCCTGGCCGGTGGTTGTGGGGGTCTGCGGGCGGGGGGCTTATCGGAATCTGGAAGCCCCCTTTAACAAGGGGACCCCCAGATCCTGTCCCTCCCCCCCTGTGTGAAATGGTAAAAAAACTTCACTAACTGTCACTAAAAAAACTGTCAAAAATGTTAAAAATGACAAGAGACAGTTTTTGACAATTCCTTTATTTAAATGCTTGTTCTTTCTTCTTTCTTCTAACTTCCTTCATCTTCTTCTTCTGGTTCTTCTTCCGGTGTTCTCATCCAGCATCTCCTCCACTGCGTCTCCTTCCCTTCTTCTCCTCGGCCCGCTCCGCTTCCATGGCATGGAGGGAGGCTCCCGCTCTTCTCTTCATCTTCTTCTCTTCATCTTCTTGTCTTCATCTTCTTGTCTTCATCTTCTTGTCTTCATCTTCTTCTCTTCATCTTCTTGTCTTCATCTTCTTTTCGGGCCGCTCCGCATCCATGCTGGCATGGAGGGAGGCTCCCACTGTGTGACGTTTCTCCTCTTCTGACGGTTCTTAAATAATGGGGGGGTGGGGCCACCCGGTGACCCCGCCCCCAATGATGCACGGGGACATGATGGGACTTCCCTGTGGCATTCCCCGTTACGCCACAGGGAAGTCCCGTCAAGTCACCGTGCGTCACAGGGGAGCGGGGTCACCGGGTGTCCCCGCCCCCCCGTTATTTAAGAACCGTCAGAAGAGGAGAAGCATCACACAGCGGGAGCCTCCCTCCATGCCACCATGGATGCGGAGTGGCCCGGAGAAGAAGATGAAGAAGAGAAGAAGATGAAGAAGAGAAGAAGATGAAGAGAAGAGCGGGAGCCTCACTCCATGCCATGGATGCGGAGCGGCCCGAGGAGAGGAAGGGAAGAAGACGCCGCGGAGGAGATGCTGGACGAGAACACCAGAGGAAGAACCAAAAGAGCCAGAAGAACCAGAAGAAGATGGAGGAAGAAACCGAAGGAAGATAGAAGATAGAAGAAAGAAGAAAGAAGAAGCGTTTAAATAAAGGAATTGTCAAAAACTGTCTCTTGTCATTTTTAACA